>NC_092710.1:235761194-236061360 GCF_047496885.1 Scyliorhinus torazame
GGCTACCAGACAGAAGTGCGGACGTCAATCATCTTTCTCTTCCCTCCCAAAGAGACCAGGATGCATTCCTCAGACATTCACATTTAAAATTCAATGAGTGTTCCAAAAGAATGAACAGAAACTCATTGACTTGATGGATTTTCCTCCAAACACAAAGAGACTAATTGTTAAGCCACTGCAAATGATGGAAAACCTTGACCCTTTTATTCACTACACAGGGGTAAGGAGTTTGGATAACTGCAATGGAATTACTACTTGGCTGTTGTGGAAAGGGACTTGGCATTGTACAGGTGATGTGATAATGCCCTCACCTACAAAAGGCATTGAAATGGGCAGGAAAAATGCAGATCCACAGAAAACCATCTTGAATAGGCTTCAAGCCAAGGGGAGACAGTGAAAGGCACTTTTAAAAAGCTGCCGGTGTAATTAGGCAGCTGAAAGTGCTACACCTGTAGATCAGAAGTAAGGAAGCATCCCTGCAAACCCTGATTCCTCCCATTAAGCTCACCTGTTAAAGCAACCTCTGGAAATTCAACTGTGGAAGCCACAGCAGCTGCAGAGACAATTCAACAACCTCAAACCCTCAACCTTCACTTCAGACACTGCAACAGGCTTCAAAATACATCAGGCCTGCACTGACCAATACGGATTGAACTTGATTCACACTTATAAGTATCATTTTTTTCTACATCTGAAACTAATCTTTGTGCGTGTGGCTGTATTCGTAACTTTGGTCAGAATTTTCCATTCCTGGATTAAGTCCTGTGGAGGCTTCTAGCAATTTGTGCCATATTGCGTAATGTTGGCCTCATTAATTAATTATGCAGTTCGGGTTTTCCCGACTTTTCGTGCAACGGGGCAGGCTGGTTGATATGCGTCCCATCGTCATATTTGGGCACCAGACATGGACATAACCTACCCAATGTTGATGGGGAAGATGGCCCGCTGATCCCGGGCCCCCAGATTCAGTGACATCTCCCTCAAAGTCCTTCTGAATGAAGTGGAGACCAGGTGAGGCATCGTCCACCTACAGGATGGGAGGGGGAGGCTGAGCCGACAGAACAACCCTGCATGAGAAGAAGTCTCAAGGGTGGTCAGTGCCCAGGGTCTCCACAAGAGGACTTCCCTGCAATGCAGGACGAGCAAGAATAACGTCATTCCCTCTGGCAAGGCAAGTGAAACCTCAACTGCTCACACTCACCTCATTGAACAGGGGTCATGGGCCTCAGTGAAACCTGGTAAGTCGATGCATCATAGCCCCACTGCAGCCCAACTAGGAGGCCACTGTGGGTCCCTGGCCCTTCTACACAGAGAATATCCACCTCCTGGAAGAATCTTCTCTGAGAATATCCACCTCCTGGAAGAAACTGTGCTGAGAAAATCCAGATTGTTGATGTTCCAGATGTGTTCTGGATTGTTGTGAAAACCCACTGGCAGCGCAGATAATTGGAAGGGGGGGGAGACAATTCCAGTTGAGCCTTCATCAGTTTTGTGCCGCTCCCTGGGCGGGAATGGCAAGCCACTCTTACAGGAGGAGTGGATGTTCCCACAATCATTTGACACCAGCGGGAAATTGACTGTCCACGTGCCCTTCCTGTCTGCCACAACTTGCCACGAGGATGGGGTTAAGAACCAGAGCAATAGTGTGAAATAAACAAGGTTTTTCCTTTAAAGTAAAATGACTTTGCTGATGGATTATCTTAAATTGAATTTCTGACTCCACTGATAAGAAAATGGGCACACAGATACAAATACATTGTTCATGGGCAACTTTAGGGAAACATCTTTTAAAGAGTCTTTGACACGAGGTTGTCATTTCTGAGACAGCCAACCTGTACAAAAATGGATACACTTACTTTGGCATTTCACTTGCGAAAGTAAACTTCTTATTCATTCATCTTACTGAATTAACTTTAATCATTCTGCATCTCTGCGTTCACAGCAAGGTGTCCTACTGCCCAAAGAAAACTACGCATCTTTGCAGCAACTCCCACAACAGACCTTCCAGAATATGCTCGCTAACTGGGCGTGTCTTTCCCACAGCGTGTATGTACACATTTTCCACGGCACAGCAGCCACAACCTCCCATGGGGTTTAGAGGAACAACCCCAGCATCAGTTGAACAGGAGATGAAACAAACCTCACAAAGCCAGCAGGGTGGGCCTCTGTACAAATGTCTCGAGTCAGGCTGACAATTTCAGGTGGGGCCTGTGGGACAGTAAAGGCAGAGCCTCCAATTGCGGAAATATGACCGAAGGTATTGGCAAGGGTAGGCTCAAGCGATTGAATCCACCAACTGCAATTTCTTTGGCTGTACCTTCTTTAATGGAAAATAGCCTCTCTTCTGTAAATAACCTGGCAGCTATGGAAATTTGAGATTTTTTATTTTAATAAACATTTTATTGAGGTATTTCTTTGCATTGTAACAGCAGCAATATAAACAATGTATAAAAATATAAACATAGTGCAAATACCGCCTCCCTCTCCCACAGGTCCCATTACCTAACCCCCTAATCTACGCTAACCTACCCACCCCCCTTTCTGCTGACGGTTAATTCTCTGCGAAGAAGTCGATGAATGGTTGCCACCTCCGGGCGAACCCTAACAATGACCCTCTCATGGCGAACTTAATTTTCTCCTGGCAGAGAAAGCCAGCCATGTCCGATAGCCAGGTCTCCGACTTCAGGGGCTTCGAGTCCCTCCATGCTAGTAATATCCGCCTCCGGGCTACCAGGGAAGCAAAGGCCAGAACATCTGCCTCTTTCTCCTCCTGGATTCCCGGATCCTGCGACACCCCGAAAATCGCCACCTCTGGACTCATTGCCACCCTTGTGTTTAATACCGTGGACATGACATCAGCAAACCCCTGCCAAAATCCCTCAGTCTTGGACATGCCCAGAACATGTGGACATGGTTCGCTGGTCCTCCAGCACATTTTGCGCACCTATCCTCCACCCCAAAGAATCTGCTCATCCGGGCCATTGTCATGTGAGCCCGATGCACGACTTTGAATTGAATCAGGCTGAGCCTGGCACATGTTGCGGTCCCGTTGACTCTGCTCAATGCGTCCGCCCAAAGGCCCTCCTCTATCGTCCCCCCAGCTCCTCCTCCCACTTTCGCTTCAGCTCCTCGGTCTGCGCATCCTCTGATCCCATAAGCTCTTTATATATGTCCTAGACGCTCCCCTCTCCTATCCATCCGCTAAAAACCACCCTATCCTGAATCCCCCTTAGCAGGAGTGGGAAAGTTGGTACCTGTCTACGCAGAAAGTCCCGCACCTGCAAGTACCGAAGGTCGTTACCCCCCGCCAATACAAACTTCTCCTCCAGCGCCCTCATACACGGAAAGCTCCCCTCTATAAACAAGTCCCCCATCCTCTCAATCCCCGCTCTCCGCCAAATTCGGAACCCCCCGTCCATCCTCCCCGGGGCAAACCGGTGATTATCGAAGATTGGGGACCAGACTGACGCTCCCACTGCTCCCACATGTCCCCTCCACTGCCCCCAGACTCTCAAGGCCGCCACCACTATGGGGCTGGAGGAGTACCGTGCCGGCGGGAACGGCAGAGGTGCAGTTACCAGCGCCCCCAGACTTGTGCCCCTACAAGAAGCTGCCTCCATATGCACCCATGCCGAACCCCCCCCCCCCCCACCAGCCACTTCCTAATCATGGCTATGTTAGCCGCCCAGTAATAATTACTAAAATTCGGCAGCGCTAGCCCTCCCTCTCTCCGATACCGCTCCAGCATTACCCTCCTCACTCGTGGGGACTTGCCCCCCCATACAAAGCCCGCTATAACTTTATTGAACTGCTTAAAGAAGGACCATGGGATGAAGATGGGGAGACATTGGAAAACAAATAGGAATCTCGGGAGGACCGTCATTTTCACCGTTTGAACTCTGCCCACCAGAGACAACAGGAGCGCATCCCATCTCCGGAAATCCTCCTTCATCTGATCCACCAACCGGGCCAAGTTCAATTTATGTAGCCTGTCCCAATCCCTTGCCACTTGGATACCTAGGTACCTAAAACTGTCCCCTACCACTCTGAACGGCAGTTCCCCCAGTCGCCTCTCCTGACCCCTCGCCTGGACCACAAACATCTCGCTCTTCCCCATATTAAGCTTATACCCCGAAAACCGGCCGAATTCCCCTAAAATTCCCATAATTTCTTCCATCCCCTCCATTGGATCTGAAACATACAAAAGCAGGTCGTCCGCACACAGCGAGACTCTGTGCTCCACCCCCCCCGGACCAGCCCCATCCAGCCCCTCGAGGCCCTCAGAGCAATTGCCAGCGGCTCTATAGCCAGCGCAAACAGCAGTGGGGAGAGGGGGCATCCCTGTCTCGTCCCCGGTGCAGTCTAAAATAGCCTGAAGTCATCCTATTCGTCCGTACACTTGCCACAGGAGCCTGGTACAGCAACCTGACCCAGTCAATAAAGCCCCTCCCAAATCCTAACCGCTCCAGAACCTCCCATAAATAATTCCACTCAACCCGGTCAAAAGCTTTCTCCGCATCCATCGCGACCATGACCTCCACCTCCCTACTCTCCGGGGGCATCATGATCACGCTTAACAGCCTTCTTACATTGGCCACCAGCTGTCTGCCCTTAACGAACCCCATTTGATCCTCCACAATAATGTCCGGTACACAATCCTCAATCCTGGAGGACAACACTTTGGCCAACAGTTTGGCGTCCACGTTCAACAGGGAAATCGGCCTGTAAGACCCACATAGCTCCGGGTTCTTGTCCCGTTTCAGGATAAGCAAAATCATGGCCTGTGACATCGTCTGGGGCAGTACCCCTCTTTCCCTTGCCTCGTTAAACACCTTCATCAGCACCGGTCCCAATATCCCAGAGAACTTTTTATAGACCTCAACCGGGTACCCATCCGGTCCCGGGGCCTTACCCGACTGCATGGCCTTCAAGCCCTCCACTATCTCTTCCAACCCGATCGGGGCCCCCAGCCCTTCTACCAGCTCCCCGTCCACCTTTGGGAAAGTCAGGCCCTCCAGGGAGTGGCTCATCCCCTCCGACCCCGCAGGGGGTTCCGACCTGCACAACCTGCTGTAAAAATCCCGAAACGCCTTACTCACCCCTGCCGAGTCCCCAACTAAGTTCCCATCCCCGTCCATAACTTTCCCTATTTCCCTGGCTGCCTCCCTCTTTCTGAGCTGCTGTGCAAGCATCCTGCTGTCCTCCCCATGCTCGTATATTGCCCCCCTCGCCTTTCTGAGCTGTTTCACTGCCCTCCCTGTGATTAACAAGCTAAACTCCGCCTGTAGCCTGCGCCGTTCCCTTAAAAGCCCTGCCTCTGGAGTCTCCACGTACCTCCTGTCGACTTGTAGAATCTCTTTTACCAGTCGGTCCGTCTCTGCCCAGTCCGTCCTGTCCCTGTGAGCCCGGATCGAGATCAGCTCTCCTCTCACCACTGCCTTCAGCGCTTCCCAGACCACCGCTGCCGAGACCTCCCCCGTATCATTTACCTGCAGGTAATTCAGCATACATCTCCTCAGCCTCTCACACACCGCTTTGTCCGCCAATAGCCCTACATCCAACCTCCATTGCGGGCGCTGATTGCTATCCTGCAGGTCAACCCAGTGTGCAGCATGGTCCGAGATCGTAATATCCGAATACCCCGCGTCCACCACCCCTGCCAGCAGGGCCCTACCCAAAACAAAGAAGTCAATCCGAGAGTACACCTTATGTACGTGGGAGCAGAAAGAAAACTCCTTCACCCTCGGCTGCTTAAATCTTCATGGATCCAGCCCCCCCCCCCCTCCCCCCACCCCCCCATTTAACCGCCGTTGGCCAGCGGTTAAAATTCTAAAAGGACGCCCACCGCTGCGCGAGCCCCCCGGGGTTTTTAAAAATTAAATAAATTTTAATTTTTTTCGCCTCCCGCGATGGACGTGAAGAAGATGAAGGTGGCCGAGCTGCGGCAGGAGCTGCAGGAGCGCAGCCTCGACACCCGCGGCCTGAAGGCAGAGCTGGCCCAGCGGCTGAAGGAGGCCCTGGACGCCGAGCTGCTGTCCGAGGACGGCGGCCCCAGCCGGGTGTACACCCCCAGGGCAGCGGGAGATGCCGACGATGACGAGGAGGACGAAGAGGAGGACGAGGAAGAGGACCAGTTGCTGGCCGACGAGGAGGAGGAGGGAGCCGAAGCCTCGGCCTCAAGTGAGACGGCCGGCCACCGCAAGGAGGCCAAGGACCGGCCGGGCTCCGCTTGCGAGCCCAGGGTTGAGGCGGGGCCAAGCACGGGAGAGGCCCAGGAAGAGGAGGAGGAGGCGGCGGAGGAGAAGAAGCCGGCGGCCGCGTTACTGGAGGTGGAGGAGGTGCAGGAAGCGGCCGCTGACGGGGTGACGCCCGAGAGCCCCGAGCAGAACGGGGAGGAGAAGGCCCCGGAGCAGCGGGAGCAGGCCGTGGAGCCGACAGAAAAAGCAAACTGTGAGCGGGAGCCTGGAGAAGGAGGCAGCGAGGAGCGAGCTTCCGTCAGCCAGACGCGGCCCCCTGGCAAAGAGCGGTGTGGCCAGAAGAGGCGCCACGCGGAACGGGGCCGAGGCTATTACGAATTCAGGGAGGAGACTTACTACAACCGGGCCAGGTCCCCGGCGCCTGTGGGGGAGGAGGAGGAGACTGAAGAGGAATTTGACGACAGTTTAGTTTGTCTCGACACCTATAACTCCGACATTCACTTCCAAGTGGCCAAAGACCGCCTGGGTGGGCAAAGATACCTTTCTAAAGAATAAAGGGATTTGGGGATATGGTGTACGGGCCGGAGAGTGGAGCTGAGTCCACAAAGATCAGCCATGATCTCATTGAATGGCGGAGCAGGCTCGAGGGGCCAGATGGCCTACTCCTGTTCCTAGTTCTTATGTTCTTATGTTATCTGCTCCATGAACCCTTTCAGTTCCTTTGCCATTGCTGGCACCCTTCCTGTTTTCGAGCATGACCGACCCAGGCCGGGAACAATAACTGTATTAAAGTTCCCCCCCCTGCTTGATCAGCTTGTGCGAGTCGAGGTCCGGTATCTTCCCCAACATCCTCTTTATAAATGCCACGTCATCCCAATTTGGCGCATATACATTAACCAGCACTACCTTCATCCCCTGCAGCTTACCACTAACCATGATATATCGACCTCCCACACCCGAAACTATTCTACCCACCTCAAATGTCACCCGCTTATTAATCAAGATCGCAACCCCTCCAAGTATTTGTGTCCAGCCCGAGTGGAAAACCTGACTGACCCAGCGTTTCCTCAATCCACTACTCTAAGGTGCGTCTCCTGTAGCATTACCACGTCCGCCTTCAGTCCCCTCAGGTGCGCGAACACCCGTGCCCTCTTAACCGTCCCATTTAACTCTCGAACATTCCAGGTGATCAGCCTAGTTGGGGGGCAAAGTGCCCCCCCTCCGTCGATCAGCCACCCCCTTTCTTGGGCCCGCCTCCAGCCCTTGCGCTGCACCTCCTCCAGCCCCCGCCACCGACCTCCTCAATGTCCCTCACCGAAGTCTCTCCCTCGTCAGCAGAACCACTCCCCCCCCTAGCAACACTACTCTGAAACCTAACCCATCTAGTAAACTAAACATATGCACACCCCCCACTGCGCTTCCATGAGCTAGCTTGGTGGCCCCGCCCCCGGTGCCAAAAAGTCTCCCACCTATTGTTCCCTCGCTCCCCCCCCCCGCGCGCTCGTACAAACAAATTCCCTCATCTAACAATCCCCACACAAACACCCAGCAGCAAAAAAAAAACACCACCCATCAAAACTCAAACAAGCACGTCTCCACCCCCTAAAAGTGCACATCAACGAAAAAGACATTGCCAACATCCACCGAAAAGAGAACCCGAAAACAAAAAATAGACTTTTTTCTCCCCCCCTCTTAAACAGAACTCAAAAGCAGAAATGAAACAATAAGAGGAGACAAAACCAGTTTAAAACAGACAAAATGGGCCAATATAGGCCAACAAGTTGCCTCAAAGTTCGAGAGTTCTCAGCCCCCCACCAGTCCCTTTCTTTTAGCAAAGTCCTGCGCATCTTCGGGCGACTCAAAATAATGATGCTGGTCCTCATATGTGACCCAAAGACGATCCAGATACAGCAGTCCAAACTTCACCTGCTTCTTGAAGAAGATAGACTTGACTTGGTTGAAGGCTGCCCTCTTCCTGGCCACCTCCACACTCAGGTCCTGGTACATCCGCAGGATACTGTTGTCCCACTTACAGCTCCGCGTTCGCTTGGCCCACCAAAGAATACATTCCTTATCCAGGAACCTGGGGAATCTCACCACCATTGCCCTTGGAGGGTCCCCCGCTCACGGCTTCCTCGCAAGCGCTCTATACGCCCTGTCCACCTCCAAGGGTCGGGAGAATGCCCCCTCCCCCAGCAGCTTTTCGAACATACCCGCTATGTATGCCCCAGCGTCCGCTCCCTCAGCCCCCTCCGGGAGCCCGACAATTCTTAAGTTCTGCCAGCGGGACCGATTCTCTAGGTCCTCCATCTTCTCCAGAAGCCTTTTCTGCTGGTCCCGAAGCATCCCCACCTCCAGCTCCACCGCTGTTTGATGCTTCTCCTGCTCAGCCAGCGCCTTCTCAACCTTCAGGATCGCCCGATCCTGGGCACCCAATCTGCACTCTAGCCGATCAATTGATTCTTTAATCGGGTCCAGGCAGTCCCGTTTCTGCTTGGCAAAGCCGTCCTGGATGACCTGCATCAACTGCTCCGTAGATCGCTGGGCTGACACACCAGGGGTCCGGTCCTCGGCCATGCTGTCTCCTGCTGCAGCTTCAGCACAGCTCTTGCCTACCTTCTTATTTCTGCCTTTTCGTGCACTTCTGGTTCTTTTCTCCATACACTAATACATGGAAACGGTGCCCAATTGCCTCAGCCTTCGAACTCACCATTTAAAACCAGCAAAAAGTCCAGGGGAAAGGTCCAAAAGTCCGACCAGAGCAGGAGCCACCAAATGTGCGACTGACTCCTTCATAGCCGCCACCGGAAGTCATGGAAATTTGAGATTTATCTGGGGATCCAAACATAAATTCTGGCCTGCAACTTGAATGAAAATATAGCTCCATTTGTGATATTGATTCTTTACAAGGAGGGCCTAATGGGCTGATGAAATAGGTTTTAGTCAGCTGTGCCAGCTGTGGAAAAAGTGACTTGTTAAAGCCAATATTCCAAAGCACCAGCATCATCTTCCTTTCTATGGCAGGTGTGTAAGATGAGCCCACAGGTGTCTGTCACTTGCATGCTGGAGGATGACCTCTCTCTGCCCCTATATATTCTTGTGGGTTCAGGAGCAAATGTCTCCAGCATCGACTCTACAGAACTTGGATATGTAAGGATTTTCCTCTTAATCCCCGTCTGTCCCTTGTTTTTTCCTTTTAATTTCTGTTATTTTGCTGTTTCAACTTTTGTATATGGCCAAAAAATTGCCTATGTTTTAAGACGGACGTCACCTTTAATCTTAAAAACAAGAACCTCCAGCAGGATGTGATGTTTGGTCTGACATTAATGCTGATACATCTTGATGGACTTGGCTGTCAGCCAATAGACTATTTCAAATTGCTGGGGCTTAGCTGATACGCAATGTTGATTTGTCAGGTTTTTCTTTGGAATGTTCCTTCCTCTGTGAGACTGTGTTTCCAGTTTTAGTTTAACTTTGAACTCAGAGCTGATGGAGGCTCTTTTGAGTTTCTGCACAAACACCAGGTTGGAAACCAATTGATTCTAGCTTTATTCTTCCTGACATTTTGATTGAGAACAGCAGGCTCTGACCTCAGTCTTTGTTGCCTTGGATTCAATTACAGACTTTGACAATGTACCACAGCTCCTGGATTTCCCTGTTTAGTCCCTACTTAAGAAGTGGAGGCTGGAAACCAGCAATAGGAGAGTCAAAGGAACAGCATCAGCAAACCTGGAGGCCGGTAGCCACTGTAAATTGTTCAGGGTGAGGTGGGGTGGATAACACAGTTCTGAGCTGGGCAGTAGCAGGGAGGCTGCCCTCAAATAATTTAAAAAGTAGAGAAGAAGTCAGTGAAAAGTAATTAAATAATAGAGAGCTAAAGGGATAAAAAGTGGTAATCTAATGAACAACGGGTATAATATGGTCAATGTGGACCAATGTTGGATTCTGATTGGTCCATGCTAAAAACATGACACCTGGGAACAATAAGCAATGTGGAGACTTAAACTCTGACTAAACATTCCAGCCTTACGAGGAAGTAAATTTTACAAGTTAAGACTCCTGAGGGAAGACAGGTCTTGCCTTCTGATTCCCACTCTTTACAATTTTCCAGAAAGTAAAAATAATGACCAGATAATTGGAAGGGCCTCAAAATGTATGCACTAATCTGGTCAGCTGTCTGGGCGGCCTGCCCATTGAATGGGGTTCATTATCAGCAGCACTAACTCGTTAAATTTACCTCATAGGCTGAGAGCTTTCAAAGGTGACATGCATCGCTCTATCAGAGCCAAATGAGGGGTTGGCTGGAGCAGGGGTAAACCTCACTTAAGTGGACATTGGCATCTGGGGCTACATTTTTCCAGCATAAGCCAATTGATTGTCTGCCACCGGTCCTGGCATCGAGCTAAGGATGGACGCTGACCCCAAGACTTGCCGGTCCAGTCAGAGGGCTGGCAACTCAGCAGCACCATCAGGAGTGATGATCACTGCTGGAGCTGCACCTGAACAAGGATAGCACAGCAATGGATGGGTGCCCTCACAACCAGGTAAGTGAGGTCTGGGTCAGTCAGCTGAAAAGTGGGTCAGAGTCACTGAGGGCATGTGGCACTGTTGCCATGGAAAGCCACTGCCACTGGAGAACCTGCCATGGGCCAAAAGTGCCCATAAAAAAAGCCTCCACACATTTCCCAGAACCTGGATGCTGCCTAGATTATCTTGTGATCTCTATGCAAAAGAGCCTTTCTGCTAGTGGTAAAATGCCAGCAGAGACTGGGACAAGCCGCTAATGGCCATTTAAGTGACTCAATTAGTCAGCAGACGGACCATCTGAAAATGGTGCGACAGCGCATTAGTGTTGGTCAGTCTTCCCACCTCCAACCCGGTCTTCAAAGGGTCTAGAGGATCACAGCCTTTGATTTCAGTAATATTGATAAATCTTTACATATTCTGAAGACGATGATTAGTTTATCTGTTTTAGAATCACATAATGACCACAATATGGAAATTATCGAGGCAGAAATTTCCTCTCAATAACTGATCACAAAAGACGTCTGCTTCAGTTTTGCTGCTATCCCTATATACCAATGGCCACGTCCATACCCATTCACTCACTGCTAATTGTATTACAATGAGAAGTCTTGCAATACCAAGTTAAAGTCCAACAGATTTGTTTCGAATCACTAGCTTTCGGAGCACAGCTCCTTCCTCAGGTGAATCAATGTATTACAATGAGTTTACAAGGATTTCGCTCCCCAAAGCCTCTGATCCACTCTGAAAACTAACATTTGTTTATAAGAGGCATTGCTAATGGCTAGGCAACTGTTGTCAAAGTGAAAGTGTGTTGAAAGGCATTAGATTCAAAAGCCGTTTGTCTATTTATAAATTTTACGAATATAATGGGTGTTTTTCTGCTTTTTGCACCTTTACCAGTCTAGTTCCGCCCTTTTGGGTTTTTTTCAGCTTCAGCAGACATTTTCTTTAAAAGACAGTGGCCACTGCAGTTCATCTGTTATGAAGGCAAAAATGGTGACTTCAGGACAAATGATTCAGCAGGCAACAAGACCAAGACCAACCTTTGCCTGATGCCACACCATCGTGAACCAAATTTATAAAGGCCACTTTCAGCTAAATAATTGCTCTACTGACTAAACCAGCACCATCCTTCTGAACATGCATCCAATCAGTCATATACTTACATTCAGCTCAACTGTCCCATCGTCAATGCTCGTCATTCTGATCTATTCTGTACTTCTTGCTCTATGGCTTTCCTTCACTAAGCTACATTATCAAACTGGAGATCCAAACATTGTTGGTAAGTTTTCTTTCAGGTACATTACACTAGAAATTAATTTACCCCAGTTTT
Source organism: Scyliorhinus torazame (assembly GCF_047496885.1). NCBI lineage: Eukaryota > Metazoa > Chordata > Chondrichthyes > Carcharhiniformes > Scyliorhinidae > Scyliorhinus > Scyliorhinus torazame. Next base: position 235,773,252 of record NC_092710.1, read on the forward strand.
CAAACAGGAATCCAAAAATGGAGACTCAAAGATCAATTGTTTATCAGGCTTCATCTAAACAATCCCAGTTTAACTATATATATTGGCCTGCTCTAACTAACATGTTTCCCAGCGTCTCTTCATATATATTGGGCAGTGTGCATGGAAATGTGTGAAAGATAGAGGTCGGAATTATCTGTTGCCCGACGTCGATATCGTAATCAGCGATCTGGCGGAGAATCCCTTCCTACGCCCAAATTGATGGCGGCGCCAGTTCGACGGCGGTTTTCGACTCTCCTCCCCCTCTGAAATGGCATCATCGCGCCATGCGCTGCACGCCGTTGGAGCATCATCGGAAGGCCCTCCCCCGATCCCCCGCCCCTGATTGGCCGAGTTCCCGACCACAGGCCCGGACTGTGTCCAGCGCTGCCTCAGTCGGCCGGGAGCCATGCCGCTGGCCTGAAGGGTCTTCCCTGAGGGCTGGGGGGACAGGTGGGGGTGGTCTGTGGGGCCATATTTGGCAGATCAGGTCTGCGCACGACTGGCACCATGTTGTAAGGCGTGACCGCTGCAGGTCGTTGCCGTGCGCATGCGCAGCCACGGACCCAGCCATTCTCTGGCCGTTTTTGGCGCGGTAGACAGGAGTTTTACCCAGCGCAAATGCTAGCCCCTCACCGGTCCCGGAACCGGTGAAGGTTCGGCACCGAGTTTACCGTCGTAAAACGCCGGGGATTCTCCGTTTCAGCTGGCACTTAACCACTGAACCAGAGAATCCAGCCCAGGATGTCCAATTCAGATTACAAAGGGGTTCTACTCTTACCCTGGATTGCACTGTGGTATAACTAGACATTGGGTAAGACAGACATAAATTGCTCAAAAATCTTACAGCAATGACCAGCCCTGCTGCAGCTGAAAGGATGTCAGAAGCTGACCCAAAGCTTGCAAGAAAGATGCACAATATCACTCACCTGAGAGGTAAAATCATCCTTTGTACGTCCAGCTGCCAGTCCACTAGCAGGGAACTGTGAATCTGTTTAGCTGCTGATTGGTGAGAATGCAGAACAAATGATTCCAAACACATCTTGGCAGCCCTGAGAAATAGCCTAATCTTTTCACTGCTCAAAACAGTTAATATTAATAACAGTTAGCTACAATGCTGCGGCTGTGAGTACCTTTGATTGGTTTTTGGAGAAGCACGTGCTACAGATCATGCTGAAGCTGTCAGACACTACAGAATCGGTACACTGTTGTATCTACATCCACCATGTTGGTACAGAAACAAATAATAGACTCCTCCAATTGTCGTATCATCTACCACTAATTCTGGGACCTGAATTAACTGCCTGCACACATGCTTGATTCTGTCTGTAAGCATCCTTTGTTTAAATAGTGGACCCTGAGATCTGTATCTTGAGATGCCTCAACCAAGGATAGACTCCCCCTTCAGATAAGGATGGTATCTCCTCACCTATCATATCCTCATCTTCTCATCTTACTTTGTGAATCTGCACATAATGTGCCATCCGTGTATGAAAGCAGTCTGGTGTGCTCACCTTCAAGCTGATGCCTCTGAGGGTGAGACATAGGGCAGGACTGTCCATTTGGGAGACTATATTCTCCCGTCGGAACTGAATCATGGAGAATTTGCTTTCCCGCTCGGAACGTTATGCAGTTAAAATTCAGATTATGCAAATAGATAGACACGCTGCCTACGTGCAGCCAAGTGATTCCCGATCCGCTAGCATCTGATTCGCTGGGCCAGGATTCGCGTTAAAGAGCCTGACAAGCTGGAGTTGTTTATAAGCGCTCCACTCACTTGTCATTCCAGCCAAGAAGATGGCTGTCTGAAGACCTGCCTCCTGACTCCAGGAGTCCGAGATTGACTGTATGCAGGATGCCATTGTGAAGAGGAGGGACACCCCCTTTCCCTGGGTGGCGTGGAGACTCAAGCCCGTCCTTCTCAACAGTAGCTGAGAAGAGGTGGCAGAGTCTGTCAGTGCTGGCAGCCTCACCAGGCGGACCGGCACACAATGCAGGAAGAAGATGAATGACCTCCTTAGGGCAGCTCAGGTGAGTCACCACCTCTGAGCCCCTGGCACCACTCCCTTCCCTCACATCTGCCCCCCTGTCCTCTAGAGGTCAACAACACCCCACCTGCCTGCATCTCCTTTACAACCCACCCTCCACCAAACCCCAGCACATGTATTGTCTTCTTTTGCCCGGAACCTTGCGCATACATGCTACTAGCTACAGACCCTCTATAGAACTCGCCTCTCAGTGTCTCACTATGTCCTTTCTGTGTCCCCAAAGATAAGGTAGCCTATAATTGGCATAAGCGCCATAAGATGGTAGGGCGAATCCCAGGCATTCAGGTCCACCTCCCTCAGAGGAGAGGTGCAACTCACGGGGACGGCCAAAGAGAGGGCAATGGCTGCAATGGAAGTCGGCTTACGGCAAACAAGTTAGAGCCCAATGCAAAGCAGAGGTCCCTACAGCAAGTCACCCCTCTTCCACAGCCCAGTCATTCCCAAGATCTCACCCTATGTCTTTGTCTTGCAGGCTCACCAGCGGATGAGGCCGAGCCATCCGGGGTTGCTTCCCCTCAGCACATCCCGGAGCACCACTGCAGGGAAGACACCGACGTTTCAACACTGCGTTCACCAGCATCATCCACAATCGCAGAGACTACTCAGTGGGTAATGTTAGCAATCAGGCTCCTGGGTCACCCTCTGGTGAGCATCGTACACATGCTGCAGGAACTCCCAAGGGAGCAGCTGGTTGGAGGGCTGCCCAATCCCAGGAAACAACTGTTGTCCAGACAGATGTTGCACTTTGAAAATATGATCCAATCACTGGTACAGATGCAGAAGCACAGCCATAATTTACAGGAGGGGATGTCAGCAACCTTCCAGCAAGTACAGCTGGAGGAGTCCAGCTGCCTTTAGGCACAGGCGATGATGCCGACAATGCGTGGCACCCAGGCCAACACTGAAATGGTGGAAGGCCTGGGGCAAAGCGTCAGAGCCATATGTCAGGATGTCCAAGGCTTGGGGCAAACTGTGCCTTCCATGGTTGTGGGGCAAGACAGGAGAGCCCGGTCACAGGCGGACATATCCGGGGTGCACATGAACATTGCTGCTCTGCTCGCAAGCTTGGCCCATTCACAAAGCATCATGGCTGAAGGCATCGAGAGCATTGGCTGGTTACTGACTGACCTTGTCACAGAGGGACATTACAGAGACAGTGAGGGACATGCCTTACTCGCTGAGGGACATACCACAGTCTCAGTGTGCCATGGCTGAGGGTATCAAGACCAATGTTTCATAGGAGGGCTGGACTCCAGATATGGCAGCGCCAGATGACATTGCCACCTCCGGAGCTCACTCCGGCCTCACCTCAATCCCATGAAGTAGCCCGCGGGCCAGCGAGCACCCTGAAGGAGGAGGAAGTGATGGGGCCAATGCCAGTGGGTCCCGCTGGGGGTGTGCTGGAACACCTCAGCACATCAGACCCCCCCCCCCCCCCCCCCCACCTGACACTGGCACATCTCATGGGCAGCAGGCAGAACAGTGGGAAACGTCGTCGCCTGACACCTGTAAGTCGGCCTGGCCCATCCAGGCCAAGGTCCTCGAGAGGATGGCTGCCAAGGGCAACACAGGGCAGAGGACGAGACAAGCAGCAGGCCGCCTCCACTCCTGATGTGCTGTCTGGGCAAACAAGTAGAAGGAGTGGTAGGCACATAATATAAGGCGATAGATGACTGGCATGGGTGTAGTAGATAGAAGATAGTTAGGGGTAAGGGCATACCTATTGTACATAATCACCATTAAACACTTTTACACCAAAAATGCAACCTGCCTCAATTTTGTCTGATAGGTTTGAAGGATGGGCTGGGGCTGGGTGTTGTGCATCTGCCAGGTAGGAAGGGGGTGCAGGGAGATGGAGATTGGGGAGGTGGAGATTGGGGAGGGTCAGGATACCCATGATACATGATCATCCCACATGGTTACACCATCACCGAGTGTGGCAGGGCATTGGGCAGCAATGTGAGCCCGCCTTGTGTGCCCAGCATCCCCAGTGAGTCAGTCCCAACCATTCACCATCTCCCACAATGCCCTCACCCCCCCCCCCCCCCCCCCCGCCCCCCCCCCCCCCCCCCTCCGGCCCCCACCACACCCCCTTCCCCAAGACCAATGTTGGGCACATGAGAAGGATTTGCCAAGACATATGCAGGAATTACCCGGGCGGACAGTGGTATGTTATCCTAAAGACAGGAGTCAGACTTTGTCAATGAGGAGCAGCAGAGCTGATCTCACAGCAAGTCATCATCATCCTCTGTCCTGTGGACAAGACCAACTGATACTGACAACCCAAGGCCAACACCCTGTGGCGATGCAGGCATGACCTTCAGAGAATGGAGGGGGTGCTGTGGTAGTTGGAAGGTTAGGAGGAAGGTGGAATGAAGGACAGAGGGAGAGGGAAGGGGTGGAAGGACTGAAGGAGAGGGAAGGGGTGGATGGACTGAGGGAGAGGGAAGGGGTGGAAGGACTGAGGGAGAGGGAAGGGGTGGAAGGACTGAGGGAGAGGGAAGGGGTGGAAGGACTGAGGGAGAGGGAAGGGTGGAAGGACTGAAGGAGAGGGAAGGGGTGGAAGGACTGAGGGAGAGGGAAGGACTGAAGGAGAGGGAAGGGGTGGAAGGACTGAAGGAGAGGGAAGGGGTGGAAGGACTGAGGGAGAGGGAAGGGGTGGAAGGACTGAGGGAGAGGGAAGGGGTGGGAAGGACTGAGGGAGAGGGAAGGACTGAAGGAGAGGGAAGGGGTGGAAGGACTGAAGGAGAGGGAAGGATGGAAGGACTGAAGGAGAGGGAAGGGGTGGAAGGACTTAAGGAGAGGGAAGGGGTGAGGGTTCTGTACGGGGCGGCGGAAATGAAGTAAGGGCAGAGGGGTGCGGGGGGAGAGGTGGCGACAGAGCTGCCGGCGGCCAGGCCTCCTGGTTGGTAAATCGGGAGGTGATGAGCTTGTCCTGTGCACAGCTATCTTGGAGCACGTGATGGGCTGTCTTCCCTCCCAGCTCAGGCTCCACAACTGGATCCCCCTGGACACCAGATGAGGTCTGTCGTTCATCCTTCTCCTCCAGTATGTCACCCTGCTGCTGCACGATGATACAGAGCACACAGCAGGCCACAATAATACTCGTGACCCTCTGGGGGTTGTAATGGACAGCCCCACCATAGCAGTCCAGACATCGGAAGTGCATCTTGTGTAAGCTGAGCGTCATTATCTTATCGCCCAATGGCCACTTCCTTATCCAAGGGTGTGCCTCGAAGGTGCCTGGTACCGATGAGTGCACCAGGACATATGGGTCATGTACGCTGCCTGGATATCGGACGCAGACATGCATGGTGTGCAGCTGGTGGTCGCACACCAATAAGCCCTTCTTATTGATGAAAGGCACCCCTTGTCGAATCAGTATTCACAGGGAAAAATGCGTGCCATCGATCTCCCTCTGGCCCTGGGGTATGCCAGAGATGGTGGCAAATCCTGCTACCTTTGCATTTTGTTGGGCCTTGTCCAGGTTGAAGGTGCATAGCGCATTTGTTACAGCGCGGATGAACCTGTGTGTGGACATTTTTAATATCCCATACAGGTGCCCCCCTGAGCTCAAGAATGAGCCAGAGGCTTACAAGTTCAGCACCATCAACTTGACGGCCACTGGGAGCGGTTGTCCTCTATACCCCCGCAGCGGAGGCCGTGCCACCATCTGGCACAGATGGTGCATGGTCTCCCTGGTGAGCTGGAGTCGTCATCGACACATGTGTCTGGCAGCTTCTCAAAGGACAGGCGTGATGCTCTAACCATGGCCTGATTTGGCACCTCCTTCACATCTCCTCCTCAGCCTGTTGGATGGCCAGCACTTGAGCCTCACCAGCTGGCCCTTGCTCTTCTGGGGCAGGCTCCTCTTGTGCAGGGTTCTCCCTAGGCTAGCCCTGGTGCTCTCGCCTCGGTGCATGGCAGCTTTGGCCAGGTAGATAGCGAGCATTGCTGGCTGTAGTCTGAAATCCATGTCTCTGGAGGTGGAGGGTGGAGAGAATGTTAGCTCGATGAGGTTTCTCTTGACCATCCATAGCCACCAGGTTACATGGTCACCCTGAGCTGTACTGGTGCACCTCCTTCAACATAGCGCCCCTTCCTCCCCTGGACCCTTTGATATGGTGTCATCCGCACCGCACCCCTATCCCTGTCAGTGACTGGCATCTGGCCTGTGATGTGGGGAGCATCTATCCTCACCACTCGTCCCTGTCAACAGGGCTGCGGCAATCTGTGTTAGCGATAGGCTCTGTGGCCCATGTCCTTTTCGCCAAGTGGGGTCTGCTATGTTCCTCCTCACTGGGTGGAACTTGTTTATCCCACCAGCAGAGTGCCAACTGGCTGTGTGGTGGAGACGGTCAACCTGTGCTGCCTGACACCTCCATGCTAAGAGGCTGGTGTACAAGCAGATCCTACAGATGGGGTGAGCAAGGGATGTGTGTGTGTGTGCTGGGAGTTTAGCTGTAGTGTTTTGGGGAGCCTGGGTTTAACACATAGAATCACAGAATTTACAATGCAGAATGAGGCCATTTAGCCTATTGAGTCTGCACCAGGCCTTGGAAAGAGCACCCTATCTAAGCCCATACCTCTACCCTATCCCCGTTACCCCACCTAACCTTATTTTTTGGACACTAAGGGCAATTTAGCATAGCCAATCCACCTAACCTGCACATCTTTGGACTGTGAGGGGAAACCGGAGCACCCGGAGGAAACCCACGTAGACACGGGGAGAACGTGCAGACTCCGCAAGACAGTGACCCAAGCCAGGAATCGAACTGGGACCTGGGACCCTGGATCTGTGAAGCAACTGTGCTACCGTGCTGCCCCTTAGGTTGTGACACAGAGCGGGTCAAGAATCCTGGCCAGGGCAGGTTGATGGGAGCAGGGGTGAGGTGGACAGGCAGTGCTTGGAGACAGCCGATGATCTTCAGGGGTGGGCTAGCTGATAGTATCACTGGTGAGGTTTCTACTCTGACGGTGTGCCAGGGACAATTTCAACGACCACGTTGAATGTGTCCTTTGTTTGGGGTGAGCTCTGCTAATCCGCTGCTTCCTCTGCAGTGGGGCTACACTTCTGAGGAGTGTCAGCACCTGGTGGGCCGACATGAGCATGACCATGCCTTTATGATACTGTTGAAGTATGAGGGTTTCCAGTGGAGCAGGATAGGTTGATTCTCAAATGACCAGATGCTTTTTGAGCATACACAGGATATTGTAAGCAGTCAGCTGTCTCAATAGTCAGGAACCTGTAAGTTGCAGCTAAGGGGTGGGTTTAAATGAAATAATGCAGCAATGTGGGTCTGAGCCAGGCCACCCCGATCCCGAGGGGAACACCCAGAGTCCACACACTTGCCACCAAGTCATTCCCCGCTACTCCCTGGGATCCAGGCCGACATCCCCTGCAAGCCCAAAAGGTTTTGAGAGTTTTCTTACCTTCTTGCTCCCCCTCAACAGCCATGGCGCTGGGTCCTGTTCGTAAATACTTGAACTAATTCACGCCCATGCCTGAGAGGGGTGGAGCATCGAGGAGGGGTGGAGTATCAACCACCCATTAATCGTAGTCAAATTAATACAAATCATGGATTTGCATGGGGCTTGGTGCGGGGCGCAAAACTCAATGCCACCACCAGCAGAGGATCGGAACATCGAAATGGGATCAGTACCAGGCGCTAATCCCATTTTTTGCCCGACGCAACATTCTCTGCCCGATCATGAATCTCGCTGCCAGTGTCGGCAGTGAAGAATCCTTCCCAAAGTGAAAGAATGAGTGAAGTGGTGTTGAGTGAAGTGAAGTTGAGAATCCCGGTTCTTCAAGCTGGTTCTTGGGCTTTGGTTATTCTAGGAGGTAAAAAAAGGGAGGTTAGTGGGAGTAACAGAGCTGTGAAATATCAGTATCCTTTTAGAAGAAGACGTAAACTTAAGCAGTGTTAATGCATTGTTAAGAAATCTCACTTTAATCACAAGAACTGAGAACCAGAACCCTACCTGTCGCTGGCTAGTTCCCATGTCACAATGCTGTCACCTTGTGTTGGTCTAAAATTTCCAAGTCATCCTTCTCAAAAATAGATGGAAGCGTGAAGACCTGGGATCCTCTTCATTGACATCTTTTTGTTTGGTATTATATGTCTCCTTTAAGTAGAAAGTAAATTCTGAAGGAACTATGTTTGCCATTAAATAGAATGCAATCTATTTGTGAGTAAGCATTAGTTAATGGGTGTTAGGACAGGCACAGGGAATGAATAGGTACAGAAGTGGCCCTATTTCATCTTTAGGCTGTGAATGAAGAACAATTGCAGGAAAAGTGGGTGTGAAGGTCTCAAGCTTCTTTGTGGACATTTCAGGATATGTGTGCATGTTGTGGATTACAGGAGATACAAGGGGGTAGAACTTGAAAATGCACTTTTAACTTTGTTTTGGTTCAATTTATCCTCATCCAAATGTACTTTCTGTCAGACTCCATTCCCCATAGGACAACCTCCCTTTATCACCATGGCTCCACCACTCCTCACTATAGTATCCATCTGAGGCACCCCATCCTAACATCCCTGTAACCAAATCCTACAATAAAAGCTACCAACTAATGACAAAACCTTGTCATTAAAAGTTTATCCAAAAACATACCCAACTATACAAACAAAAATGAACTATTCAACCTTGTGCCTTATCCTGGTGCCTGCCTTTTTATATTCTTCCACACGATGGGTGTCACTGGCAAGGTCAGCATTTTTTGTCCATTCCTAATTGCTAGGCAGTTTCAGAAGGCAGTTCAGAGTCAATCACATTTCTGTGGATCTGGAGTCACGTGAAGACCAGACCAGGTAAAGAGAGCAGATGTCCTTTTCTAAATGATAGATGGGTTTTTACAACAATAAAATATTATTTAATGGTAATAATAACTGAGATTAGTTTTTTTATTCCAGATTTATTGGTTGAATTAAAATCCACCAGCTGCCATTGTGGGATTTAAACCCATGTACTCAACAAGGGCCTCAGGATTACTCATCACCACCATCTAGGTATCTTTGCCTGGCCTATTACTCCAAAGCAGTGCTATTCCAGTGGCTGGTGGAAGGTTGTTGATTTTCAGTGGAGAGGATTACAGATAGCCTCGCAGCACACCCTCATGAACTCTGGCTTTGAGGACCCAGCTTCAGATTACACCACCTCAATATGGGCAGCCAGCGGTCTAAGCTGTTTGCTGAGAGGTAACAGCAAGGGTACTCGTAGGGTGGTAGTGGTATCTGTGGTGATATGCATCACTGTAAATACACTGGGACTAAATAAACACTAGAGGGAGCACCAGAGACATCATGACACACAGACATTCAACCAATAGGTCAGTAAGATAGGGCACTACCAATGGGCAGTCAAGACACACCCAGAGGTGATACTACCACAAGGGGGCTACCCATATAAAAGGACTGGGCACACATGCTCTTTCTCTTTCCATAGGCGATACTCAGAGAGACAGGGGCAGATCAGGAAGCATCACACCCACTGCATGGATTAGAGCAGGCTGGTTAGTTAGATTGAGTTACTATAGTAAAATAAGCCGGAGAGTCGAACTCAAGTAGGAGAATTGTTAACTGTTCAATAAATGTGTTAAACCTATCTCCAGGTCTGAACCTTCCTTTGTCAGAGTATTCATCAAGGAAGCAGCTTATGCTACATGAAGCAGAACACAACAGTATCTGCATGAATGTTGTCTTCCTGCAAAAGTACAGCGAGGTTCTTGCTCCACAGTGGTAGTATCGCACTCATGGGGTGGCATCTCAGCAATCCTTATTAGCCTGGTGGAGGGAAGATTGCTGGATAGTCATGACAGCCAGCATGCTCCTTTGAGCACTGAGGTTCGCAGTCATGATGGTACCAAGTCATGGCAGAGAGTATGAAATTCATGACCATTGCCTGAGCTCCACTGCAGCATTGAGATGTTGAGGGGCTTTCATTTTGTTTCCACCTGTTTTGAAATGTAAGCTGAGACAGCAGCCACCAGACACTGTATCACAAATGAGTCTGCAAGTACTATCATAGAGTTGACCAACATTTTAATGATGGAAAAGATGGGTCAAGGCTTTGAGTGTTGCCCTCTGCCACAATGGAGCCAGACTCCTACGACGTTTTTAACAGTGACAGGAGGCTGTCACTTGAAACGATACCCGCTTCTCTCTCCAGAAAATAATGCAGAAACCTGATAGGCATTTCTGGCACTTTGTTTTTTAGTTTTGTGACAGACGACTGTCTGGTAAGCCTGCACCAAGCATCTGAGTCAGTGTGCAAAAGCATTCACCCTGAATGATTCCCCATTGCAGTCCTAATTTGTGTACCCTGTAACGGAACTCATCTGTGACCTCACCTTTCCTTCGGTCTGACTGCAGCACTCTCATGCCCGATGGCTTACCACATGCAGATCCTGATTCTATACTAGCCTTCCAGTATTTATGCTGGTGGATGCGAGTGTCAGATCATTGACAGTACTGCTTCATAAGAGGACTGGTGCAACTCGCTCTCTTTTTCTCCAGGGGCTGCTGTGACCGAGCAGATGACAGTTCTTTGGGTATCTGAAAACACAATATCAGAGCGGGGTTTGGGATAAGGGTGGGATATAAAGTAAGAAGTCCTTGAGCATACCATTGGGTGCTTGTGCACCATGCCAGATAGCAGTATGAAGGTATGGTCAGAATTAAGAACGGGCATAAGCAAAAACATACTGTCACCCTGAATGCTCTCAGCTACGGCAGATGTAACAGGCTCTATAAAAGCTGGCCCCATGATGCACAACACCATCTCCTCTGAGGGACTCAGGTATGTCTCCGCACTAGTTTAGCTTCAATTGTGGACAAACAATCTTTCCATGCAAGAGGGGAGCCATTTGACCCTTCTCCGCTTGGTCATAACAGAAATTTGGGGACTCCACATCCATGACAAAACCCACAAATGAGAAATTAGAAGCAGGAAATTAAAATGATCCCGAGACATAATTTTAAAACTTCAATGCAGGCTTTGTCATTTTGATTTGTTTTGCTTTGATTTATTGTCACATGTACTGAGATACAGTGAAAAGTATTGTTCTGCGTACAGTCCAGACAGACCGTTCCATACATGAAAAAATATAGGACATACATAAATACACAATGTAAATACATAGACATCAGGTGAAACATCCAGAGTGCAGTACTACTCAGTAGAAAAGATGCGTTAAGACATCAATTCAATCCATAATAGGGTCATTTTAGGAGTCTGGTAACAGCGGGGAAGAGGCTGTTTTTGAACCTGTTTGTGTGTGTTCTCAGACATTTGTATCTCCTGCCTGATGCAAGAGGTTGGAAGAGGGAATAATCCGGGTGGGAGGGGTCTTTGATTATGCTACCAGCTTTCCCAAGGCAGTGGGAGGTGTAGACAGAGTCAATGGATGGGAGGCGGTTTTGTGTGATAGACTGGGCTGTGTTCATAACTCTCTACATTTTCTTATGGTCTTGGGCTGAGCAGTTGCCGTACCAGGATTTGATGCAGCCAGATAGGATGCTTTCTATGGTGCATCTGTAAAAATTGGTAAGAGTCAATGTCGACATGATGAATTTCCTTAGTTTTCTGAGAAAGTATAGGCACTGTTGTGCTTTCTTAGTCGTAGCATCGACGTGGGTGGACCAGACATGTTGTTGGTGATGTGCACATCTAGAAATTTGAAGCTGTCAACCATCTCCACCTTGGTACCATTGATGCATACGGTGGTGTGCACGATACTTTGCTTCCTGAAGTCAATGACCAGCTCCTTAGTTTTGCTGACGTCGAGGGAGAGATTGTAGTCATTACACCACACCACTAGGTTTTCTATCTCCCTCCTGTACTGTGATTCATCGTTGTTCAAGATCCAACCCACTGCGGTCGTCTCATCAGCAAACTTGTAGATGGAGTTGGGGCCAAATTGTTCCACACAGTCGTATGTGTATAGGGAGTATAGTAGGGGGTTAAGCATGCAGCCTTGTATGGCCCCAGTATTGAGGACTATCGTGGAGGAGGTGCTGCTTATCCCTACTGATACTGGTCTAGGGATCAGGACGTTGAGGATCCTGGTGCAGAGGGATGATCCAAGTCCTAGGTTTTGGAGCTTCGATATGAGCTTGGCTGGGATTATAGTGTTGAAGGCAGAGCTGTAGTCAATGAATAGGAGTCTGACGTAGGAGTCCTTGTCGTCGAGATGTTCCAGGAATGTGTGTAGGGCCAGGGAGATGGCGTCTGCTGTGGACCGGTTATGGCGGTATGCAAATTGCAGTGGGTCAGCCATTCTGGGAGTACGGAGATGATGTGTCTCATGCCAACCTCTCTATGCACATCATAGCGATAGATGCCAAGGCCACCAGACGGTAGCCATTGAGGCATGTTGCCTGGTTCTTCTTTGGCACCTGTATGATGGTGGTCTTCTTGAAGCAGGTAGGAACCTCGGAATGGAATAGGAAGAGGTTGAAGATATCCGCGAACACACCCAGGATCTGAGTGCACAACCAGGGACTACGTCAGGACTCGTTGCTTTCCGAGGGTTCACTTTCAAGAAAGCCGATCTGACATCAGAAGCTGTATCGGTATATATGGCTGTGTCCGAGGCTGCTGGGGCAGTTGACAATGGTTTGATGGTTTCCTGCTCAAAATGAGCATAGAATACATTGAGTTCTTTGGGGAGGGGCACGCTTCTACCAGAGATTCTATTCGGCTTCGCTTTTGTAACCCGTTATGTTGTTTAAGCCTGTTATGCTGTTATTCGGTTCGCACCCTATTTTGTTTTCCGCGCTGGTATACTAAAAATGTCCACATTCAAAGCCTGTAACATCCTTGAATAGGGTGCGGCAACATGGACAGTTTAAACACTCTATCCATTGAAGAGTTAAGAAGTATAGCCAGGCAATTAAAGATAGATATCCGTTCAAAAGCTAGGGAGTCCAAAATCCTACCATTAGATTTTAGCAATCACCTAGATCCCCCTAGACAATACCTAACAGGGATTGAAAAGGAAAAAAGGGACCAGAAAGCATCAGGTTTTGAAACAACTCCTTCCTTAAGCCAGAACTCAACACGAAAGAGAGATTCAAAATCCATAATGTAAGGTTATTTTGATAGACCCTGTTTTGCAACTTTATCACCTGAAGATCACCCACATTGCACAAAGGAAAACAATGATGCTGATGCTTATCCGGAGCTAACTGAGCACAAATGTGTCCTGGGCAGAAACGTAAACAGAACATAGCTGTAATAGTGTAAGGTTAAGATTTGAGCATGCGAGGATGAACGCGTGTGTAAGTAATAAAAAAAACAACCTTATAATGAAATACTCCTTTGATATTGACGAGCATCTTGCGTATTTTTGGACCTGCTGTCATCTAGGCAAGTGAAGAGTATTCCATCACACTCCTGATTTGTGCTTTGAAGATGGTGGGCAGATTTCAGAGATTCAGGAAGTGAGTTACTCGCCACAGAATTCCCAGTTTCTGACCTCTCTTGCAGCCACAATATTTATATGGTTGGTGCAGTTACATTTCTGGTTAATGGTAATGCCCAGGTTGATGATGGTGATTTATTTGGGATATTTAAAATGGTCAAATAATATTATACAGTAAATAGAGAAAATAGATTTCCTGTGGGAGCTACTAACTTGCATTTTGGATGATGTCAGGAGCACTTCTTCATGTAAATAGTATTGTCATGAAGATGTGCTTATTCACATAATGATTTTAATCCACCTGGAAACACAAATTGAACTTTCAAAGACAGACTTTTATAAACATAGAATGAAGGTGACCTGAGATCACAGCCAAAGATGGCTACCCCAATTTACAGTACTGCACATTCCACATTCCAATCCTTTGGAATGGAGTCAGAAACTCTGCAAAGCCAACAAAGACAATGACCGCGAGGGAATGTGAAGGATACAGATTTTCCTGTTCCATTAACAAGTCATTAAGGCCTGAGGTGCACAACTATTGGAGATTAACCATTAAGTGTAATCACTTGGACAAGATAGCTTTCTGGACGTGAGCTGATCAAGTTACCATAGAATAAATGGACAATGGCCTTAATTGGATCCCCTGGCAGTTGGAACAGGAAGGTCACATGTTAGATCAACCCTCTGTAGGTTTTAAGAATATGTTTTCTCAGCATAACTGAGGACAAACTGAAAAGTTGAAAGAAATGACCCATTTGGGGACTTTTTCCTCCATCTCTCTCCCCAACCCACCTGGCAAGTTTCAAGACCCATATGTTGTCTATGACCAATCAGGGACGTTCCTGCTGCAAACAGACTTCTTAAAAGAAATTCAGCCCATCACTAACATCTCCAGAAAATTAACCAAATCAGCTGGATACATCTTTAAATCTGATGCACTGGAACCAGCAAAGGATAGTCTGAAGCCAGTAGAGTCACCAAACTATATATACATACTCCTTTAACACTTTTTATGCACTCTAATTTGGTCAAGTTATCCATCTCCACTCTGTAATTTTCATTTGAGGGTGCGTGTGAACTTCAAAAGCATGTGTGCAAAAGTATATTTATTATTTTACTAAAGTCAATTTAAGAATAATAAAGTTAACCTTTTTCTTTACTAAACTTCAGAAAGCCTGTCTAATTGGCTCTTTTATGGTCATAGTACATAAACAGTTAAGTGCTCATCGAATTGGCACTTATATCCTTCTCAAACAAAAATAAACCTGTTGTGGTTAAAGCAAGGAGAGGGAAATGAGGGGAGACATTCATCCCCTCCTCACTTGATCAGCACAGTAGTGAAAAATCTTTTCATTCCAGATCAGTTGAAAATGTCAAAACTGAGATTGATAGTAATTGTATTAAGGGATATAGAACTAAAGTTGAGTTAAGCCACAGATCAGCCATGATCTAATTGAATGGCAGAGCAGGCAAAAGAGGATGAATGGTCTACTCCTGTTACTATGTTCCTATGCATTCTGCTGAGATAAAGCACACGCTGTACATCGATAACATAAATGGCTTAATGAACAGTGTACATTTTTCATAGCGAAAGCATAAATTCTCCTACATTGCTTGGATATAAAAACAATAAACTCGACTTCTTTCTCTCTAAACATAGTTGCTAAGGTGGAAGATTTCCTTATCTAGATTAATCCTTCAACTGATTCATACTTCAAAAGATAGATCGCTTTTTCTTGCTGGTTGCCAAGATTACAGACATTCTTCGACCGGAGAGAAAAACTGCCCCTCTCTGAACTGTTCTCCCTTAAATCTCTGAGAAGCAAACTCAGCCCATGAAACTGTCAATAAAAATTATTACCTTGAGGTGAGAACTTAAGTTTTGATGAGACTTCAAAATGTCTGCCTGGCTAAGCTCCCTGCTCTGTGAATAGATAAGAACAATGTGCTGGGCCATCAGGTGTCACAGCAGTAATCTACTCACAATAGCACAAACTGCTTAAAATTATAGGTGACAACCCTCTCTCTGAAGAACTAATTATCACCTCAAATCAATATTGCAACCAGATTGGTTTCAAGCTGCTGGTTTGCTATGCAAACAAGCTGTACATTAATTAAATATACCATTTTGGTTCATGTATGATGCATCCTAGTGTGCAGCAGTACACCGATTGACATGAGTGCCGTGAACTTTGAGAAATCCTGCTATTTGTAACAATTGGTGAGCTCGCTCATTTTGTTCTCTTTTGCCTTTGTTAGCTGCAATTTGCATCATCAATTTCCACATTTATACCGACAATACCAGCTCTACCTCACAACTAAATTTCCCATTCCATCCTGTCTCTATAATGCCAGATTGCTTGCCTGACATTAAATACTGAACAGAAAATTCCTCCAATTAATATTGAGATGATAAATTGCATTCCCTAGCTATTGGTCCTATCACACACTCTAGGAGCTGCCTGAGGTTGAATTACACTGCCATGTTGATGTCATATTAAACCCTGAGATAATAATAATATTTATTGTCACAAGTAGGTTTACATTAACACTGCAGTGAAATTACTGTGAAAAGCCCCTTGTCACCACACTCCGGCACCTGTTCGGGTACATAGAGGGAGAAGGGCAGCACGGTAGCACAGTGGAGGGCAGCATGGTAGCACAGTGGATGGCAGCACGTTATCACAGCGGTTATCACAGTTGCTTCACAGCTCCAGGGTCCCAGGTTCGATTCCTGGCTTGGGTCACTGGCTGTGTGGAGTCTGCACGTTCTTCCCGTGTCTGCAGGGGTTTTCTCCGAGTGCTCTGGTTTCCTCCCACCGACCAAACATGTGCAGGTTAAGTGTATTGCCCATGCTAAATTGCCTTTAGTATCCAAAAAGGTTGGGTCGGGTTACTCGGTTACGGGGATGGGGTGCAGATGTGGGCTTGGGTGGGGTGCTCTTTCCAAGGGGCGGTGCAGACTCGATGGGCCGAATGGCCTCCTTCTGTACTGTAAATTCTATGAGAAATCAAAATGTCCAAATCACCTAGCAGCACGTCTGTTGGGACAGATGAACTTCTGACCCCATATCCACATCATCACTAAGACTGATGTTTCCAGCTCGACTACCACCTAATTTCATTTATGCCTCAGCTCATCTGCTGCTGAAACCCTCATCCATGCCTTTGTTACCTCTTGATTTAGCTATTCTAATTTACTAATATGCACGCCAGATGATAATTCATCCATCATGGCTTCAGTTGCCAAAGCTCAGGAATTATTTCTCCATACCTCTCAACCTCTTTTCCCTTCCATAAAATGTTACTTAAAACCTACCTCTTTGGCCAAGTTTTTGGTCATCAACCCTAATGTGACTTTGTCATATTTTTCTTTACTATCCTCCATTGGCACATCTTGGACAGTTTCAGGCAAAAATGGGCAATAATGGATCCATGAAAACATTCCAACTGGACACTAGTCTGTGCAAGAACCACATCCTCCTCCACCCACTATACACTACCGACCTTACCACCTTGCTCCCTGCTACACATCCCTACCTCCCCAACCCCCTGCTCCTTGATCTGAATAAATTAGTCTTTACTTTTGGATAAGAATGAGAGGGGATCTAATTGAATCACATATCATTCTGAAGGGGCTTGGCAAGGTAGATACTGATAGGTTGTTTCCCCTAGCTGGCGAATCTAGACAGCGGGGTACAGTCTCACAATAAGGGGCCAATCAATTAGACCTGCAATGAGGAGAAATTTCTTCACGCGCAGGATTGTGAATCTTTGGAATTCTCTACCCCACAGAGCTTTGTGTGCTCCCTCATAAAGTAATTCAAAACTGGGCTGGGTGAATGTCTGATCTCTCAGGAAATCAACTTTTACGGAGAGTCAGTGGGAAGGTAGAGTTAGGGCAGAAGATTATCCCTGATTGTATTGAATGGCAAAGTAAGCTTAAGTGGCCATATTATTTACTCCCTTTATTTCCTATGTTCTTATCTGATCTGTCAGCCAGCTCAGCTTGGGAGCCTGCAGATTTCCTGCCCTCTCACAGCCAGCGAGCTGCAATAGGGCACCCATTTGGTGCATTCCAGCTCATTGGCAGCATTTGAATGAGGACCAAATCTGAAAAGAGTTTAAACCTCCTGATGCCAGCTATGAGCACAGCTGCTAGGATGAGTTTGTGTGCATGTCAGATGGAAGTTTATGATTGCCCCCTCTACCATCACTATTAATTATGTAATTGTATTCCACTGTTGTAAAGAAATATTAATTTTATCACTCTGCACCCTTCATTCATAGTATCTATAGAGAAATATCCAAATAAGTGCAGGCACATCTAAATAAACAGTTCAAAGGAGTCACTATAGCTGCATAATAAAACAGTTAAAAATAGACCATCTGATCATTTATAACAGATAGAGCTTTCTAAACAACATAGCCATTTTTTTTTCACAAAGCTGACAGCTTTCCAATTTAACATGACACATACTTGGATTAAGCAGTTGCTAAAATGGGTAGAGCTGCTGAAAATATTGCAGAGGAACGCTACAAGCAAAGTGAATCTGCACCTAATTTAAGTATCCCTATAAATATGGATCATCATTAAATAACAACAGCAATAACAAATTGCATTGAAGTAACACATTTAATGTAGAAACATATCAAGGCTACTACACAAATAAGAATTACATGGTGCAAGTCAATCCAGAAAGGGAAGAACTGGAGGGTATGCTTGGGGGTGGTGAGAGTGGGGGTGGGGGTGGGGGGATGGGTGTTACAGGCTGAAAACGTTGGTTGGAGAGATGGATTTGGAGAGATTTTAGAAGGTAAATATAATAGTGGAAAGGTTTAGGGCAAAGGTTTAGTAATAACGATTAGAACCCAGATCTCCAAAAGCAGTGCACTAATTCACCAATGTAGAAGTAGACAGACGATCTTGCTGGTAACTGTAGCAAATTGCATGGACTTATATTGAATTTATAACACAGAAAACAGCTCATTCAGAGAAAATCATCCACACTAATGTTTATACTCCACATGAGCTTCCTCCCATCCTCCCTCTAACCCCATCAACAAAATATTTTATTCCTATCTTCCTCAAGTATTAATCCAGCATCCCTTTAAATGAAACTGTGCTATTTTCCTCACTCAGAGAAGCAGAGAAGTTTCTCCTTGTATTCTGGATTTGATACATTATTGACCATCTTATATTTATGAATCCTAGTTTTGGAGTCCTCAATAAGTGGAAACACTTTCTTTACATCTACCCTATCATAACCTTGCATAATCCTAAAGACCTCCACCAAATTGCCCACAGTCTTCCTTTTCCCAGAGAAAAGAATTGCAGCTTGTTCAATCTTTCCTGTCAGTTCTGGTCTCATTCTTTTTTAAAAATCCTCCAATGAATCTATATCCTTTTGAGAATATGGAGATCAGAACTGTGTCTAGTACTCTAAGTGCGGTGGGGCCAAGGTCCGATATGAGTTTAGCATAACTTTTCAGCTCTTCAATCCTATTCCTCTAGAACTGCTTTGTTCGAATCTTCTATGACTTTGTTAACCTGCAATGTCACTGTTGTTGTTCTGTGAATCCCTACCTCTAACTCCCTTTGTTCCGCTACCTTACCTAGACCTACACATTCGCCAAAGAAAGGTCTTTGTTAATACGTAAATATATATATATTAGCGATTTCCATGATTGTCTTTCTCCAGGAAGAAAACATTTCCGTGTTTTGACATTCCTGGGTTTGACGGGTTGTTCATAAAGGCTCACAACAGGTAAATGAATGCGATATTAGAAGTTCCTAAATTGATTAGTTACTCCGGGCTATCGTAGCTCGCTCTATAACTTAAAAATAGACCTATTTGTTAGAAATGTCACTGAAACATTCTTACAGTGGACAGTGAATATTTAGTGCATGGGATTATGTAGCCTGGTTCCATCCTTGAAACTTTATTTCAATCACTATGGCTTCAACAAACCACCAGAAAAAAAACCATCTTTATTATCTTGAACAAAAAAGAAATGAAATGAATATTGTAAACTGCCACAGTTATTAACTTTGGAGAAGAACAGCGCCCAAACGCGGTTTAATAAATCAGATGTTGTTTTCTCTTTACTAATGGATTATACGAATGCAGAAAGAAAAGTGCAGGTCTGTAATACAGGCGGGAAGTACTTACCGATAGTTGTGATCACAGTGATGGCGAAATAGAAAGATCCAGCGAATTTCCACTGGACCCCAGCTTTATGCGGCTTGAGTTTCAAAACAACTAGCTCGAGTTCCTCATAGTTCTTCTCGCTCAGGTTGTATTTGCTCATGAGCTCGAGCCTCCTTTCCTCCAGGCTCTTCTTCTCCGAGGTCTCCTGCTTGGACTCCAGGGCATCAAAGACGGCGGCTCCGACCAGGAGGTAGGTGAAGGTGCAGACAATGAGGGCGAGAGTCCGCACGTTCTGGCGCTTCATGGCGCCGCTCCGGGAGCCGCTGGACTCATGATGCACAGGAGAAGACTTGAGACCGCGGCGGAGAGACAGCCCACACTCTCGAACGCTGGGAGCTGTCTTTCAGCACTGTCGAGCCATGTCGCCCCGCCTACACACTGCTGCTTGCTGCTGCTGCTTCTGGCCATATTCGGGGAGTGGGGGGGGGGGGGGGGAGCTGACTCACACCAGGGCAATTGCAGGAAAGGCACGTACCCCAATCTGCAAACCTATCTATTATGGGAAATATAATGCATTAAAGAGAAATTGGTGTTTTACAATGGCAGCTGTAAGCAGTTGCACCGCTTATAAAGTGGATCTCCATATCCCCCACACAGTGACACAGTGAGTGTTGAAAACGGATGCGCACACAATGCAGCATGGGTTTTACACATTTGAAGGAAAACAACAAAAAATAAATAAACGCAAACTATGTTGGTGATTGGTTCAGGCGGATGTTGTATTCGAAATTAGTAATTGAGAAGTGCCCGTAATTGACCAATAAATATTGATATCCATCATTAGTCGGAGGTATTAAAAAATAAATTGGTGTAATTATTGTTTCCACTCGCACGTCCTCGTATATCTAAAACTGGAGGATACTGCATGCTTCCAACTATCCTTCAGCACCACTTCGTCAATGGTGGTTAAACAAGAGCACTGTTGGTTCTGTGTGTGCGTGTGTGTGAATCTTGCTTAGCGTTGAGTATTTTTAACCTTAAGTCAACTAAGAATAGAAAACAAAAGGTTACTAGATAATAAACTACCGTGAGCTTTCATATCTTATGCCAGTGTCCCAGCAGGCGTGATTAGAGCTATTTGCAATAGATGTATCCCTGAGATTAAATTGTACGCACGAAACTGGTATTCACTTCTATGGCAATTGACAGAAGATTAATTAACAGTTGTTTAAAATTACTGGCGGTTATTTTGAATTTATGAACTAATTCGATTATAAATTTACCCACGTAATTTGTGAAGCTTTATTCAGCATTTTAGTAATATGTATCGCTGTATCTATTGGAGGCGGCTATGGGGGGTGGGGTGGCTTGTGTTTTGCACAAATCTGTTAATTTGCATCGTGCCAGCAGCTTTGTTTTCATCGTGTTGTTATGTTTCCTCCCTCGTCATCTCATTCAGCTTCATGCACTTTCCTTGAGCTGCGATTTGGACTTTTCTTGATATTAATTCAACCTCCCAGCCCAAAACACATACACATTACACGCAAGCCTTCCACAGCAATTTTTGCAATCCTATTTAACTGTTTGTCCTTTATTTTACTTGGAATTCCATTCAATTGAATTAGTCTGCATTTTTTTCTCATTCAGTACGTGCAAAATTGAAACCTGCTCATGCTTTTCCTAAAATATAATTTGGTAACAAATGAAGCCACATGGCATGGCATTGTTATTCAGGGGATAACCCCAATTCCAATCAATTATCTCACAACCAACCTCGCCACTTAATTTTCTTTAAGCTCTACACATGTCAGCGAGTTGATATTGCAGAAGAAATTCAGAGAGGTCTACTGCAGAGGACCACAGGTGGGGGAAAATGCTCTGATTGCAATCTGAGTGATGTTACACAGAATTCACCTCAGTCAAGCTTATTGCAACATTGCTATCATCCTTTACAAAGCTGGGGCTGATATGTCCCACTGAAGTCTGAGTGCAAAGGAATGGTGTTCACAAGTCATGTTGTTTGGGAACTTGCAGGCACAGAGACTCAGATTTGTCATCTGCCTCTGTCACTTCCAAGCTTTCCTGCCAAGTGTGACAGGACCGTGGTATACCTCTGCCCTCAATGGGATTTTGCTGCATAGAAAATGTGTGTGCATGAAATAAATCTGCTGTCTACTTAATTTTCCATCTGTTACAGTTGATTGCATTGGGTAAGACAAGAATTGGGCCAAAAATGTTTAAACAATAAACATTGGGTATTCCCACAAGCTTCCAGCCATGTTTTGTTTCTGTAACAAATGCCTAAAACTTAGCACAACTGTTTTTCATCCTCTCCTTTCCACTGCACAATGGATTTTCCAATGGAGTTAGGAATCCATTTTTGACTCCATCTAAAATATGCACCAAAACCAATTCTAATATTAAAAAACCTGTATGGATTTAAATGGGTTCATGCATTTGCAAAGGTTTTAGATAGAAGAATTTTATATGAACATATTGAAAACATTCATCTCGTATTCTTAAAAACTGTAATTTTTGGACAGTGGCCGCGATTCTCCGAGCTCCCTCTGGGTCGGAGAATCGCTGGGTGGGCACGACAATCCCGCCACGCCGCTCTTGACGCCAGCCGCCGATTCTCCAGCGACCGCAGAATTGGCAGCAATTGCACCCGCGCAATCATCGCGGCGCCAGTCAGGGGCCCTTGAGAGCAGCCCCTGCGGCAATTTTCCACGCTCGACGGGATGAGTGCCCTCCAAGTTCCGTCGAGTCCCACCGGTGTGGTTTACATATGGCCCCACCTGGCGGGACCTCGGCACTCTGGCTGCGGGGGCCGTCCTGGTGGGGGGGGGGGAGGGGGAGCCGACTCCGGGGGTGGGGCCTCCACAGTGGCAAGGCCCGCGATCGGGGGCTACTGATCGGTGGGCACTCTCATTCCGGGGGGGGGGGGGCTATGTTCCATCACGCCAGGCCCCTGTAGGGCTCCGCCCTGTTGCCTGGGGGCCGGCGCGAAGACGGCCATGGCGCGCATGCGCTGACCCACGCCGGCCGTGTAGGGCAGCTTTCGGCGCCGGAGCAGCGCGCAGCACTCCGACGTTGTTCCAACCCCTGAAGAAGAGGAGAATACCTGGACCTGGAGACTCGTTGACGCCGGCGTCGCTCGTGTCGGTTTTGATGCAGTGTCAACACTTGGCCGCGATATTGGTGAATCCCGGCCATTATCTATAATCTTCTTAAAATCTACCAGTAATATATATTTTCTAGTTGTCATATCACCTTTCCTTGGTCAGACTTTCTGATTTGATCAGTAACTCATTTTAATGTGCTTAATTTTCATTCTTAACATAGCTTAACTCATAGGCTAAGCATTGGAACCAAAATCTACCAGTACAACCAAGTAGAATCAATCCAATCAATCAATAAATCCATATAATTTAAGCTTCAACCATTCAACTCTCTGAGCTGAATAAAATCTACCGATAAACACACAGAAGCTAAACATTAAGTGTTGTCAGTACAGCTTAGTCTGGAGTTTATGTTTACAGTTCCACCCCAAACTACTGCACAAGTTCCCAGCCCACAGTACCACATTTGTCATCCACGTTGAACTGTTCCACTCACACAAGACCTGATTTTTATTTTGGAAGTCAGGAAATCAGCTTATATGATAATCCTTAATGTGAACAGTATAGTGGCTCACCTTCACCAATGCCACAAATCCCTTCTTTGCCCCATCGCCCAAGAATTCCACCTAAGGACAGCAGGTTATGAGAAATCCCCCCCCCCCCCCCCCCCCCCCCCCGGCTGTCAGAATCCAGAATAACATCCTTCCAAATGTTGCCAAGGCACTGATGGTGAGGCCACCCTCACAAGTCTGCTGAACCCCAGTGCTTTGAAATTCAGTAAGGCATGAAAGTGGGCATGAGGACGGTGATGTGCAATTATCCTGCGCCTGATGCAGGCAACTTAATAACAGCATGCAGCCAGTGTTAAGTGTGCTGCTGAGTGATAGCATGCCTGAGGAGGAGGCAAAAAATCATGAGAGGCTAGCATGAGTTCAAGTTAGTCTGCACTACATAAAGTCAGCCTGTACCTCCTAAAGGCGAGGTGCATTTTGACTGGAGCAAATGCTAGAAGTAGCTGGGAAAGTGTGTTTGAGCAGGAAAAGAACTGAAAAATCATGCAACAGGGTAGAAGCATTTCTAAGGTTCTGTGATGAAGCACTGGAGACCTTGATGCAAGAATTGGACAGGAGGAGAGAGATTCTCTATACACAGGGGACCAAGAGCCCCTCCAGACAGACATCACTAAGGCAGTGGCAGCAGATAGCCATTATAGTCAATGTCAAAATCCTGGAATTCCCTCCCCAACAGCAGTGTAGGTGTACCTACATCACATGAACTGCAGGGATTCAAGAATCCAGCTCATCAACACTTTTTAAAGGGCAATCAGGAATGGGCAATAAATGCTGGCCTAGTCAGCAACACCAACATCCCACAAATGAATAATAAATAAAACACCAACACTGTAATCCCGAAAACTTGGATGCAGTGTCGCAAGAAATTCAATGATTTCACACAAGTGGTCAAAGTCAGTGAATGGATCCTCAAATGCTATAGCCATACAAATGCACCACTAACCTCACAAACCTCTAAATTCACTAACACACGTTCACTCATCTACCAACCGTCTCTATCAATTATGAATCATACCTTACATTCATACCCCATTTACACATCTAGATTCAAACCCTACACCCATATCTCACAGTTTGTACCGACATCTATTCAACCATAACAGACACATTATTCAAATACATTGCACTATTCACTGACATGCCTCTCTTTCTCTCTCTTGCAGAGTAAGTTGAATCATCACCACAAGTGGCAGCACATAACCGGCAGAGGAGACCATAGCTGCATACCCAAAGCCTGATGGAGGAGATGGTGACAGAGCCAACATTGGGACGGCCATAACTGAGGTCAAGGACATCAGCAGAGCTGAAGGGATCAATGATAACCATATGCTCATACCTAATGCATCTTCTCACATCCCATTTCCCCCTCAGCCTGCGATGTCTTCTGATTTACAAGCTTCAGATGGTCTCTTTCTTCTGCCCAACACCTCCCCTCACTGCAACCCCATCAATTATAATCCCTTCTCCTTTCAAGAACTCAAGAATTAGAATCTGGTTGGTCAATGATGCAGCAACTAATCTGTAAGCAGTTTATGATCCCTTGAATTAGCACTGTTGGGCTTTCCCTTCCCTTGCCTTCCCAGCTCCAGAAATGCACCAGAATGTATGCACGTGCCTCAGACACCATTTTGTATCTGAAATGGCATACTGAGCACAGTGCTGAATTTTGCAGCACACGATTCTCCGCATGCTATTAATTCCAACCTGGCAGAATTTTCCAAAGACTAAGCTAAGTACCCATTCCCAACCTAGACACACCATCACCACAATGACTGCAGTAGTTCAAGAAGATCCACCACCTTCAACTAAACACAACTAAGGATTGGCAATAATTGCAGTTTTGGCAGAAATTACCACATTCTAAGAATAAAATTCAAATCATCCATCCTCAAATCATAGAATTTCATAGAATTTACAGTGCAGAATGAGGCCATTCGGCCCATCGAGTCTGCACCGGCTCCTGGAGAAGAGCACCCTACCCAAGGTCATCACCTCCACACCCTAGCCCCATAACCCAGTAACCCCACCCAACACTAAGGGCAATTTTGGACACTAAAGGCAATTTATCATGGCCAATCCACCCAACCTGCACATCTTTGGACTGTGGGAGGAAACCGGAGCACCCAGAGGAAACCCACGCACACACGGGGAGGACGTGCAGACTCGACAACAGTGACCCAAGCCGGAATCGAACCTGGGACCCTGGAGCTGTGAAGCAATTGTGCTAACCACTATGCTACCGTGCTGCCCAGAATCTACACAATCCCCGTCCCAGTGTCTCCTTCCCAGAGTCTTACTAACTCCTTGATTTCCCCCATTTCCACCTGCTCCAATGTTGTTAACTGTAGCCTGCCCTTTTAAAAAAGTAAAAGGAAAAAAATGAATACACAGGTAAAAGAACATACAGTAATAATGGATAATGGTTTATGGCTCTCATAATTCACAGGTTATGGAGTTTCATCACTGAATAATAGTTAAAATCCCAAACTACCATATAAAGAAATTATAATTTGACTTATTCAGTCAGTCCCTATGAATCATTGTTAATACGTTATACATTACATTCCTGTGGTTATTCTGACTCATATCATCATTGTCACTAGATCCACCAGTCGGACATAAAAAGTAAATGGACCTTTAGACAAATTCTGTTGAAACAGCTGTAGAAAACTCTATTCACCTGACACAATTATTTTTGTTCACATAATTAAATAGAGTAATATATAATAATCATTTGTGCAGTGAAAGAAGCTTGCCCATCAACTCAGAACATAAATTTTCAATGAAGACAAAAGGCTGTCCTGTCATCGTGTTGAAACAAGATAGTCACCTTGCAACAGCCACTTGTGCCAAAAGTATTGGTTACAAATGATGAATTTAAAGTTCCTTGCCACAGATTTTAAGTGTGATTGTTGAGAGGGAACATGATTGAGATTTTAATAAACGGTTATTCTATAAAGGGACTAAAATTAATATGAATTATATAAGTCTGTTGAAATAGAGGGGACATGAATTTCAAATTAAGAATTTATATACTATTTTACAGTAACATTTCATGACAGAAGTATGTACATTTTAAAGCATATTAAAGAACAATGTGCTAGGCTCTACTATGATTGTCTTCCCTCCCCTTGGACCTTACCATTTTTAAAGCATTGCTCCTCCCACAATCTCATCACTGACAAAGCCATCTATGAATTTGTCCTTGTATCTCTCATCATCCATGTAGTCCTTTCCCTTTCTAACTACATGTCTTTCTGCACCCATCCCTGGAGTAAATTCTCACCCAAGCTAGTCACAGTTGAACTTTCAAACTTCCAATTGCCTAGTTTGGCCTTTCATTCATCTTCTAACCAAATCAAAAACTTCTAACCATGTTGGTGTGTTCAGTAGTCCTTCATTCCCTTTGTTACCATCAAGACATTAAATCTGTCCCACCACAATTGCTCCCCCATTGTTGCCTCCAACTTTGCTCACACAGGGGCCGCAGACTTGAGCCACTCGTCACCAGATCTGGCTTCATTGTATCACTAGAATTCATCCATCCATTATTCCAGGATCATCCTAGTAAAGCCAAACCCTATTTTGCTTCTTCCCTCCTCATCATCTCCTTACATATCTGTCCCCTTTCCTTTTCCCCTGAATTCTCACCTGCAACAAGTTTGAGGAGATCATGGATTAATTTGTCACAAAGGTTGCAATCTTTTGTTCATTTGCCACTGGTTTCCTACCCTTCTCTTACAAAGCCGGAGAGGTTGAATAAACTCGGTTTGTTCTCACTGGAACGACGGAGATTGAGGGGCAACCTGATAGACGTCTACAAAATTATGAGGGGCATAGACAGAGTGGATAGTCAGGCTTTTTCACAGGGTAGAGGGGTCAATTACTAGGGGGTATAGGTTTAAGGTGCGAGGGACAAGGTTTAGAGGAGATGTACGAGGCAAGGTTTTTACACAGAGTGTAGTGGGTGCCTGGAACTCGCTACCGGAGGAGGTGGTGGAAGCAGGGACGATAGTGACGTTTAAGGGGCATCTTGACTTATACATGAATAGGATGGGAATAGAGGGACACGGACCCCGGAAGTGTAGAAGATTGTAGTTTACACAGGCAGCATGGTCGGCGCAGGCTTGGAGGGCCAAAGGGCCTGTTTCTGTGCTGTACTTTTCTTTGTTCTTTGTTCAGATCTCTTGCAAGTTGTTTTTCTGCCCTATCACTGAACCTATGTCTCCCATGCTTTTCTAGCATACCCTCTATTATGGGTCCGGGTTTACAGAACCCCAAAGTGTTTCATGGAGTTCAACCGACCCACAACTTTTAATAGATTGTGGTGTGGGAAGCATACAGCAGAAATGGATGAATGTTTTTTTAAAACAAAACAATGTTTATTCGATGAACTCAAGTTAACCTTTTAAAAACAAACATTGAATATCTTAACACCCATTACTTCAAAGATAACCCCAAAAGACTACAACACTAAATAATCCTTCAAACTGTTCCTTTAAACATCCAAAAGACTTCAAACCTTCAAAAATGAGGAGCACATTAGGTTACATTCAATATATTTATAGTCTTTGGATTGCAGAAATCAACAGACCAGCTCTGTGTTTCTTCCTGCAGCTCACAGCAAAACACACAGACACTCCCAGCTGCGTTCTCAAACCGAAACTCAAAAAGCAGAAGTGAGCTCAACTCCCCCCACCCTCTGACATCACTTCAGTAATATGATCAGCCCCATTTCTTAAAGGTACATTGCTTAACATCCATTTCTTAAAGGTACTCTCACATGACACCTCTCATACCCTTTCTGCATTATCTCATACAGAAAATCCATCTCCTTACCCCATGACCCCATTCCCACTAAACTGCTAACTGCCCTACTTTCTTTCTTGGCTCCAAAGCTAAATGGAATTATTATTGGTGCTGCCTCCTCAGATATTGTCCTCCTGCCTTTAAAAACTACTATCCTTTCCATCCTCTTCAAAAAAAACTCATCCACAACCTCCTGTCCTTGTAAATTACCACTTCATCCTCAATTTCGCTGTTTACTATCTAATGTTTTTGAAAATGTTTCCATCCACAAATTCCATACCAAGCTTTCTCTTTCCATGTTTGAATCTCTCTGGTTAGGTCTCTGGCCTTGTGCAGCATCAAAACAGGTCTAACCAACATCACAAATGATATCTTCTGTGACTGTGACCATGGTTCAATAATCCCTCATCATTCTTCTTGACCTGCCTGCAGATGCCAGGTGCCATTGTTGACCACACCATCTTCTCCTAATGCCTCTCTTTCAGTGAGGTTAGGCTTGCTTGCTTCCACTTACATATCTGATTGTAGCCAGAGGCTCTCCAGCAATAGGCTTCTATTTTGAATCTGGGACGAAATAAATTAACATTTTAAATCCTAATTGTGAATTGCAATTCAGTTTGTTAAGATGCAGTTGAAGCAAAGTTTGAGCCCATTGGGCACCAACAGCCTTGGGGCTACAGGGAAAGTATGATGTAAATAGCATAGTGCTGAAAACATTTTATTAAAAGATTTATAAAGATTACTTCCATCAGAAGGTCAATTAGGATTCTTTCATTCTCTACAGCTCATGGTCTTGCCACATTGATATGTCAGATACAGTGGGTGTCAGCTGTCCATCTGTCAGTTACAGTGTGACAAGTATGCGAATAGTCCTTCTGTAAAAGGGCACCAGCACGTTACAATAAATTATCTCCAGATGAAGCATCTCAGTGTTTTAGAGTGAGGCCAGCAGAGTTAAACTTAGAAGTAGTGAAAATGCATTGAAACAGCTTTGCTCATAGATTAACATAGAATTTACAGTGCAGAAGGAGACCATTCGGCCCATCGAGACTGCACCGGCTCTTGGAAAGAGCACCCTACCCAAGGTCAACACCTCCACCCGATCCCCATAACCCAGTAACCCCACCCAACACTAAGGGCAATTTTGAACACTAAGGGCAATTTATCATGGCCAATCCACCTAACCTGCACATCTTTGGACTGTGGGAGGAAACCGGAGCACCCGGAGGAAATCCACGCACACACGGGGAGGATGTGCAAACTCCGCACAGACAGTGACCCAAGCCGGAATCGAACCTGGGACCCTGGAGCTGTGAAGCAATTGTGCTATCCACAATGCTATCCACAATGCTACCGTGTTGCCCTAATGCCCGTGTTTGACATAATGATGTAATGAGTTTACAAATGGCTCAAAATATGTTTTTTCCATCATTTTCTCCATTCCTGTTAAATACATAACTTGACAACACTTTATTATTTGTCTGGAATGTACATGTGAATGACTAATATTTTCTGTTGCGCGCTTTATTTTAATTGCACTGAAATAATGTTCAAAATGAAAATTGTTTAAATTAGCATTAGATTGAATCCTTTGCATTTGGGGGCATTGTAATACAATG
Organism: Scyliorhinus torazame; assembly: GCF_047496885.1. Taxonomy (NCBI): domain Eukaryota; kingdom Metazoa; phylum Chordata; class Chondrichthyes; order Carcharhiniformes; family Scyliorhinidae; genus Scyliorhinus; species Scyliorhinus torazame. The sequence continues at coordinate 235,803,026 of NC_092710.1, forward strand.
ACAGAAGAAATAGTTTATTTAGGGAGTGGCACTGTTATTTGAGTTAAAATCGTAATGACACATATAAAATGGACAAGAAAGGCATTCACAATAACAGGAAGAGGAAAAATCAATAAATGCTGAGAGAAAATGATTTGGAAATGTTAGATTTTAAATCTGCTATTAGATATTAATTTTCATGTCATTAACTGTATAATACAAATTATAGTTAGGTAATTGGTGATTGAACTCTATTGTCTGAGTTTTGTAATTTAGTGTCTTGCACTTTTTCTGTGATGAGAAAGTGTATTTTGGAATCAGCCTTAATAATAATAATAATAATAATAATCTTTATTATTGTCACAAGTAGGCTTACATTAACACTGCAATGAAGTTACTGTGAAAATCCCCTAGTCGCCACATTCTGGCACCTGTTCGGGTATACTGAGGGAGAATTCAGAATGTCCAATTCACCTAACAGCACGTCTTTCGGGACTTGTGGGAGGAAACCAGAGCACCCGGAGGAAACCCACACAGACACTGGGAGAACGTGCAGACTCCACACAGATGGTGACCCAAGCCGGGAATCGAACCTGGGACCCTGGCACTGTGAAGCAACAGTGCTAACAATTGTGCTACCGTGCTGTCTTATTTGCTAATGCGAATCATGTATAATTAATCATATTATCTCTTATTACAGAACATTATACTGGTCAAGTTTCATGGATAGAATATTTCTGAGTTGTGGCAAGACTACTTTCTAATTAATATAATTTAGATATTCAATTTGTATCTAATTAGCAGAATTCATAATTGCACAATTTGTAATCTTGTAACTCTGAAGGTGCTTCTAGCAGCACTATAAATCTTTAATTATGGAACCTAAAACTGTGCTCCTACTAAATCTCAATCACGGCTCCCAATCATTCCCTAGTTTGTTAAATGGCAGAAAAGATAGGGCATTCTTGACCACCAAGAATAAAAGTTACAATCAACAATCAGCCCTCGTGCTATTGTGAATTTTAAACTCCTGTACTCTACATTATAAGAATAAGTTTGTTGATGTTGAATTCCTCAAAGGTAAAAAAACAGGGCATTGTGCCAAATCTTTTAATACATAACAGATTGGAATAAATTGTTCTGCATCTCAAAAAAAGCACTCAATCAAAACATCCTCTACCATCAATCTGCTAAACCTTTCATGGACAACTTACAATATGCATTTTGATAGGATCCTTGACATAGTGAACTTTGTAAAGGTGCTTCATAGGAGCATTATCAAATAATACTTTATACCAATTAACATAAGGATATATGAGATTAGCTGACCAAAAGTTTGTAAAAAAAAGAGGTAGGTGTCATAATATACATCTATGTATACAATGGAGTGCAGACAGGCAGTGATTGACACACAGGATGACCAGTAAGCACACAGAACAGAGAAGCCAATCACCAAACAGGACACGACCACTATAAAGCCAGAGGGCACCAGTTTTTCCGCTCTCTCGGGACCCAGCCTCTGAGACAGTCAGAGTTAGTGAGCTGGCCAGTGCAAACACCATGTGGTAGCCAGTAAGTCTGGTTAGGCTAGCATCAGGTCTCCAGTCAAGTCAGCATAGTGTCAACCCACAGTTGAACATGTATAATAGTTTAGATGTTAAATAAAATGCATCTTATCAAGTCTTGGAGGTCTGTCTCTCGCTACAATGCATCAAGTGCAGTCCACATCGACCCAGCCTACCCAACACATCAGTAGGTTTTATGGATACGTTGAGCAAGGTGGAGAGATTTAGGCAGGAAATTTGATTTTGAGAAATTGTGGTCAAATTGTTTAAAATGGTTTGATTAGATTTGGATGTTGTTGTAACTGTGGAGAAAAGCCCTGAAATTATACATTATATTGGACTTTAATAAATACCTAAGTTGTATATTTTTTTTAAAAGACACCAAAGGTGGCTGAGAATGTACAATTAGCCACTGACAGGAATGGCCGCAAGGCGGGTTTTCTTTTTTTAACAAACATTTTATTAAGGCATTTCTGGTTTTATAACAACAAAAGGTACAAATACAAATGTAAACAAAATTCAGTGTGTAACACCCCCCCCCAACTAACAACCATACCCCGCCAACATAACTTATACACACAATCCCCAAGTCCCTCCATGTCCACTCGCTGATCCCGCCTAAACTGAACTAAACTAAACTAACTTGCTCCTGCCCCCCTTATTCCCTAACACCCCCTTATTGTATCTGCTAACAGTTTTGTTTGCCCCAAAGAAGCTAATAAATGGCTGCCACCTCAGGACGAACCCGAACACTGATCATCTTAGGGCGAACTTGATTTTCTCAAGCCTGAGAAACCCAGCCATGTCGCGAACCTATACCCCCGATTTCGGGGACTCCGAGTCCCTCCACGCTAATAAGTCCGTCTCTGGGCTACCAAGGAGGCAAAGGCCAAAACACCAGCCTCTCTCACCCCCTGGACTCACGGTTCTCCCGACACTCCAAAGATCGCCACCTCCGGACTCGGCGCCACCTAGTTTTTAGCACCATGGACATGACTTTGGCAAATTCCTACCAGAATCCCTTAAGCTTTGGACATGCCCAAAACATGTGGACATGATTTGCGGGCCTCCTGCATACCTCACACATCTGTATTCTACCCCAGAAAACCTGTTCATCTGGGCCACCATCATCTGTGCCCAGTGAACCGCCTTGAATTGTATCAGGCTGAGCCTGGCACATGATGAGGATGTGTTGACTCTACTCAGAGCATCCTCCCACAGACCTGCCTCGAGACCCTTTCCTAACTCATTTCCCACTTGCGCTTTACCTCCCCTATCTGGGTCCCCTCCCACTCCATGAGCGCTTTATAAATTTCTCCCACTCCTGTTTTTGGAACTACCTTATCCTATATCCCCTGTTGCAGAAGAAGCAGAAATGTCAAAACCTGTCTTCGCACAAAGTCCCTCACCTGCAGATAGAGAAACCCATTCTCACCCGCAATTCAAACTCCTCCTCCAGATCCGCCAAACAAGGAAAGCTCCCATCAATAAATAGATCTCCCAGCCTCTCAATACCAGCTCTCTGCCACCTACGAAACCCCCACCAAATCTCCCGGCGACAAACTAGTGATTGCCACAAATTGGAGCCCACACCGACGCTCCCTCTACTCCCTTATGCTTCCGCCACTGTCCCCAACTCTCAGAGCCACCACCACCACTGACTATGGGGTACCGGGTCGGCGAGAATGGCAGAGGTGCCGTTGCCAGTGCTCCTAAGCTTGTGCCCCTACATGATGCTGCCTCTACCCGCTCCCACACAGACCCCTCCCCCACTACCCAGTTCCTGATCATAGCTATATTTGCCGCCCAGCAGTAATTCCTAAAGTTCAGTAGGGCCAACCCCGTCGCCCCCCGCTCGGCTCCGCTCCAACTGCACTTTCCTTACTCGCAGGGTTTTACCCACCCAAACAAATCCAGAGATCACCGCATTAACCCGCTTGAAAAAGGCCTTTGGTATAAAAATAGGGAGACACTGGGAAACAAACAAAAATCTCGGGAGAACCGTCATCTTTATTGATTTGTTATGTTGTAGGTGTAACATAAGCGGCTTCCTTGTGGTGCACTTGACAAAGGAAGGTTCAGACGTGGAGATAACTTCAACACCTTTATTAAACTACTTACACTTCTATTACTCGGGTTCGACACTACTGCTAATCCTACTATAGCTACCCAGACTGACTAACCAGCTGCTGCAATCCACGTGGTGGGTGTAATATTGAATCAACTCTGTCTCTGTACTCACTGACTGTCTCCACTGGAAAGAGGCAGATCATGTGTGTGGTGTCCATTATATATGGGTTGGTATAATGCCCTCTTGTGGTCGTGTCACTTCCGTGTGTATCGTGAGTGTCCATTGGTCGTATCCTATCTAACTGATCTATTGGTTGAGTGTGTGTGTGTGATGTTTCTGGTGCTCCTTCTAGTGTCTAGCTAGCTTACATGCATTTACATTGATGCACATCACCACATTTATGGTCTGTACCCTCCCCAAAAGTGACAACGGGAGCATGCCCCACCTCCAAAAGTCCTCCTTCATTTGCTCAACTAGCCAGGCCAGATTTAATTTATGTAACTGCTCCCATCCCCGTGCCACCTGGATTCCCAAGAATCAAAAACTCCCTCCCACCACTTTGAACGGAAACTCCCTCTGCCTCCTCCCCTGCCCCCTCGCCTGGATTACAAAAACCTCACTCTTACCAATGTTCAAATTCCCCTAAGATCTGCATAATCTCTCCCATCCCCCCTCATAGGTCAGAAATATACAGGAGTAGGTCGTCCGCATACAACGAGACCCTGTGCTCCACCTCCCCCCGGACTAGCCCCTTCCAGTCCTTTGACGCTTTCAGCACCATTGCCAATGGCTCTATAGCCAAGGCAAACAACGGTGGGGAGAGTGGACATCTCTGCCTCGTCCCCCGCCTCAGTCTGAAATATTCCAAGCTCACCCGGTTCGTCCGCACACTCGCCACCAGCGCCTGATACAGCAACCGGACCCAGTCTACAAAGCCCTGCCCAAATCCAAACTGCCCCAGGTCTTCCCACAAGTACTTCCACTCCATCAAAGTCGAAGGCCCACCGCCTTCCCTGTGGATATCAGACAAAACTCCATCTGCAGATTCTGCCGCACCTTCAACAACCCCGCCTCCGGGGCTTCCGAGTACCTTCTATCCACCTGGAGTATCTCCCTAACCAACGTATCCAACTCTGCCGGCTCCATCTTCTCCCTATGAGCCCGAACTGAAATCAGCTCCCCCCCCTACCTACTGCCTTCAGTGCCTCCCATACCGATGCTGCCGAAACCTCCCCTGTGTCATTTATCTCCAAATAATTCTGGATGGCCTCCGTCACCCGCCCACACACCACCTCATCCGCTAACATCCAATCTCCATTTCGGGTGCTTCCGCCCTCATTGCTCACCCGTAAATCCACCCAGCATGGGGCATGGTCCAACACAACAATCGGCAAATACTTGGTATCCACCACTCTCACCAGCAAAACCCTACTCAAAACAAAAAAATCAACCTACGAGTACATGAGGGGAAAAAGAAAATTCCTTCGCGGATCACCCCCCCCCCACCATCTGTTCCATAGACCCCTTTAGTTCCTTTGCCGGGGCTGGCACCCTCCCTGTCCTCGAACTCGACCGATCCAACCTCGGATCTATAACCATATTAAAGTTCGCCCCCCGCCCGACCACGATCAGCCTATGTGTGTCCAAGTGCCAGAGGACTGGAGGATAGCAAATGTGGTCCCTTTGTTCAAAAAGGGGAGCAGAGACAACCCCGGCAACTATAGACCGGTGAGCCTCACGTCTGTAGTGGGTAAAGTCTTGGAGGGGATTATAAGAGACAAGATTTATAATCATCTAGATAGGAATAATATGATCAGGGATAGTCAGCAAGGCTTTGTGAAGGGTAGGTCATGCCTCACAAACCTTATCGAGTTCTTTGAGAAGGTGACTGAACAGGTAGACGAGGGTAGAGCAGTTGATGTGGTGTATATGGATTTCAGTAAAGCGTTTGATAAGGTTCCCCATGGTAGGCTATTGCAGAAAATACGGAGGCTGGGGATTGAGGGAGATTTAGAGATGTGGATCAGAAATTGACTAGCTGAAAGAAGACAGAGGGTGGTGGTTGATGGGAAATGTTCAGAATGGAGTTCAGTTACAAGTGGCGTACCACAAGGATCTGTTCTGGGGCCGTTGCTGTTTGTCATTTTTATCAATGATCTAGAGGAAGGCGCAGAAGGGTGGGTGAGTAAATTTGCAGACGATACTAAAGTCGGTGGTGTTGTCGACAGTGTGGAACGATGTAGCAGGTTACAGAGGGATATAGATAAGCTGCAGAGCTGGGCTGAGAGGTGACAAATGGAGTTTAATGTAGAGAAGTGTGAGGTGATTCACTTTGGAAGGAATAACAGGAATGCGGAATATTTGGCTAATGGTAAAGTTCTTGGAAGTGTGGATGAGCAGAGGGATCTAGGTGTCCATGTACATAGATCCCTGAAAGTTGCCACCCAAGTTGATAGGGTTGTGAAGAAGGCCTATGGAGTGTTGGCCTTTATTGGTAGAGGGATTGAGTTCCGGAGTCAGGAGGTCATGTTGCAGCTGTACAAAACTCTGGTACGGCCGCATTTGGAGTATTGCATACAGTTCTGGTCACCGCATTATAGGAAGGACGTGGAGGCTTTGGAGTGGGTGCAGAGGAGATTTACCAGGATGTTGCCTGGTATGGAGGGAAAATCTTATGAGGAAAGGCTGATGGACTTGAGGTTGTTTTCGTTGGAGAGAAGAAGGTTAAGAGGAGACTTAATAGAGGCATACAAAATGATCAGGGGGTTAGATAGGATGGACAGTGAGAGCCTTCTCCCGCGGATGGAAATGGCTGGCACGAGGGGACATAGCTTTAAACTGAGGGGTAATAGATATAGGACAGAGGTCAGAGGTAGGTTCTTTACGCAAAGAGTAGTGAGACCGTGGAATGCCCTACCTGCAACAGTAGTGAACTCGCCAACATTGAGGGCATTTAAAAGTTTATTGGATAAGCATATGGATGATAATGGCATAGTGTATGTTAGATGGCTTTTGTTTCGGTGCAATATCGTGGGCCGAAGGGCCTGTATTGCGCTGTATCGTTCTATGTTCTAAGTCCGGGATCCTCCCCAACACCTGCCTCATAAACTCCACATCATCCCAGTTTGGTGCATAGATATTCACTAATATCACCGGCATCCCCTCCAGCTTCCCACTCACCATAACGTACCTACAACCCCCCCCGCCCCCGGAGTCTGCCACTATGCTCCCTACCTCAATTGACACCTGCTTATTGATGAAGATCGCAGCCCCCCTAGTTTTAGAGTCCAACCCCGAATGGAATGACTGCCAACCCACCCCTTCCTTAGCCTAGTCTGATCCACTACTCTCAGGTGTGTCTCCTATAGCACCTCGTCCTCCCTCCCCACCCTGTCGATCAACCATAACCCTTCTTAGGGCAGCTTCCAGCCCGTGTCCCGCACCTCCTCAGCACCGCCCTCGGGCACCCACTGTCATCAACTCCCAATTTGTCTCCAAGCGGCAGTCCCTCCCCTGTCAGCAGGTCAATACCCCCATCCCTCCCCCTCCCCCAATAACAAAATAACAATCCCAACCCCCTCAACAAAATGATCACCTGCTCCCCCCCCACTGCGTTTCCGTTAGCTAGCCTGCCCAGCTAGCCTGGTAGCCCCCGCCCATGGTGCCAAGTATCCTACTCCCCACTGATTTCCCTCCCCCTACGTGAAGATACATTTGCAAAACATCACAATCCCCAATTAACACAAAGAAGAAAATTCCACCCACCATCCCCCATTAAAAACAAAATTAACCCTCAAACTAAACATAGCAACAGCCCCAAACTTAGTACAAAACAATACATACAAAACCCAAAGAAAAATAAATTTAGCAGCATATAAAGAACACAACTACTCGCCCCAAGTTCAATGTCCTCCATCACAAAGTTCATCGCCTCATCTGGCGATCCAAAATAAAGTTGCTGGCCGTCATAGGTGTGGTGTTGGGTGTTCTAACACACAGAAGAGCCAACACAGTTGCATATGGTACAACGCTTGTTTATTTAAACTCACTATTTACAACTTGGTCTTTGCACTCTGCACGTGGGGGGCTCCCTGCTTGTGGTGTTTCAACAGCTCTTTCATGCTTCCTTCTCCCCAGACCTACTGACCTCCAGGTGTCGTGCTCGTGCTTTTTATGTGGTTGGTGTTCTTGTCTGTGATTGGTTGTGGTGTTGTGTACTCTGATTTGCCTGTTAGTGTGTCCATCATGATGTGTGTGTTTGAATATCATGACATCCCCCCTTTTTACAAAGATATGTGCCTACGTGGTAATAAATATGATCGTGACGTGAGTGCATCTAAGAGTGTGTGTGTGTCGTGTGCAGCATGTGTCTATGACGGAACTATGTACATGGGGCGATGTCGAGTGCGTCACATGAATCCAGTTGTACCATAACATAACAGAAATGCGAACGAGAGAAGAAGAAAAAAAATTTTGAACAGTTGTCCAGTCAGACGACATCTGGAACGATAAACAACAACAGGTTATCATGTAAAATTGTCCAACTTATTAAACATATGAACTGTATTATAAGTCCATTCTAATGGGTTTGCGACGAATTCGGGTTGACCGCCTTAAGGGTGGATCAAGAACCACCGGCTGCTGTGCAGGCATGGCCATGGGTGGCGATGGAAAGGGCGTGATGTGCGGCAGCTCCACAAAGTCATCCTCGGAAGCCTGTTGAGGATCTGGCGTGTTGTGTGGCTGTGAACGTGGAAGTCGGCGAAGGGCGCGCCGATTGCGGCGACGCACGGAACCATCCGGCATGCGAACCAGGAACGAGCGGGGAGCCACTTGTCGGAGGACTTCGGCCGGTGCTGACCAGCCACCATACGGTTGATGGACGCGTACTTTGTCTCCGGAGGACAGGGGGGGCAGGTCCGTCGCTCGTGTGTCGTACCGACCTTTCTGGCGATCACGCTGCAGTTGCATGTCCCGAAGAACCGCCTCATGGTCTGTTGTCGGTGCCAGGACGGAAGGTACCGTCGTCCTGAGGGAGCGACCCATTAGTAGCTGCGCTGGCGAGAGGCCCGTGGATAACGGGGCCGATCGATAGGCCAGCAAGGCAAGGTTAAAGTCCGATCCGGCATCAGCCGCCTTGCACAGGAGCCGCTTTGCGATGTGGACACCCTTTTCAGCCTTCCCGTTCGATTGTGGATGCAGAGGGCTGGATGTCACATGAGTGAAACCATATGCTGCGGCAAAGGACGACCATTCACGGCTGGCAAAACAAGGTCCATTGTCTGACATGACAGTCCTTGGAATGCCATGGCGAGCAAACGTTTCCTTGCAGGCCCCAATGACTGCGGACGACGTCAGATCATGGAGAGGCATGACTTCCGGGTAGTTTGAGAAGTAGTCTATAATAACAATGTAATCTCTGCCGAGCGCGTGAAATAGGTCAACACCCACCTTCGCCCAGGGGGACGTCACCATCTCGTGTGGTAGAAGTGTTTCCGGAGGTTGCGCCGGCTGAAACCTCTGACAGGTTGTGCAGTTGAGCACCATGTTGGCTATGTCTTCATTAATACCCGGCCAATATACCGCCGCCCGGGCCCTTCGTCTGCATTTTTCGACACCCAAGTGGCCTTCGTGTAGTTGACGAAGAATCATCTGGCGCACACTGTGTGGAATGACGATCCTATGCGATTTCATAAGGACCCCGTCTATATTGGTGAGATCATCTCGCACATTATAAAACTGGGGGCACTGCCCTTTTAGCCACCCTTCCGTCATGTGGCGCATCACTCGCTGCAGCAGAGGGTCAGTCGCCGTCTCTGCGCGTATGTGGGCCAGACAAGGATCATCAGCTGGCATATTTGCTGCTGTCAGAGTCACGTGTGCCTCAATTTGACGCACGAACCCCTCCGCATCTGGTGGTGTGCTCACTGCTCGGGAAAGAGTGTCCGCCACTATGAGTTCCTTCCCCGGAGTGTAGATCAGTTCAAAATCGTACCTCCTGAGTTTGAGTAAGATGCGCTGGAGGCGAGGAGTCATGTCGTTCAGGTCTTTGTTAATGATGTTGACCAGGGGGCGGTGGTCAGTTTCGACCGTGAATCGTGGCAGGCCATACACATAGTCGTGGAACTTGTCCAGTCCAGTTAACAAGCCCAGGCATTCTTTTTCGATTTGCGCGTAGCGCTGTTCGGTAGGGGTCATGGCTCGTGAGGCATACGCAACCGGGGCCCATGATGACGTGCTGTCTTTTTGCAGGAGTACCGCTCCAATACCAGATTGGCTGGCGTCTGTTGAGATCTTTGTAGGGCGAGTCGCGTCAAAGAAGGCCAGCACTGGTGCCGTGACCAGTTTGTGCTTGAGCTCCTCCCATTCCTGCTGATGCGACTGGTGCCAGTTGAATTCCGTCGATTTTTTTACGAGATGGCGCATGTTTGTTGTATGAGAAGCCAGGTTGGGAATGAACTTCCCAAGGAAGTTGACCATGCCCAGGAATCTTAAGACAGCCTTCTTGTCAGCCGGTCGTGGCATGGCTGTGATGGCGCTAACCTTGTCTGCATCGGGACGGACCCCGGACCTTGAGATGTGGTCCCCGAGGAATTTCAGCTCCGTCTGGCCGAAAGCACACTTCGCACGGTTGAGACGCAGGCCATTTTGCCGTATGCGGGTGAAGACACGTCGAAGACGATGCATGTGTTCCTGCGGAGTGGTGGACCAAATGATGATATCGTCCACATATACACGTACCCCTTCGATGCCTTCCATCATCTGCTCCATAATGCGGTGGAATACTTCAGATGCCGAAATGATGCCGAATGGCATCCGGTTGTAGCAGAATCTGCCAAAAGGGGTGTTGAATGTGCATAGTCTTCGGCTGGCCGGGTCCAGTTGGATCTGCCAGAATCCTTTGGACGCATCCAATTTAGTGAATATGTTGGCTCGCGCCATCTCGCTGGTGAGGTCTTCTCGTTTCGGGATGGGATAGTGTTCCCGCATGATGTTGTTGTTCAGATCTTTTGGATCTATACATATACGGAGCTCGCCAGAGGGCTTCTTTACACAGACCATGGAGCTGACCCATGGCGTGGGCTCCGTGACCTTGGATAGGACCCCTTGGTCCTGAAGAATCTGCAGTTGTGCCTTGAGGCGGTCTTTGAGAGGCGCAGGAACCCTGCGAGGTGCGTGAACGACAGGGATGGCGTCCGGTCTGAGTCGAATCTTGTACGTGTGTGGCAATGTCCCCATGCCTTCAAAAACCTCCTGGTTGTGAGCGAGGAGGGAATGGAGATTCGCGTGGAACTCAGCATCCGGGAAGTCGGATATCTCATCTGGAGAGAGAGACATGATGCGCTGTACCAGGTGAAGGACCTTACACGCTTGTGCGCCCAGTAACGAGTCCTTTGATGAGCCCACAACTTCGAAGGGGAGTGTGGCCGTGTACCTCTTGTGAGTCACCTGTAGCTGGCAAGATCCTACGGACGGGATAACGTTCCCGTTATAGTCAACCATCTTAAGCCGGGATGGTGTGATGAGTGGTTTGACCTTCATGGCCTGGACTGCAGAGTAAGCAATCAGGTTGGCGGATGCGCCGGTGTCCAGACGGAAGGCGACGCGCGATCGGTTGACCGTCAGGGTGGCACACCACTCATCGTCTGGATTGATGGCATTGACCTTGTTGACATCAATGACGGCAACTCTGAAGTCATCCTGGTCATCTGCATCACTTAACTGGAAGTCTTGATGCGTGGGCTGGACGGTCCTGACTCGTGTGCGAGGTTGTCGAGGATGCGCCGGATCCATGGGTTGAGCCGCACGACAGCGGGCTGCGTAGTGGCCTATCATGGCACATCTGTTGCACTGTTGGTATTTTGCAGGACATTGCCCTTTTAAGTGTAGACCTCCACACTTGCTGCACGTCATGACGTCACGGCGTTCGTTGCGCCACTGCGCATGCGCAGTGCGATCTTGCGGTGGGCGCGCCTGCGCAGTGCGTCCCTCGTTGTGGCCGTTATTCTTGGCGCGCACCTGCGCGGGAGACCGCGAAAAGCGCGGGAAGCGGCCGCTGTCGTCCGGGCCGTGGGGCGGGAAGAAATCGACGGCCTGGATGCGTTCAACGTCGTGGGCGGCCTGGCTTGCCGATTCGACGGCTGGGGACCCCCTCCGTGCCAACTCGGACGCCTGAAATCGGGCAAAACGGCAGGTAGCATTTTCATGGAGGACACAGGCTTCCACAGCAGACGCTAAGGTGAGGCTCTTTATTTTAAGAAGCTGCTGGCGTAGGCCACTGGAGGCAACGCCAAAAACAATCTGGTCCCTGATCATGGACTCTGTGGTGGTGCCGTAACCGCAGGACTGCGCCAGAATCCGGAGGTGCGTCAAAAAGGGTTGAAAAAGCTCCTCCTTACCTTGCAGGCGTTGCTGAAAGATGTATCTTTCGAAAGTTTCGTTTACTTCAGTTTGAAAGTGCTGGTCCAGTTTGAGGATGACCGTGTCATATTTGGCCTGGTTTTCGCCTTCCTCGAACACCAGTGAATTAAAGACATCATTTGGGTGGGGGCCTGCGTAGAAGAGGAGCATTGCAATCTTCGAATCATCCGAGACATTCTGTTTTTCGGTGGCACGGATGTACAGGTCAAATCGCTGCCTGTAGAGCTTCCAGTTGGTGCCTAGGTTCCCCGTGACTTGCATCGGCTGCGGTTTGCCGGTGTGGTCCATGTCCAGAATGGCAGGTTGGTAGGCAGGTATCGATCCACTCCTGTACCATGTGGTGTTGGGTGTTCTAACACACAGAAGAGCCAACACAGTTGCATATGGTACAACGCTTGTTTATTTAAACTCACTATTTACAACTTGGTCTTTGCACTCTGCACGTGGGGGGCTCCCTGCTTGTGGTGTTTCAACAGCTCTTTCATGCTTCCTTCTCCCCAGACCTACTGACCTCCAGGTGTCGTGCTCGTGCTTTTTATGTGGTTGGTGTTCTTGTCTGTGATTGGTTGTGGTGTTGTGTACTCTGATTTGCCTGTTAGTGTGTCCATCATGATGTGTGTGTTTGAATATCATGACAATAGGTGACCCACAAACGCGCTGGGTACAGCATGCCGAACTTTACCCCCTTCTTAGAGAGGGCCGATTTCACCTCATTGAAACTCGCCCTTCTTTTGGCCAGTTTCGCACCCAAGCCCTGGTAAATACTCAGCTCGTTGCCTTCCCATATGCAGCTCCTCGTCTGCCTGGCCCACCTCAAGATCTGTTCCTTGTTCAGGAACCGGTACATTGCACCACCATCGCCCTCGGTGGCTCATTCCTCAGCGACTACCTCATCAGTGCTCTGTGTGCCCACTCCATCTCCAAGGGTCGAGCAAACGCACCTTCCCCCAGCAGCTTTTCGAACATACGCGTCACATATGCCCCTGCGTCCGATCCCTCGCTGCTCTCCGGGAGGTCAACAATCCTCAGGTTCTGCCTGCGTGACCTGTTCTCCAAATCCTCCACTTTCTCTTGCAGCCTTTTCTGGTGGTTCTTCATCATCTGCATCTCCGGCACCATCGCGGTTAGCTGGTCATCATGCTCAGCCACCACCTCTTCCACCGTCTGGATCGCCTGGCCCTGGGCTTCCAATCTCCGCTCCACATGGTCAATCCCCATCTTAATCAGAGCCAGGTGTTCTTTTCTTTGCTGAGCAAAGCTCTCTTGGAGAAAATCCACCAGCTGCTCCGGTGACCACTGGGCTGGCAATTTCGGTCCCTGACCCTCCGCCATATTCTCCTGTGCTGCAGAGTCCTTCTCCATTACTTCACCAGTCTCCTGTTTCGGCGATCAAATTCACTGTAAATCGGGGAAAACGTTCCCAAAGGTCCACCACGAGCGGGAGCTACCAAATAAGTTCCCTGGCCGCCACCGGAAGTCGCAAGGGGGGTTTTCTAAGCAACAATGGAATCCCTTCCTGTGCTTCCAGACAAGTTCCAGTAAAACCATCCAAAGACTGAGTACTACCTCCGGTAAGAACAAAAGGACATAGGCCAGCACGGTGGCGCAGTGGGTTAGCACTGCGGCCTCACGGCATTGAGGTTCCAGGTTCGATCCCGGTTCTGGGTCATGGTCCGTGTGGAGTTTGCACATTCTGCCTGTGTTTGCGTGGGTTTCGCCCCCACAACCCCAAAATGTGCATGCTAGGTGGATTGGCCACGTTAAATTGCCCCTTAATTGGAAAAAATGAATTGGGTACTTTAAATTTTTTTAAAAAAAGAACAAAGGGACATAATGAGCCTCTCATCTCCAAGACTCTGGGTATAATGGCCGCGACAGGCTCGTACATTCTGGTCCTCTTGGAATACGCACATCTGGAGGTGTGATGAATGTAAGAAATTGATAGATATATCGCATTATATGTGTGTGTGTTGCAGGAATCATGTGATGGATTTTGCTTGACTGGAGATAGAGAAGATATCAGTTCGAAGTTAAAGGACGCGATTCAGCATGGAGTCAGGAGCAATGGATGAACCGCCAGAGAGCCCCAAATTGTGCTTCACATGGGACACTGGGTCGATCGCGAGTCACTCGACTCGGTTGCCCGGCATAATCTGAATTTCGCCCTTGTTGGGCAAGGTCCAGATCTGAATATTTAAATGAGCCTAATAGATCGTGGCAACGCCTGCAAGACCTCACCAGGGCATCTTTCAATACTGGTCCACAGTACCCTGGCACTCTCCCTGGTACCTGCACACCTTGACGCGGCCAGACTTCCCAGGTGCCAGGTTGGCATTGCCAGGGGTGGTGAAGGAGTGTTCCCAGGGCCTTCCCAAGGTTGAGGGGAGGGGGGGGGGGGGTCGATAAAGCAGGGGACCTGAAGGAGGGGAAAGATCAGGACTGCCAGTGAAAATGGCGCCCTAATCGGCAAGCAGCCTGTAGAGACCGTCAACGGGAAATCACTCTAAGAGCTGCCTCGGCGGAGAGAAATTCCCTGAGGCCAAAAAAACCAGCTGAGTGCCGTTGGATAGCACAATGTTTCACGGTGCTGGAGCCGCCAAGAAACACTCCACTAAACGCACCCTACAGTGGACTTAGTTTGAAGTCCATTGAATCGTGCCCAAAATGTTTCTTTTTATTGTTAAGCATTGTCTGACTCTTAATTGTAAGCAATATTTCTGTGATGTTAAGGTAGTTTAATACTGTGTTAATAATAAAGTTTGGTTCAATACACCATATCCTTACGTATGTGAAGAATCACTTCTGTAGAGAAGTATCCTTGCCTCACAGTTTAACTAATTTTAAAAAGTGATTGGGGTTCTTGTCTGGCATCCTAGCAAATTGTGGAGTCTGGTCCAGGATGGTAATAGGGAGTTAAAAGCTTGCTTGCTTCCAGCCTGTGCTGTTCTGTCTGTCTGTCAGTTTGTGTTTATGTGCGTGCTGTGAGAAAAGTGCCTCAAAGATCGCCACACTGAAGCTAATACAGCAACCGAGACACGGCCCCTGCAAATATAGCCAGCTTTTGCAGGAACATCTAAAACTTTCGGGGAAAGTTGATAAGCCAACAGAAGGATTGCAGTTGGAAAAGTGCTGAAATCGCTATCAAAATATCGAACAACAGGACACCTGAACCGAAAAAATCAACTGTTTGCCAGCAAAAGCTATCCATACTGAAAACAATTGTAATGGCCGCAACACATTACCATCTACTCCTCACAACCTAAGGACTGTTTTGTATAACCTTTTTGTATTTACTTACTATTAGACTTAATTCTTACCTCTAATCCGTATGACTATAGATGCATGTATTTTACTCATTTCCTTACCTTTTAGTAGTTAATAAACTTCCTCTATCTTAACTCATGAAAGCCTGGTTGAATTGGCTTCTTTTTAAGCATAACTATTGGGTCTGGAAAAGATATTCAAGATAAAGGGTTTGATTAAACCTTTGTTGCTACCAGCAGAGGGAGGGTTAAATAAAGGCACGGAGCCAGTCATCCCTCCTCACCCAACTTTGTGACACTTGGGGGGTATCCCAGCCAGACAGTCTCACCCTGATCAATAACCGTTGGGGAACCCCACCTGGGGCTGATCATAGCAGTGTGAAGGATGAAATAAACGAGACATTAATTTGCATCTATGAGCGATTTTCATCCGCCATCCTCTGACATCCTTTCAGGTGGCCCCCATGTGGTTTGTCCTCAATTCTTTTAATCAGGAATTTAAGTCGCATACAGATTTTCAAGAAAACTCAAGATAGAAATTTCCCATTTTTGTGTTCAAAAGAAATACTTGTTGAGGATGCTATCCTATTGCTTGTCGCACAATATAACCATTATCCACTGGCCATCTTTCTGATTCCCTAAATGGCAGCAACTTTTTTGACATCAGTACTAAAGAAAAATTGATTGGTCCATAAAGTATCATGTTTCTTCTCCCAAAATGCTTAGAAGTTAATTTGACTGAAAGAAACTGGTCCAAAATATAGATATTTTGTTTGGTGTCTAAGAGATGGCCTAAGCCATTCAGTTCAAATACAAACATTATATATTTTTGCATATATTTCACTAGTAAATCTTTTGGAGTTAAAAGACATGTACCCACGTTTTCTTGTTAAACTGAGCAGTCCATCTGAAACCATCACCGGAAGATTAATACTAGGGACTCTATGTCCAATTAACAGCACATTTTAAAGTAGTTCGTGCTTTTGTTTGTTGTTTTCTATCTGTCAAAGAAAGGTGGTTAGGATTATATTTACCGTAGGTTCACAATTGCTTAATATGTCAGCCTATGGAGGCAGGCAATATAATCGACATCGAAGTAGCTGGTCTTTAGCATGGAGATAACATGGGTTAGGAACTCAGCCCACCAACAAACAGAATACCAAAGTTGTAAACTGTCTGGTTCAGCTCAGACAGTGGCTGGGAAGGGAACAGTCAGTGGCAAGGGAGCAGAGTTTGTGCCGCAGACTGAACTTGATAGTTTTAATTTTCCCAGTTAACACAGTTATGGCATAATTTTTTTTTCAGTTCCCCAGCTACAATATTATCATTAAGCTGGCAATGTGAAAAATTGGCTAAGTATGTCCTGTCCACAAAAAGCAGGGCAAATAAAATCCAGCTAATTACCACCCCTTCAGACTACTCTGTGATGGAACAGTTCTTGACAGTGCTATCAAGTGGTGTTTACTCAACAATAAGCTGCTCACTGATACTCAGTTTGAGTTCCACCAGGGCATCTCAGATCCTGACCTCAGGAGACCCTCCCAGCGAGAGGTAAGAGTGACTGCCATTGACATCAAAGTAGAATTTGACTGTGTTTGGCATCACTAAGCCCCAGAAAAACTGAATGACCAACTCCAACAAGAGAGAATCTAACCATCACCACTTGACATTCAATAGCTTTACCATCACAGGATTCCCCACTATCAACATTGAGGGAATTACTGTTGGGCAGTAACTGAATTGGGCCAGTCATATATATACTGTGGTTAAAAGATCAGGTCAGAGGCTTGGAATTCTATGATGAATAACTCACATCCTGACTCCCCAAGGTTAGTGGGCGATCTACAAGACACAAATCAGGAGCGTAATGGAATACCCTCCATTTGCCTGGATGAGTGCAGCTCCAACAATACTCAAGGAGCTCAACACTGTGAATAGGATCCACGCTGGTTGATGAATTTCCTTGTTGAGTGTTTATTGATTTTGTTTAGTGTCACGGCACGGCAAGGGGTGGCATGGTGGTATAGTGGTGGGCACTGCTGCTTCACAGCACCAGGACCCGGGTTCAATTCCAGCTTTGGGTGACTGTGTGAAGTTTCTCCCCGTGTCTGCGTGGGTTTCCTCTGGGTGCTCCGGTTTCCTCCCACAATCCAAAGATGTGCAGCTTAGGTGGATTGGCCATGCTAAATTAGCCAGTAGGGTCCAAAGATGTGCAGGTTAGGTGGGGTGACGGGGATAGGGTGGTGTAGTGCGCCTAGGTAGGGTGCTCTTTCAGACAGTTGGTGCAGACTTGATGGGCCTAATGTACTGTAGGGACTCTATGAACACTCCTCACATTCCGCTGTACCAGTTACGCCAATTTATATGTGTTCAAATATGTATCACCTGTTTCCTTGAACAACGCAACTGACAGTAACCAACTTTAACAATGTAGTTGATGAGACATTGATAGACACGATCCAGGACAAAGTAGGCCACTTGATTAGTACCAGGTCCGCCAACATTTACTCCCTCCACCATCGACACATTTTGGCAGCAGACAAAGGCAGCAGATGCATGAGGACATCACCACCTACAAGTTCCCCTCCTAACCACTCACCATCCTGACTTGGAACTATATCGCCTATTCCTTCACTGTCACTGGGTCAAAATCATGAAATTTCCTTCCTACCATTGGGTGTACCTACACCAAATGGACTGCTGTAGTTCAAGCAGGTGGCTCACCACCACTTTCTCAAGGGCAACTAGAGATGGGCAATAAATGTTGGGTTAGCAGCGACACCTCATCCCATGAACAAATGGAAAAAATACAGATACAAGATTGTATATTGAACAACCAGCCTGGTGCAGAGATAGTGGGAGACTCATGAGAGATGGTAGATATGGGTATCATCATAGACCCACCAGAAGTATTCAATTAACACATAACAGGCAGGCATCTGCTAGGTTGGTGCAATGTCGGAATATATGGCAGTGACTAGCTGCTTGAGTCAGGAGTTAACAGAATCCAAGTAGCTTTTCACCGTCATATGTTCCTACCGCATGCGCTCCAACTATCTGTTGCCTCAGCTGTACCAATATTGATATTGATATTTGTCCACTGACCCTGGAAATTCAAACAGCGACAGACACTTATGTCACTGGTGAAATGGATCATCCACTTGGCAATGCTTATGGTGGTGGGCTAGCAAGATCAATTTCACACAAATAAAATATAATCCTGGCACGGTTGTAGTCTATATTTACAAAAAAGAAACAATGCTAATAAAATGTGTTTCCATCAAGTGTGCTCCTTTCAATGAGCTTCAGCTGTTTCAACTTCAATAACTATGTTTTCAAATTCAAAAATCCTTCCACATTCAACAATGAATTTAATGAATATTTGTGCAATATCATGTTAGTTTCTGCATTATCCAATAAACAAATATGTACATTTGAAATAGAAGGAACTATATTCATGTACAAAGTGCAAATACAACCTATTTTGTTTAAACAATATTACTGGGAACTGAGTCAGTGTTATTTGTGCAAACATAAATGGCCAAGCTCAAGATTGTTACCATGTCACAGTTTCTTCACATCAGTTATACACAAATGACTTTCACATGTTTTGATCTACATTTGTTTAACGTGTCAGTTAGCGCCACTGCACATGGAAAGTGTTCAACAAAAGTAAATGATAGTTTCCCATTGTAATTAAAAGATGGCATGAATGAACAAACAAAATGTTATCTGTTTGGCATGCTTAACCTCATAGCTGATAATATTCTCTGCTTCAATGCAATAAGTTTTGCCTTCATAAACCCTTCCGCGGTGAAATGTTCTGGTAGTAATTATATGATCCATGGATTAATAATATATGAAAATCATGGTACAGCTTTACAGATAAAAGTAACTTGATATAAGGGCCTGAATTCTCCAGCCGTTGGGTTTCGTCACTTGTGGGTTTCTCGGTAGTGTGGGGTGGATTCAATGGGGTATCCTATTGACAAGCAGTGGGAGTAGAGAACCCCGACGCCAGCAAATGGCGCGCCACCGAGAGACACACGGCTGGGGGAATGGAGTTTATGTGATGTCCAGCAGTAAACTATAATTATAAATCATTAGTGCTTCTCTTAAATGTTATTCATCATTATTTTTCACAACATTAAAAGTTAAAAGTATTTATTTCTCAATGTGTTTTCCAATCGGACATCAATTGGATACTGTTTTATGAGTACTCACACAAGCATTAATGCTTAATCACATTGTAGGTCAACTCCGAGCCTACACTTAGAAATTGCCAGAGAAAGGGGGCAGGATTCTCCTTTTCTGAGACTAAGGGCAGGATTCTCCATCCCGCCAGCTGGCCAATGGGATTTCCCATTGTGGGCAGCCCCACACTGTCGGGAAATCCCTGGGCGTGGATGCGCTGCCGGCACAACGGAGAATTCCGACAGCGGAGTATCTAGCCCTAAGTGTTGACACCAACGCAGAACTTGTGGACTTCCAAGACAGAAAAACTCGCGCCACACCTGGACCGATTCTGCTACTGTTAAGGGACTAGCACCGGTGCCACATGGAATACAATCGATTCTAATGAAAAATTGTACCGGATTCACCAGTTCTGCGATTGACATTGGGGAGGCCAACAAGCTGCAGCAGCATATACACACTACACTCCCCATACACACCATCCCAGCCAACAAGTAGGCAGCGAGGAGAGCAGCCCCAAGGTTTACCCATGCCGAGCTGGACACCCCCTTGGACATGGTGGAGGAGAGGTGGGTGACCCTGTATCCGGCCCGGGAAGGATGCTGCCAGTCGCCGCCATTCACCATGCCTAGGCTCAGGTGGCAGAGGCCATCAGCGCAGTGGGCAACACCAACCGAACCGGCCAGCAGCGCAGAAAAAACTGCATGACCTCCTCAAGGCAGCAGGGTGAGTAGGCAGCAGTGTGCCCTGGCATTAACCCCTGAAACCCGACCACCCTTCCCCCCCCACCCGAAGGTAGCCAAACTCCCACCCTGCACCACATGTTGGAGCCCATACCGGCCGCAATGGCAGGGTGCCCTGGCCACCAGCTACTCACCCCCTGGGCTGCATGTGTCGGACTGTCAACGCTGCTATTTTCTGTTTTCCGCACCACCCTCCCCCCACTCCCAGGAGAAGGCTGCGCATAACCACCAGGAGCGGGGGAAGATGGGAGGGGGACCACCGGTCCTGCAGCTGCTCACTGTGGCAGAGCAGAGAGCCCTAGTGGTCGGCGGACCAGAGGTAAGGGAGGTCGACAAGGTGGAGTCCAGCCGGAGGCGAGAAAGTGGGACTCCACATTTTTGTGGTTCCTCATGTCACATGTCAAACCCCCCCCAACACCACCCCCAGACCACTCTCACCCCCACACCACCCTCAACCCCACACCACCCTCACCCCCACACCATCATCACCCCCACCCCACCCCCACACCATTCTCACCCCCCACACTAGCCCCACACCAGTACCCTCCACCCCACCCAAACGACCTCCCCCCCACCCCCCCGCCAGCCCGCAGTCTAATCATGCATCTTGTCTTGTGTCTCGCAGAACCTTCTAGTCTTCTAGTAATGGGGCGGGTCCATCTGGCATGGAGGTGGAGGTAGGAACACCCGATGGGGTGGACAGTCAGAGAGCAGGCCGTCACCAGGGACTAGCAGCCGTCCAGACAGGTTTCGGGCTTCAGGAACGGCCAGTCCCATCGATTGTGGAGATGCAGTTGCAGAGCCAGGTACAACATGAGGAGTTGTCGCCGATCATCCAGCACCTAGAGGTGGTTGGAGGAGTCCAGCCACGTGCAGGAGCAGGAGGTGGTGCCGACCATGCGTGCCACCCATGCCAACACCACGTAGGTGGCGTCTGCGGTGGAGGCATTGGATGCGACGGTCTTGGCTATGGATTAGCATGTTCAAGGCCTGGGGAATTCTGTGCAGGCACTAGCCGAGGCCTAGGACAGGGTTTCCGTCTCACAGGCAACCATGTTCCAGAGCCACCTGGACAATGCTTCTGAGTGTGGCCCAGTCACAGCAGGCCATGGCTAGGAACGTCAACAGCATTGCGCAGGCGCTGGTAGGCGTGACGCAGACACAGAGGGAGATGGCCCAGTCCCAGAGGGAGATGGTGCAGTCACTGGCTAATGTGACACAAACCCAGAGGATGGTAGCACAGTCAATGAGTGATGTGGCGCAGTCCTAGATGGAGATGGTCTACTCCCTGTGCTTCATGGCTGCGAGTGCATGGACTCTGGTCGAGGCCAGAGCGGGCCTCCAGGACTGGCAACGCCAGGTGGAGGGGGACAATCAGGGGATAGCTCTGCTCATATCCCCATCCCATGGAGTAGCCCGGGGGCCATCTGATACCCTGAGGGAGGAGGAGGTGATGAGGCCTGTGCCGGTGACTCCCGCAGGGGAGATGCCGGAAGACCGCAGTACCTTGGACTCCCCCCACTCCTGTCCCTGGTGCCTCTGGTGGGCAGCGGGCAGAACGGGGTGGCACCTTGACTCCCAGGACACCCAAGCAGGAGCCGGGTCCATCCATGCCCAGTCGCCCAGAAGATGCCCGTCAACGAAGACCCAGGTCGCAGGGCAGGAATCACAACAGGCCACCTGCACTCTAGCAGTACAGTCTGGGGAACAACCTAGACATCATGCTAGGGCCCGTAAGGTCAGAAAGTTACACACCAATTAAGCTGGCACGGGTGCAGGGCACAGTTTAGATATAGGGGCTATGGCTCATATCTGTAAATATTTGTTCACATTAAACACCTGTTACCACGGTTACAACCTGCCTCGGGGTTCTGTCTGATGGGTGTGAGGGGTTGGCTGATCTGGGATGGCCAGGGAGATGGTGTTGGGGAGGAGGGGTGGGGGGGAATGGGTGGATGTTGTGGATGGGCTGGGATATTCACCCTTCCACTACCCCCTGACTGTCCGCATCACCACCACCCCAGGGATCCGATGGGACCGTGTGATGGAATGGCCAGCTCACATGCAGGGATCACCCAGGTGGAGAGTGGAAAGCACAACCGTGGGCAGGAGTTAGATGTTGGCATAAGATGGAAAGCACCAGGGCGCTCGCGGAGCGGGCTGTCATCATCCTCCATCCCATGGACCAGACCAGGTGCTACTGCCAACCCACGGCCCACACCCCGTAGTGCTGCAAGTATGTATCACGGAGGGAGTTGCAGGCGGGGTTGGCCGGGGAGTGAGGTGGGGGGGGGGTGGGATTGGGATGCGGTGTCCCTGCCCCTGGCCAGTACCATCCCCGCTCCACCGCCCCCTCGTTAGTTGGTGAACCTGGAGGCGATCAGAGTGTCCCGTACGTGTTGACCCAGGCACATATGTGTGCAGCCTCCCGTGCCTGCCTGGGTCCCATGTCCTGCCCGTCCTTGCCCTCCCCCGCATCCTACTCATCGGATGAGGCCTGGTGTTCATCTTCCTCCTCCAGGACATCCCCCCTCTGCTGCGTGATGTTGTGCAGGATGCAGCAGGCCGCCATGTTGTGGGCGATCCTCTCAGCATCATATTGGAGGGCCCCTCCAGAGCGGTCTTGGCACCTGAAACACATGTTCAGGAGGCCGAAGCACCGCTCAATCACGGACCTGGTCCGGCAGGTCCTCGAATGACACGCGGTGCCGGTACACACGAGGCCTCGTGCAGCACCTTCTTGGCACCTCCTCCTTCTCGACCTGATGGGCAGCCAGCTATCCATTCTATACGGCTGTCACCTGTTCCTCTGCGGCATGTTCCGCTGCATGTAACTTCATCAACCTCGAGCACTCGAGCAGCCCCAGCTCGTACAGCCGCAGGTTATCCCCAGGGCTGCGGTGACTAGCAGGAAGGCCAACATTGCGGGTTAAATTCCAATGTTGATTAAAGGCCAAGATGTTAGCATGGTGCGTACCCCAGGGCCCAACAAGGTCCAATGGGCTACAATATGGCACCAGATGGCTCTGCCCTCCCCACATCCCCGCACCCCTGGTCCTGTCGATGGCCGGCACTGTGGGGGCCTCTGGCCCTGGCAGCCATCACTGATGCCAGGGGTACCGCCGGCTGGCACTCTCCTCACCAGCGGTATGCTCCGCGGCCCCCTTAGGGGCTACTGTGGGCGTTGCCCGATTTTGGCACGGAACCAATTCTCAAATTGTGTGTGTCGGGGGGGACAGAAAAGCTGTGACCTGAGTGGCTGGTTGGGATTCTAACCTAAATTTTTTTGACTATTTGGGAACTAATTAAACATAATAACTTAATTATAATTTAGAGGATATCTAAGCCAGAGATCGGAGGATATTATAGTTAGCTATCGCATTTCTATTAGAAATCTAGTGCTAGGAAACAGATAGTTGACAGTAACTTTGTAATTTAAAAAAAAAAAAGTATTTATAAAAAAAAAGACAAATTTTAATTTTAATTAATTGACGCAATGTCAGTTAGAGGGGTGCTGTGCTCTGACTGTGAGATGTGGCAGGTCCGGGAGGCTTCCAGCGTCCTGGATGGCTTCATCTGCAGAAAGTGCACCCAACTGCAGCTCCTCACAGACCGCATGGTTCGGTTGGAGCAGCAATTGGATGCACTTAGGAGCATGCAGGTGGCGGAAAGCGTCATAGATCGCAGTTATGTAAGTGTGGTCACACCCAAGGTGCAGGCAGAGAAATGGGTGACCACCAGAAAGGGCAGGCAGTCAGTGCAGGAATCCCCTGTGGTTGTCCCCCTCTCGAACAGGTATACCCCTTTGGATACTGTCGGGGGGGATAGCCTATCAGGGGAAAACAGCAGCAGCCAGAGCAGTGGCACCACGGCTGGCTCTGATGTTCAGAAGGGAGGGTCAAAGCGCAGAAGAGTAATAGTTATAGGGGACTCTATAGTCAGGGGAACAGATAGGCGCTTCTGTGGACGTGAAAGAGACTCCAGGATGGTATGTTGCCTCCCTGGTGCCAGGGTCCAGGATGTCTCCGAACGGGTAGAGGGAATCCTGAAGGGGGAGGGCAAACAGGTAGAGGTCGTTGTACATATTGGTACTAACGACATAGGCAGGAAGAGGCATGAGGTCCTGCAGCAGGAGTTCAGGGAGCTAGGCAGAAAGTTAAAAGACAGGACCTCGAGGGTTGTAATCTCGGGATTACTCCCTGTGCCACGTGCCAGTGAGGCTAGAAATAGGAAGATAGAGCAGACAAACACGTGGCTAAACAGCTGGTGTAGGAGGGAGGGTTTCGGTTATCTGGACCACTGGGAGCTCTTCCGGGGCAGGTGTGACCTGTATAAGATGGACGGGTTGCATCTAAACCGGAGAGGCATAAATATCCTGGCCGCGAGATTTGCTAGTGTCACACGGGAGGGTTTAAACTAGTATGGCAGGGGGGTGGGCACGGGAGCAATAGGTCAGAAGGTGAGAGCGTTGAGGGAGAACTAGGGAATATGGACAGTGTGGCTCTGAGGCAGAGCAGACGGGGAGAAGTTGCTGAACACAGCGGGTCTGGTGGCCTGAAGTGCATATGTTTTAATGCAAGGAGCATTACGGGTAAGGCAGACGAACTTAGAGCTTGGATTAGTACTTGGAACTATGATGTTGTTGCCATTACAGAGACCTGGTTGAGGGAAGGGCAGGATTGGCAGCTAAACGTTCCAGGATTTAGATGTTTCAGGCGGGATAGAGGGGGATGTAAAAGGGGAGGCGGAGTTGCGCTACTTGTTCAGGAGAGTATCACAGCTATACAGCGAGAGGACACCTCAGAGGGCAGTGAGGCTATATGGGTAGAGATCAGGAATAAGAAGGGTGCAGTCACAATGTTGGGGGTATACTACAGGCCTCCCAACAGCCAGCGGGAGATAGAGGAGCAGATAGGTAGACAGATTTTGGAAAAGAGTAAAAACAACAGGGTTGTGGTGATGGGAGACTTCAACTTCCCCAATATTGACTGGGACTCACTTAGTGCCAGGGGCTTAGACGGGGCAGAGTTTGTAAGGAGCATCCAGGAGGGCTTCTTAAAACAATATGTAAACAGTCCAACTAGGGAAGGGGCGGTACTGGACCTGGTATTGGGGAATGAGCCCGGCCAGGTGGTAGATGTTTCAGTAGGGGAGCATTTCGGTAACAGTGACCACAATTCAGTAAGTTTTAAAGTACTGGTGGACAAGGATAAGAGTGGTCCGAGGATGAATGTGCTAAATTGGGGGAAGGCTAATTATAACAATATTAGGCGGGACCTGAAGAACATAGATTGGGGGCGGATGTTTGAGGGCAAATCAACATCTGACATGTGGGAGGCTTTCAAGTGTCAGTTGAAAGGAATACAGGACAGGCATGTTCCTGTGAGGAAGAAAGATAAATACGGCAATTTTCGGGAACCTTGGATGACGAATGATATTGTAGGCCTCGTCAAAAAGAAAAAGGAGGCATTTGTCAGGGCTAAAAGGCTGGGAACAGACGAAGCCTGTGTGGCATATAAGGAAAGTAGGAAGGAACTTAAGCAAGGAGTCAGGAGGGCTAGAAGGGGTCATGAAAAGTCATTGGCAAATAGGGTTAAGGAAAATCCCAAGGCTTTTTACACTTACATAAAAAGCAAGAGGGTAGCCAGGGAAAGGGTTGGCCCACTGAAGGATAGGCAAGGGAATCTATGTGTGGAGCCAGAGGAAATGGGCGAGGTACTAAATGAATACTTTGCATCAGTATTCACCAAAGAGAAGGAATTGGTAGATGTTGAGTCTGGAGAAGGGGGTGTAGATAGCCTGGGTCACATTGTGATCCAAAAAGACGAGGTGTTGGGTGTCTTAAAAAATATTAAGGTAGATAAGTCCCCAGGGCCGGATGGGATCTACCCCAGAATACTGAAGGAGGCTGGAGAGGAAATTGCTGAGGCCTTGACAGAAATCTTTGGATCCTCGCTGTCTTCAGGGGATGTCCCGGAGGACTGGAGAATAGCCAATGTTGTTCCTCTGTTTAAGAAGGGTGGCAGGGATAATCCCGGGAACTACAGGCCGGTGAGCCTTACTTCAGTGGTAGGGAAATTACTGGAGAGAATTCTTCGAGACAGGATCTACTCCCATTTGGAAGCAAATGGACGTATTAGTGAGAGGCAGCACGGTTTTGTGAAGGGGAGGTCGTGTCTCACTAACTTGATCGAGTTTTTCGAGGAGGTCACTAAGATGATTGATGCAGGTAGGGCAGTAGATGTTGTCTATATGGACTTCAGTAAGGCCTTTGACAAGGTCCCTCATGGTAGACTAGTACAAAAGGTGAAGTCACACGGGATCAGGGGTGAACTGGCAAGGTGGATACAGAACTGGCTAGGCCATAGAAGGCAGAGGGTAGCAATGGAGGGATGCTTTTCTAATTGGAGGGCTGTGACCAGTGGTGTTCCACAGGGATCAGTGCTGGGACCTTTGCTCTTTGTAGTATATATAAATGATTTGGAGGAAAATGTAACTGGTCTGATTAGTAAGTTTGCAGACGACACAAAGGTTGGTGGAATTGCGGATAGCGATGAGGACTGTCTGAGGATACAGCAGGATTTAGATTGTCTGGAGACTTGGGCGGAGAGATGGCAGATGGAGTTTAACCTGGACAAATGTGAGGTAATGCATTTTGGAAGGGCTAATGCAGGTAGGGAATATACAGTGAATGGTAGAACCCTCAGGAGTATTGAAAGTCAAAGAGATCTAGGAGTACAGGTCCACAGATCACTGAAAGGGGCTACACAGGTGGAGAAGGTAGTCAAGAAGGCATACGGCATGCTTGCCTTCATTGGCCGGGGCATTGAGTATAAGAATTGGCAAGTCATGTTGCAGCTGTATAGAACCTTAGTTAGGCCACACTTGGAGTATAGTGTTCAATTCTGGTCGCCACACTACCAGAAGGATGTGGAGGCTTTAGAGAGGGTGCAGAAGAGATTTACCAGAATGTTGCCTGGTATGGAGGGCATAAGCTATGAGGAGCGATTGAATAAACTCGGTTTGTTCTCACTGGAACGAAGGAGGTTGAGGGGCGACCTGATAGAGGTATACAAAATTATGAGGGGCATAGACAGAGTGGATAGTCAGAGGCTTTTCCCCAGGGTAGAGGGGTCAATTACTAGGGGGCATAGGTTTAAGGTGAGAGGGGCAAAGTTTAGAGTAGATGTACGAGGCAAGTTTTTTACGCAGACGGTAGTGGGTGCCTGGAACTCACTACCGGAGGAGGTAGTGGAGGCAGGGACGATAGGGACATTTAAGGGGCATCTTGACAAATATATGAATAGGATGGGAATAGAAGGATACGGACCCAGGAAGTGTAGAAGATTGTAGTTTAGTCGGGCAGTATGGTCGGCACGGGCTTGGAGGGCCGAAGGGCCTGTTCCTGTGCTGTACATTTTTTTGTTCTTTGTTCTTTGTTCTGCCCAATCGCATTTCGTGATTTTGTTATCGGCAAACATAGAATCCCACCCAGAGTGCTTACAATGAATGATAGGTAAATTCAAAAGGATGTAGTCACTTAAAGGGAAGTAGCTCCATATGGGAATGGAAATATAGGGCAGAATCTTACCCAAAAATGGCAAGTATCAGTTCCGGTGAGAAAAACAGTACGAATACTATTGACGGCATCAGTTGGATTTCTCTATGTCACAGCTTCTTTGTCAAAAAAAGGTGCATGCGTGTGATTTGCGTCACCGCTCTGGGGGCCTCTTAGAACCTGGAATCAGCTCCAAACCTTTCAAGGACGCCCCACAAGTGCGGCAACCCAATGGTCCCCCTCCCACATCATGGAGATCGAGGGAGCTCTCCCCCAGCCACGACATTCAACCCTGGCAAACCACCTCCCCTCCCTCAGTGACCTCCCCCCACCATACATAGATGCACTCCCCCCTGCCATAGGGCTCCCAAAAATGCCCACCGAGCCAGGTTGATACTGCCAGGTTGAGGTTCCTGGGTGCCCACAGCGAGATAAACACTAATCCACCAGATAGGTGGTGCAAATTTCAAAACCCAATCACTTCGGAGAGAAGTGCGTTTTTTTGATCCTCTCTGGATTTTGAGGTCGCGCTGAGTTTCTCACAGGTGGAGAGTGCGGGCTCAAAATCGCCCCCACAGATTGTCATTAAAGAGGTATTTAATATTTTCAATGCATGTTTTAACATTAACAAAGGTTGTTTGCAAATGCTTGCTTAATAGACACATAATGGAGCAGTGGAAGATTCAAAAATAATTCAAATTCTTGAAAATTGGAGGTTATATGAGATGCAGTAGATAGATGAGGAGTTTAGGCTTGTTTGTCATTCTGGGGCACCCTCCCCACAGAACAGAATTGCAGTATGCCTGGAAGGGGGAAGAAAATTTGTGGGTACAGATAATGTAACTGCCACTGGCAGCATCTGCCTCAATGGTGCTTGTTAGAAATGGATGTAACTGTATCAGATGGCACAGCCTGATTGTATTTCCCTGATGATGCAGGGAAGAGCTCCCCTGAAAATTGCAGACAGGTGTTCATCTGTTTGTAAATATGGGTGCAGGAAATTTACCTTTGATACAGCAAGTCACTTCCTGTTGTTCACCTTCTTCCTGCAAAAAACATTAGTAAAATGGATTCCCACGGGAGAATCTATTACACTAACAATATTGCAAAGAAAACCTCTGGAGCAACTTAATGTTAAAAGGGAAAAGAGGACTAGATATCAACAAAATGTCACACGCCTTTAAACACAGCGATCAGTTTTAGGGCACTTAATTTCATTATAAGATGTAATTAGGCATCTTATTTTCAGTATATTATACAGTTCCTAGTAACCATGGGCATCTGTCAGATAAGGATAGTTTATTGATATGTTGCTGTTCTGAGCAAACTCCAGGAAACTGTGTGGATGTCTAAATGACACATCAGAGCTTCATTAGAGTTTCACAACTGGGAACTTCTGTCACAATGCAAACCTGGGGCGGGATTCTCCGACCCACCCCGCCGGGTCGGAGAATCGCCGGGGGCTGGCGTGAATCCCGCCCCTGCCAGTTGCCAAATTCTTTGGCACCGGATATTCGGCGGGGGTGGGAATCGCGCCGCGCCGGGTGGCGGACCCACCCCCAGCAATTCTCCGGCCCGCGATGGGCCGAAGTCCTGCTGCTGGAATGCCTGTCCCGCTGGCGAGAATCAAACCATCTCTCTTACCGGCGGGACAAGGCGGCGCGGGCGGGCTCCGGAGTCCTGGGGGGGGTCGCGGGTGGCCTGGCCCGCGATCGGGGCCAACCGATCCGCGGGCGGGCCTGTGCCATGGGGCACTCTTTTCCTTCCGCCTTCGCCATAGTCTCCACTATGCCGGTCGGCGGACATCGCGCCGATTGCGGAGAATCCCGCCCCTGAACTGAAAACTAAGTGTGGTGCTAATGGACAGAGATCTGGCATAATCAGTCTCCATTCATATATTTGTAATTATCGCACATAAGCACTCAGAAAATCCAGATTTGTCGGTTTGTTGTTGAAAATTGTTCCTCTACTGTGCAATATATTGTAAAACAGCTGTTACTTAAAAATAGAAATAAATTTGTTAAAATAATCAAATAAATTACACCTTGAATTAACTGAATTTACTTATACTGTCGGGGTCAGTTCCCATTCATTGTTTTTCCAGTTCCCCTTGTTTTTCTATCAAAGTCACAATGGGTGAATAGGAGAACCTCATTGAAAATGCACTCCAGCATTTTTATGGCATTGAATATCCTCTACGGCCTCACAGTATAATAGTGTAACAATGGAATTCCAAGTTAAAAAGAGTGCTAAAGAGGATTAGCTGAAGGCTTGGGTGAAAAGATTGGTTTACAGAAAGCTTTTAATTGATAGGCTAGATCAGAGTTTAAATTAGGTAATTCTAAAGAGCAGTTCCTGGGAAATTTATGGTTCTACCACCGCTAATGATAGGACGAAGGTAGGAATTCACGCAAAGCCCCAGAATCAGAGGATCAAGGGGTATGGGAAGGGAAGTAAGCCTCCTGAAGGTTGCAGAGGTACGGTCAAGCCAGGCCTTGGTGGATTTGAAGAGGGTGAGCATTTTAAATGTAATATATTACAGGATAAGCAGCTAGTTTAGGTCTATGGGGTATTGGGGATGAGTGTGTGACTGAGAACAAACAAGAATATGCAGCTATTCTTTGACCAATTTGGAGATCATGGAGATTGGATGTAAAAATGTCAATGAGGAGTGCATTTAAATAATCAAATCTGGAGGTTGTAAAGGATTATTGAAAAAGATTCCCTCTGTTTTTTTAAACTACATGCAACCCCAGTTCAAAAAAGTATTCTTGGGTGAGGGCAAATGTAGGAAGGCAACTTATATTGGCTACCATTGATTCCCTTGAAGACATTTAGATTGGAGCACAGAATTACAGTGTGCCTGGGATGGGAAAGAACATTTGTGGGTACAGATAATGTAACTGCCACTGGCAGCAGCTGCCTGAATAGTAATCTCAAGATAATAGTGAAACTGTTGGACTTTCCTAACAATCCAGCAGATTTCGTAACAATTTCACTGGTACCGGTTCACTTGTCACAACAATGAAGAGATTTGAACTCACAATCTCAAGGTTAATTTTAGATTATAATGTTAGAGTCACAACATGGAAGGTGAAATGTTAGGAATCACACTACTATTAAATTTTTCATTAAACTTTAAGTGAAAAAAGAAGTTATTATACTGCTATGAGATTGTAACCATGGCAATTTTCTTGTTTTCCTATCTTTGGCCAATAAATTTGTGGCACCAAATAGGCTCCTAAGCAACCAATACAGTGGGTGGCATACATCCACATTCTGCACAGGATCCCAGAATAAAGTCCAGGGCCCGCGCATGAAACAGGTTTTAGGATTCTGAACTAAGTGGTGTAGCTCCTGATTTAGATATTTAGAATATTTACCTGAATCAGGATCAACCCCCTCCTGATCTGCTGACTGCACAGCTCCGCCATTCTAAGACCTATCTGAAGGCCATTGTCAGCATTGCAGATCAAAATTGATGCCACTTCACTGGTGAACAATGTAACAATGACCAGATAGTATGTTTTTGTAATGATGATTGAGGGGTAAATGTTGGCCAGTACATTTGGATAATTCCTCTGCTCTTCTTCGAAATAGTCCCAAGGTATCTTTTAAGTTCACCTGAGAGAGCCTCGGTTTAACTTCATCCAAAAGACAGCACCTCCAACAGTGCACTCCATCAGTGCTTCACTACAGCATTATCCTAAATTTCTACACTCAAGTCCCTGGAGTGAGATTTGAACCCACACCTTCCAGCTCAAAGCCAGGAATGCTACCAACTGAACCACAGTTTCTTGAAGGGTGGAATTTCATTGCCCTCCAGAGGTGAGTTTGGAAGTGGGGGTGGGATGGGGTGGGAGGGCAATGGATCGGGGAGGAAGGTGCAGAGTGCAGATCCTGCTGCCTTCTGACTCACTCGATGAAATTTCAGATGGGAAGATTGTATGACAGCCTTCCCACCCAGAGGCCACCTCATCCCCCTGCTTCCGGAATTCTACCAGTGGCACAGCATCTGATCGAGGGACCTGGCTTTGGGAAGTGGGTATCCCACCCCCACCTTTTATTTCGACTATCTTCGCCTCCTTGCCAACGTCCCCCTTCCTTGATACCCTAATTATGCCCCTTTCTCCAGGGATCCAGTTCCTGGTGAAGGCCCCAGTGTACTTTCAGCAGATGCCACCACTTCAGGTGCCGTTGCCAGTACTAGAGAGTTGTCAGTCTCAGACTGGCCGGCAGCTCTTGGGAACTGGAGTGCCATTTTACTTGGAGCTGAAATTAGCAGGAGCCTTGGCGTGGCCTAGGTAATGCCTGATGCTTACACAATTGTGTCAGGCCTCTAAAAATGACGGCACCGAAGACCTGAGTTCGATCCCAGCCCCGGGTTCCTGTCCATGTGGAATTTGCACATTCTCCCCTTCTCTGCATGGATCTCGCCCCCACAACCCAAAGATGTACAGGATAGGCGGATTGGCCACGCTAAATTGCCTTTTAATTGGAAAAAAAAGAATTGGGCACTCTAAATTTATTTTGAAAAATATAAATGATGGATCTGGGGCTCCCAGCAGTTTTCCAAGCTATGAATCCTACTAAAATATTAAATGTATATATGTTTTCTAGTGAAGTCTTGAAATATTTAGTACACAACATGGAGATAGGTATAAGCATCAATTTTTTAAAAAGTGAATCCATCAAGCCATTTATAATTTCCCCTATCCTGTCTTCTATTCAACTTATTCAGTTTTCTTCCATTCGTTCTGTACGCTTCTTCACTTCCTGCAAATATTCAAGTGAAATCCAACTAAGCTCAGAATCTACGGACGTGATCTAACGGGAGAAGCAGTGTAGCGAATGTAACTTGCCGGGTGATTACCGACAGCTGACCCGGTGAGACTGGTATCTAACGTCAGTTAGGGCCGGTAATGATCCCCCACGAGCTTCCTGGCGACAATGGCTGCCCCGCCAGCTGATTCGCCTGGACCACACCTGGCAGCTCCCTGCTAACGAGGGGCAGCAACACATAAGCCACCGTGTAGACCTGCTTCATGTTTCAGAGATGCCGATCTGGTCAGAGTGTTGGACACCTTGGAGTCAAGACGGGGCACCCTGCTGCCCCACAGGGGTCGGAGGCTTAGCCACAAGTCAGCCAGTGCCAGAGCCTTCTGCTCAAGGAGCGTTATAAGGAGCATCTCAGTCCAGTGTCGTAAAATGCTCAAGACCTCCACCAGGCCGCACGGGTGAATTGGCATTGGCCCCCTGGCTCCAGTCCCTCGTGCCATCCCTCAACCCCCTCCCCAATGGATCGACGGTTGGCACAACACCCCCTCAGCACAATACCGCGTCTGTTCCCCAGCACACCCTGGCACCCACCAGCACAAACTGCCCATGCTCAGCAGTGGTGCCCATGCCTTTCTCCCATCATAGCCCCCCAACCTGATGCATGAAGTGTCCGTCACACAATGCCCTCTCTTGTCCCCACAGAAGATGGTGGCACATAACAGGTGGGAAAGGGCTCAGACAGATGGTTGGGTGGCAGACATCAGAGTCCTCACCACCTATGAGCAACTGGTCCTGGAGACTATGGGGGTGACCAAGGACAGAGCGGTGACTGACAGCAAGGTTGGCTTGCAACGCAGAGGTGAGGATCCACCGGCCTCCACTCAGATTACCTGTCACAGGTGAGTTATTCATGGCAGACAAAATGATCCTTCCCTATCACTGACCAAATGCCGAGCCTCTGGACAAGGCACAAGGTTACCCCAGACGTGATATTGGTGCTAGGGTGCAGCCGTGACATTCAGGAGGGGATGTCAGCAAAACCCCAGTGGGTCCATAGCCAATTGGAGGAGACCCAAAGGCTACAAGTGTAAGAGATGGTGCCAGCACGGAGGCCAACACTGTTAGGGTGACGACTGCAGTGGAACACCTGGAGCACAAGGTCAGCATCATGAGTGGTGATGTCCAAGGCATTCCTCAATCAGTGATGGACATGGCTGAGCATAGAACATAGAACATAGAACATAGAACATTACAGCGCAGTACAGGCCCTTCGGCCCTCGATGTTGCGCCAACCTGTGAAACCACTCTAAAGCCCATCTACACTATTCCCTTATCGTCCATATGTCTATCCAATGACCATTTGAATGCCCTTAGTGTTGGCGAATCCACTACTGTTGCAGGCAGGGCATTCCACACCCTTACTACTCTCTGAGTAAAGAACCTACCTCTGACATCCATTCTATATCTATCTCCCCTCAATTTAAAGCTATGTCCCCTCGTGCTAGACATCACCATCCGAGGAAAAAGGCTCTCACTGTCCACCCTATCTAATCCTCTGATCATCTTGTACGCCTCTATTAAGTCACCTCTTAACCTTCTTCTCTCTAATGAAAACAGCCTCAAATCCCTCAGCCTTTACTCATAAGATCTTCCCTCCAGACCAGGCAACATTCTGGTAAATCTCCTCTGCACCCTTTCCAATGCTTCCACATCCTTCCTATAATGCGGCGACCAGAATTGCACGGAATACTCCAAATGCGGCCGCACCAGAGTTTTGTACAGCTGCAACATGCCCTCATGGCTCCGAAACTCAATCCCTCTACCAATAAAAGCTAACACACCGTACGCCTTCTTAACAACCCTCTCAACCCGAGTGGCAACTTTCAGGGATCTATGTACATGGACACCGAGATCTCTCTGCTCATCCACACTGCCAAGAATCTTACCATTAGCCCAGTACTCCGTCTTCCTGTTATTCCTTCCAAAATGAATCACCTCACACTTTTCTGCATTGAACTCCATTTACCACCTCTCAGCCCAGCGCTGCAGCTTATCTATGTCCCTCTGTAACTTGTAAAATCCTTCCGCACTGTCCACAACTCCATCGACGTTAGTGTCATCTGCAAATTTACTCACCCATCCTTCTACGCCCTCCTCCAGGTCATTTATAAAAATGACAAACAGCAGTGGCCCCAAAACAGATCCTTGTGGTACATCACTAGTAACTGGACTCCAGTCTGAACATTTCCCATCAACCACCTCCCTTTGTCTTCTTCCAGCTAGCCAATTTCTGATCCAAACTGCTAAATCACCCTGAATCCCATGCCTCCGTATTTTCTGCACTAGCCTACCGTGGGGAACCTTATCAAATGCTTTACTGAAATCCATAGATACCACATCAACTGCTTTACCCTCATCCACCTGTTTGGTCACCTTCTCAAAGAACTCAATAAGGTTTGTGAGGCATGAACT
Source organism: Scyliorhinus torazame (assembly GCF_047496885.1). Classification (NCBI taxonomy): domain Eukaryota; kingdom Metazoa; phylum Chordata; class Chondrichthyes; order Carcharhiniformes; family Scyliorhinidae; genus Scyliorhinus; species Scyliorhinus torazame. Next base: position 235,838,071 of record NC_092710.1, read on the forward strand.
ACCCTTCACAAAACCGTGTTGACTATCTCTAATCAAATTATTCCTTTCCAGATGATTATACATCCTATCTCTTATAAACCTTTCCAAGATTTTTCCCACACCAGAATTAAGGCTCATTGGTCTATAGTTACCGGGGTTATCTCTACTCCCCTTCTTGAACAAGGGGACAACATTTGCTAACCTCCAGTCTTCTGGCACTATTCCTGTGGACAAAGATGACTTAAAGATCAAAGCCAAAGGCTCAGCAATCTCCTCCCTAGCTTCCCAGAGAATCCAAGGATAAATCCCATCCGGCACAGGGGACTTATCTATTTTCACACTTTCCAGAATTGCTAACACCTCCTCCTTATGAACCTCAAGCCCTTCTAGTCTAGTAGCCTGAATCTCAGTATTCTCCTCGACAACATTGTCTTTTTCCTGTGTGAATACTGACGAAAAATATTCATTTAGCACCTCTCCTATCTCCTCGGACTCCAAGCACTTCCCGCTACTGCCCTTGACTGGCCCTACTCTTACCCTAGTCATTCGTTTATTCCTGACATATCTATAGAAAGCTTTAGGGTTATCCTTGATCCTACCTGCCAAAGACTTCTCATGTCCCCTCCTGGCTCTTCTTAGCTCTTTCTTTAGGTCATTCCTAGCTAACTTGTAACTCTCGAGCGCCCTAACTGAACCTTCATGTCTCATCTTTACATAAGCCTCCTTCTTCCTCTTGACAAGTGTTTCGACTGCTTTAGTAAACCACGGTTCCCTTGCTCGGCCACTTCCTCCCTGCCTGACAGGTATATACTTATCAAGGACACGCAGTAGCTGTTCCTTGAACAAGCTCCACATTTCCATTGTGCCCATCCCCTGCAGTTTTCCTCTCCATCCGATGCATCCTAAGTCTTGCCTCATCGCATCATAATTGCCTTTCCCCCAGATATAACTCTTGCCCTGCGGTATATACCTATCCCTTTCCATCACTAAAGTAAACGTAATCAAATTGTGGTCACTATCACCAAAGTGTTCACCTACCTCCAAATCTAACACCTGTCCTGGTTCATTACCCAGTCCAAATCCAATGTGGCCTCGCCTCGCATTGGCCTATCTACATACTGTGTCAGGAAACCCTCCTGCACACATTGGACAAAAACAGACCCATCTAAAGTACTTGAATTATAGCGTTTCCAGTCAATATTTGGAAAGTTAAAGTCCCCCATAACAACTACCCTGTTGCTTTCGCTCCTATCCAGAATCATCTTTGCAATCCTTTCCTCTGCATCTCTGGAACTTTTCGGAGGCCCATAGAAAACCCCTAACAGGGTGATCTCTCCTTTTCTGTTTCTAACCTCAGCCCATACTACCTCAGTAGACGAGTCCTAATCAAACGTCCTTTCTGCCACCGTAATACTGTCCTTGACTAACAATGCCACCTCTCCCCCTCTTTTACCACCTTCCCTGAGCTTACTGAACTATCTAAACCTCGGCACCTACAACAACCATCCTGTCCCTGCTCTATCCATGTCTCCGAAATGGCCACAACATCGCAGTCCCAGCTACCAACCCATGCCGCAAGTTCACCCACCTTATTCTGAATGCTCCTGGCATTGAAGAAGACACACTTTAAACCATCTCCCTGCCTGCCGGTACACTCCTGCAACTTTGAAACCTTACTTATGACCTCACTACTCTCAACCGCCTGTATACTGGAGCTACAATTCAGATACCTAAGCCCCTGCTGAACTAGTTTAAACCCTCCCGAAGAGCACTAGCAAAGTTCCCCCCAGGACATTGGTACCCCTCTGGTCCAGGTGTAGACCATCCCGTTTGTAGAGATCCCACCGACCCCAGAATGAGACCCAATTATCCAGAAATCTGAAACCCTCCCTCCTGCACCATCCCTGTAGCCACGTGTTCAACTCCTCTCTTTCCCTATTCCTCGTTTCGCTATCACGTGGCACGAGTAACAACCCAGAGAAAATAATTCTGTTTGTCCTAGATCTAGGTTTCCACCCTAGCTCCCTGAATTCCTGCCTTACATCCCTATCCCTTTTCCTACCTATGTCGTTGGTACCTATGTTGACCATGACTTGGGGCTGCTCCCCCTCCCCCTTAAGGATCCCACAAACATGATCCGAGACATCACGGACCCTGGCACCTGGGAGGCAACACGCCAACCGCGAGTCTCTCTCGTTCCCACAGAATCTCCTATCTATCCCCCTAACTATGGAGTCTCCAATGACTAATGCTCTACTCCTCTCCCCCCTTCCCTTCTGAGCAACAGGGACAGACTCTGTGCCAGAGACCTGTATCCCATGGCTTACCCCTGGTAAGTCCCCCCCCAACAGTATCCAAAGCGGTATACTTGTTACTAAGGGGAACGACCACAGGGGATCCCTGTCCTGACTGCTTCCTCCCAGCCCCTCTCACCATCACCCATCTATCTTTATTCTTTGGAGTAACTACATCCCTGAAGCTTCTATCTATGACCACCTCTGTCTCCCGAATGATCCGAAGTTCATCCAGCTCCAGCTCCAGTTCCCTAACACGGTTTCTGAGGAGCTGGAGATGGGTGCACTTCCCACAGGTGAAATCAGCAGGGACACTGACTGCGTCCCTCAACTCAAACATTCTGCAGGAGGAACATTGCACTACCTTCCCTGCCATCCCGTCGAGATAAAAAAAGAAAAAGAAAGAAAGCGCTTACCTGTTATTCACTCCCCTTCTCAGCAAGCACTCACTCAGCAACCTCTGCGCCCTGCACGATAACACCTGAGGGAAAATAAAAGAAAAACTACTTACCAGACACCAGCCAGTCTCTTACCTGCAGGCTGTGACGTCACGGTTCAATTTCTTTCGACTTTTACCTGCCTTCGAGCCTTCCTCGTGATCATCTTGACCAGTTGCTGGGGGATATGTTCCCGGCGCATGTGGACCATGCCAAGGTGCTGACGAACATGTCACAGTCTCAGGTAGATATTGCCAAGGTAGTCCAGAGCGTGTCCGAGTCACTGAGAAGCATCGATGAGGGCATCGATGAGGTGACATATGTGCCATCAATTACCCCTGGACCTGGGTCCAAGTAATGATGGAGCATCCTGCTCGGCTTGGTCCAACTCAAAGTTTATATAGTCTGATACCCGGGCATACAGGGCATTTGTGACTTCATGGAGGCACTTGTGGCCTGTATATTGGGATATGCCACACAAGTCCCCCCCTCGAGCCCTAAAATGAACCCGAAGCATAGAGATTCAGGGCTGCTGTGAGCTTCACAGCCACCAAGAGTGGACATCCTCCTCTTCCATGTGGTGCTAGGTCCGCGATGACTGGCACAGGTGCCACAACATTCCCTTCTTGAGGCGGAGCCTCGTCTGCACATGCTGTTCACCATCTCATTAAATGACCAACAACGCCTGTACACCTTGGGCCATCACAGGCCTCCCCCTCTGGTCCCTCCCTGGCCTGATGAACGGCCGGGTCGTCAGGGTGTGGGGCGCGTCCGTGCACATGGGCTGCTGCTTCGAGCCTCTGTCGATGTTTCTGCCGTCATCTTCTCCGGTGTCTGGCTACCTAGACTGCCACCAGCACAGCAAGGGCAGCTGCTGCGGCATCACAATATCATACACAATGAGATATCGGTAAGGAAGACGGTGAGAAACCAACAATCAGTTATGGCTTCCACCCTGGGACCCTCAAGTCCCCCAGGCCTCCCTCTGCCTTATGTTCCCCGCCTTTTCTCAAGGTGTCATCCAACTAGCTGATTGTGCCGGGGGACCCCGCCCTGCAGACGCATCCCAGGCACAGGAGGCATCCTGGACACCGGACCCTGGACCTCAGACCCCTGCTGGGAACATTACTTGGACCAGGCTCAGTTACCATCCGAGATCCACATGCACTCACCCTCTGTCCGCAGGGATATTCCCAGTGCTGAAGCCCAGCTCGACTGTGTTTGATTGCTGGCTGCTGCCTCTGTTTCCAGGGTTCAAGGAAAGTGTCCAGGCCTCACAGTTTGGTTGGGATGCTAGACAACAACACTCACCTGCGACATGGCACATGTAGCCATGAGATTCCACTCGAGAGCTGTAAAGTGCTCATATAACTAGCATTGCCAATTCCCTATTCGCAATAATCTTCAGCTGTGCAGCCAGAGGCTGCTCGCAGTCGGAGAGAGTTAAAGTGATCTTCACCGTATTACCATGGACAGGACAATCTGGGGGATTGTCTTTAGGACCTGCAGGCATGAGCCCCTCACCGCCCCCCAGCCTAGGGGCCGCCCTCCACCGATGGCGCCCAGCCACCTGACCAGCCCCGCCCCTGGGGGCTCCCCCAAACCCCCACCTCACCCCCTCGAGCACTGGGGCAGCAGCTCAAGAGCCCCCGAGCTGCATGCCTGATTTCGAAGATGGCTACTCTCCTTCTCCAATCATTTCAGCGGCCATTTCGCCAGCTTCCCATTTTTAAATAGGTGTGCTTAAGGGCGTTTCACTCGGGAGCATTAGATCACGGGAGGCCGTTAGGTAGGGTGTCCGTCCCATTAATGATATGGAGATTGCCCTCAATTGCTGTTCATTGGATCCTCTCCACGTTTAGGCAGGATCCGGAAACTGCTAACGGGAGTGGGCTGGTTTGATCGGAAACCAATTAGTGCCTTGCACGGATCCCAAATTTGGCCTCTCCCACTGTCTAACCTGCTCGCACAGAGCTGTGCTCCGCGCAGCAGTTAGATAACGCCCTACATTTTTCAATTTGCTTTCATTTGGATTTTTTATACCGTGGTATCAAATGATGGACAATTTTCCAAATGTGGATCTTTGATGTGGCATAATGCCCCTCAGGAGCACACATTGGGGCACTTCTCACAATTATCTATTCATTTATGCACAGACAATCAAGACAAACATATTTGTGATTTGATACATTGGGAGGTTTCAGGGCACATATTCTCATTGTTGCAGCAGTTCAGGACATTTTAGGTACCAACCTTTCTCTACACCTAACTTGTTCCTTTCTAAAATAAAGCAAGTGACTTACCCTGAAGCACAATTGTAAACTAAGCTGCTATTTATCATCACTTCCACCCTTTCCCACTTGGGCAGTAAATAATTCATTGACTGAATTACTGTCACATTCTTGACAGTTATGCACAAGTTCAGTTGCAGAATTATTATAGATGTGAATTTGTATCTTTATAACTTTTAATGTCCCATTGGTAATTAAAGCTTGTCTCAAGCCGTTCAACATCTCCCTATTTAATGTAACCTCCCAGCCCAATAAAGACCTGCCTGACTGCTGCACCAATATAAAATCAGCAAATTGTTGCAAATGTGGCAAGCCATTCCTGTGAAGTGATTGATTTTGACAACTTACAAACTTAAAATCTTGCACCACTGGAACTTATTTTCATAGATTCAAGACAATGGGTGGGATTTTCCGATTGCTGACGCCGAAATCGCGTCTGCCGATCGGCAGGAGAATCCCTTTTATGGCTGAAATCGGATGCGACGCCGCAGGACGCCACTTGAGACCCTCCTCTGATGCTCCGCCCCTGGTGGGCCGAGTTCCCGACGGCGTTGGTAGCGTGTCCTCTCAACTCTTGTGAACCTGCGGGCTGTGTCCAGCGCTGCCACAGTGGGGGGGGGGGGGGGGGTCCTTCTGCTGGCAAGGGGGGCTTCGGCAGGGGCTGGGGGGACTGGTAGGTGGTGGTCCGGGAGTGGCGAGAGGGGTTACAGGGGGCAGTATTTGGCAGGCCAGGTCCACGCACAGCCGGCGCCATGTTGTATGGCGCAGCCGCCACAGGCCGTCGCCGTGGGCATGCGCGGCCACAAACCTGGCCATTCAGCGTCCGTATCGGCAGGTAAAGCCGGGGGCTTTACGTGGCGCGGCTGCTAGCCCCCCCACCAGGCAGAGCATCGGTGCAGGGGCGGCGCCGACTTTTTGGGTCATAAGACCAGACACATCCTCCAGACACAGCCGCAGAATCTGAGAATCCAGCCCAATATTTTTGGACTAAATCTTCATCATAAACACTTTAGTTTATTGTCAACCTATTATACGGTTAAAGATATGTTGATTTCCCTCACATTGTATCCTTGTGAATATCCTGATAAGTGTAAGGTGAAAAGCTTCAACTAAAAATGTCTCTTTTTTTAAACAATACTCAGGTCCTGTGCTATCAAGCAACTTATTTAGAAACACTTTCGCTTCCTTTATTATGAACTCCATTGTAATTTTATAATATACATATAACTGTCCAAAGATAAACTAAATTAATTTACAAAAGTCACAAAATATTAAATATGCACAAAAAGTATATTTGTTGAAATACAAACTTTATTAGGTCTGAATTCTTCGCTGTCAGGATTCTCCATTTTGCTGGCAGCCCGGGTTTACCGACAGCGTGGGCCTGCCCCACAATGGGAAACCCCATTGACCAGCTGGCGAGATGGAGAATCCCGAAGGAGTGCTGAACCAGAAACTTGGTGCAGCGGGACGGAGAAATCTGCCCTATGCTTCAGGATAGGAGAATTGCCTCCACAAACCACCAGAAGAACTATAATTCAGAAATTCAAATGGAGGTATAAAACTTTCCAGTCACTCTTAGTGGGCTATGTTCTCCTGAGGCGGTGAAGAGTCAGAAATAAGGGTATGTAGCAAAACTGTAGCAAAACAAAGAGTAACATCAATTATTCTAAAACGTTGCAATATAAAAAGTAAACCACTGGTCAATCTCACAAAGGTCCGTTATGATGGGGAAACACCGGAGCCCTTTGAGATCCACAGTGGGGTCAAACAGGGTTATTCTGGCCTGGATCCTCTTTGGTATATTCTGCTTTTTGCTGCTGTCGTATACCTTCAGTTTATCTGCAGAATGTATCGACTTGCATGCCAGAGCTGATGGAAAGCCAAACTCACCTGATTTCTGAAAAAAGTGAAGCACGTTCTCATCAGAGTTGCTCTGCACTAACAAAGCAACACATTCCATACTGAGGAACACCTTCAGTGACAAGTGGGCAGACTCGCTCACACCTTTAAAGAGTTTGGTTTGACCATCAGGAAGACAAATGTCATGGGCCAGGATGTTGCAATACTGTCATCTATCAGCGTTGATAATGTGACACTTGAGGTTGTTGATAGCTTCACATATCTTGGCACTACAATTACCAGTAACCTGTCACTTGAAATCAACACATGCATTGCAAAAGCTGCAGCAGTTATGTCCAATCTGAGTAAGAAAGTATAGGACAGCAGCAACCGGAGAACATGTAGAAAACTGTGAGTCCACCAAGCCTGCATCCTCAAGCACTCCTCTATAGTAGTGAGAACAAGCCAAAATAAACGTGGCAGGAGAAAACGGTTAAAGGTTTCCACCTTGTTGTCTCAGATGTATCCTCGGCATCTCTTGGCTATAAAAGATGATCAAATCAGAGGTCGCCTGGAGCATGCTAATTCAATCAATATATACTTCCTAAGCCATCAAGATTGTGTGGTACAGCCATGTTCATCCAATGGATGACAGCCATATACCCAAAGACCTTCTGAACGGTGAACTGGCCACTGGGTCATGACCTGCTGGACATCCATAACTCCAGTATAAGGACAATGACAACGAGATATGAAGGTGATGGACATTAACACTGAAAACTGGGAGACAATGGTCGATGAGATTTTGGAGGGTCATTGGAAGAGGTGATCAGAAACAGAAGATTCAGTGAAGAAGAGGACACAGAGAAAATTGAGGCCAGCAAATTTAGCACCTTCTCAGCTCACTGTCTTCCTGAGCAAATGTGGCAGAGACTGCCATGTAAAATTGGGGCTCCTGCACCACACCAAGCAATATTTAACACTGTTTACATAGAGTTGACCACTATGGGGCAAATCATCACCAGTAAGGCTGCCAAGAGACTGGAAGCAAATCACATAATAATATAATTTTTATTGCATGGTGACTGGTGTTTTGTGGCTCAAGGTATTATTCTTCTTCATTAAAGGTGAATAAATGACTCTGAAGGGAACAATGTTTCTGGTTCTTGTAATATTGTGACCCTCATCAGTGTTACAATTTGATTTAACAGTAAAGTGCACATTATATAGGTTTGTTTAACAAATGTGTACACATTCGATAGGTGTGCTGAAACCCTGATGCATTGAGCAGACGGCAGAACAGTCTGTTAGAACTATTAAGTAGTCAGATTAAAGAGGAAGTCTCACCATCTGTAATCCTTTCAACAGTCAAATGATTGAAAGCATTAATAATTACCCTGAGACATTTGTCAAATCTGGGAATTCAGCTATCTCCTTCTGCTGGTTCTATTATAAGATTTTAACTTACATGATGACCCTAAACAAACAGTGATATTTCAATTTTAAAAGTATTCAAGTATCTTCCATTTTGTCTCCTCCTCTTAGAAAGAGACTGAGAGAAATTTCTGTCCATAAACAGAAAAGTGCTTTGGTTTTTGTGGTGTTGGATGCTCTGAGGTACAGACAAACCAACACGGTTGCGATTGGTACAACGCAGTTTTATTCCAACTAGTTATTTACACATCTGTCTTGGTACTCAGCACGTGGTGACTGTGTGAGTGTCCTGTTAATGAGGTCCTGGCCTTGTCCTGTCTCCAGATGGACTGGCCAGCAGGTGTCGTGTTTCTTGTCTTATACTGTGTCTGCTCTTGTCTGTGATTGGCTGTCGTGTTATGTGTGCTAATTGGTCTGTTGGTCTGTCTATCATGATGTGTGTGTTGTGATGTGTGTTTGAATATCATGACATTCCCCCCTTTTTTACAAGATTATGTGCCTACGTGGTTATAAATATGAATGTGTCCTGAGTGCAGCTAAAGGTGTGTGTGTGTGATATTTACAGCATGTACATGTGGCGTAACTATATACAAGGGGCGATGTCAGGTGTGGCATGCTAACGAGGTTGTACCATAACAAAAGAAGAAGAACGTTGACATGTGGTCCGATCAAATGAGACCTGGAACGATAAAACAGTGACATGTTACAATACAGTAGTTGCTAAAACTTGACGTGTGAACAGTCTCATAAGTCCAGTCTAGTAGGTGGGCGACGAATTCGGGTTGACCGCCACGGGTGGCGACAGAAGGGGCATGGTATATGACAGCTCCACGAAGTCGCTATCAGGAACCAGTGGAAGACAGGGCGTCTGTGTATGGTTCCGTTGCGAGCGTGGAAGTAGGCGAAGGGCTCGCCGATTGCGCCTAGGCACGGATCCATCCATGCCGCGTACCAGGAACGAGCGGGGAGCCACACGTCGGAGAACTTCGGCAGGTGCTGACCAGCCACCGCCTGGTAGATGAATGCGGACGTTGTCTCCAGGGGCCAGGGAGGGAAGATCAGTTGCCCTTGTGTCGTATGATCTCTTCTGGCGATCGCGCTGCAGTTGCATCCTATGCAGTACCGGAGCATGGTCTATTGGTGATCCCAGGATGGAAGGCACAGTGGTTCTGAGGGCGCGACCCATCAGCAGCTGTGCTGGCGAGAGACCTGTGGCTAGTGGGGCCGAGCGATAGGCCAGCAGGGCGAGGCAGAAGTCCGATCCGGCAGCAGCAGTCTTGCAGAGGAGCCGCTTGGCAATGTGAACGCCCTTCTCCGCCTTTCCATTGGACTGGGGATGCAGAGGGCTGGACGTCACGTGTGTGAAGCCATACGAGGCTGCAAAGGACGACCATTCATAGCTGGCAAAACAGGGCCCATTGTCCGACATGACAGTCATCGGAATGCCGTGGCGAGCAAAGGTGTCTTTGCAGGCCCTGATGACAGCAGACGACGTCAGATCGTGCAGGCGTATGACTTCTGGGTAATTGGAGAAGTAGTCCATGATGATAACATAGTCCATGCCAAGCGCGTGAAATAGGTCGACACCCACCTTCGCCCAGGGGGACGTCACCAGCTCATGGGGCAGAAGCGGTTCAGGAGGTTGCGCCGGCTGAAATCTTTGGCAGGTTGTACAGTTGATCACCATGTTGGCAATATCGTCACTGATGCCCGGCCAGTATACCGCCTCTCGGGCCCTCCGGCTGCACTTCTCGACCCCCAAGTGGCCTTCGTCTATTTGATCGAGAACCAGCTGGCGCATGCTGTGCGGAATGACAATCCTGTCCAGCTTCAGAAGGATCCCATCAATGATGGCTAGGTCATCTCGTACATTATAGAACTGCGGGCACTGCCCTTTGAGCCATCCTCCCGTCATGTGGCGCATCACTCGCTGTAAAAGGGGGTCGGCCGCTGTCTCTCGACGTATGCGGGCCAGACTGGAGTCGTCAGCCGGCAGATTTGCCGCTGTCAAGGCCACCTGTGCCTCGACCTGACATACGAACCCCTCCGCATCTGGCGGCGTGCTCACTGCTCTGGATAGGGCATCCGCCACAATGAGGTCCTTCCCTGGAGTGTAGACCAGTTGGAAGTCATACCTCCTGAGTTTAAGTAGGATGCGCTGGAGGCGAGGGGTCATCTCGTTCAGGTCCTTGTTTATTATGCTGACCAGGGGGCGGTGGTCAGTTTCGACCATGAACCGTGGAAGACCATAGACATAATCGTGGAACTTGTCTAAACCGGTTAGCAAGCCTAGGCATTCTTTTTCGATTTGCACGTAGAGCTGCTCTGTGGGGGTCATAGCCCGCGATGCATAGGCAACCGGGGCCCATGATGACGTGTCATCCCTCTGCAGGAGCACTGCTCCAATGCCGGATTGGCTGGCATCAGTTGAGATTTTGGTGGGACGAGACGTGTCGAAGAACGCCAACACTGGTGCCGTGGTGAGTTTGCGTTTGAGCTCCTCCCATTCCAGCTGGTGTGTGTGTTGCCACTGGAACTCTGTAGATTTTTTGACGAGGTGGCGCAGAGACGTTGTGTGGGAGGCAAGGTTGGGAATGAATTTCCCTAGGAAGTTGACCATGCCAAGGAATAGTAGGACAGCCTTCTTGTCGGCCGGCTGCGGCATGGCTGTGATGGCGCTCACCTTGTCTGCATCTGGACGGAACCCTGGCCGGGAGATGTGGTCCCACAGGAACTTCAATTCGGTCTGGCCAAAGGCGCACTTGGCTCGGTTGAGGAGCAGGCCGTTTTCCCGTATGCGGGCAAAAACGCGTTGGAGACGATGTATGTGCTCCTGCGGTGTGGTGGACCAGATGATGACATCGTCCACATATACGCACACCCCTTCGATGCCTTCCATCATCTGCTCCATGATTCTGTGGAAGACCTCGGATGCCGAGATGATCCCAAATGGCATCCGGTTGTAGCAGAATCTGCCGAAAGGGGTGTTGAAGGTACATAGCTTTCGGCTGGACGGGTCCAGTTGGATCTGCCAAAATCCTTTAGAAGCATCCAGTTTCGTGAATATCTTCGCTTGTGCCATTTCACTGGTGATCTCCTCCCGTTTGGGTGTGGGATAATGTTCCCGCATAATGTTATTATTGAGTTCTTTGGGGTCTATACAGATGCGGAGCTCAGCCAGAGGGCTTCTTGACACACACCATGGAGCTGACCCATGGCGTGGGCTCCGTGACCCTGGATAGGACCCCTTGGTCCTGGAGATCCTGCAGCTGCAGCTTGAGGCGGTCTTTAAGTGGCGCAGGAACCCTGCGAGGTGCGTGAACGACCGGGATGGCGTCCGGTTTGAGGCAAATTCGGTATGTGTATGGCAGTGTTCCCATGCCTTCGAATGCCTCCTGGTTGTGGGCAAGGAGCGATTGGAGCTGTGCGTTGAACACAGCATCCGGGAAGTCAGACGTGCCGCCTGGAGAGAGAGAAATAATTTGTTGCACAAGGTGGAGAGCCTTACATGCCTGTGCGCCCAGCAGGGAGTCCTTCGATGAGCCAACTATCTCGAACGAGAGTGTGGCCGTGTCTGTTTTGTGTGTCACCTGGAGCTGGCAGGATCCCATGGCCGGGATAACGTTCCCATTGTAGTCGACCATCTTGCACCGGGATGGCTGGATTGGTGGTCTGACCTTCATGGCATAGAAGGCTGACCATGCTATGAGGTTGGCGGATGCGCCAGTGTCCAGGCGGAAAGTGATCGGCGATCGGTTGACCGTTAGGGTGGCACTCCATTCACCGCCCGGATTGATGGTGTTGACCCGGTTCACATCAATGACCGCAACCCGGAAGGCGTCTTGGTCATCTGTGTCGTCGGTTTGGATGTCCTGATGTGGAGGCTGGATGGTCCGCACGTGTCTACAAGGTTGTCGGAGATGTGGAAGAACAGGTTGAGCCGCTCGACAGTAGGCAGCGTAGTGGCCCATCTTGCCACAGCGTAGGCATTGTCGGGTTTTTGCAGGACATTGCCCTTTTAAATGTGCAGCTCCACAGTTGCCGCACGTCATGACGTCATGGCGTTCGTTACGCCACTGCGCATGCGCAGTTCGGTCTTGCGTCGGGCGCGCCTGCGCAGTGTGTCCCTCAATGTTGCCGTTGGTTTTGGCGCGCACAAACGTGGGAGGCCTCAAAAAGCACGCAAAGCGGCCGCCCTCGTCCGGGCCGGGAGAAACTCGATTGCCTGGATGCGTTCGGCCTCGTGGGCGGCCTGGCTTGCCGATTCGATCGCTTGGGACCCCCTCCGTGCCGATTCGGTCGCCTGAAATTGGGCATAGCAGCTGGTTGCATTTTCATGCAGGACACAGGCTCGAACTGCAGATACTAAGGTCAGGCCTTTAATTTTAAGAAGCTGCTGGCGTAGGCCACTGGAGGCAATGCCAAAAACGATCTGGTCCCGGATCATGGACTCTGAGGTGGTGCGTAACCGCAGGACTGCGCGAGTATGCGGAGGTGCGTCAGGAAGGACTGAAAGAGCTCATCCTTACCTTGTAGGCGCTGCTGAAAGATATACCTCTCAAAGCTTTCATTGACCTCAACGTTGAAGTGCTGGTCGAGCTTGAGGAGGACCGTGTCATATTTAGATTTGTTCTCACCTTCCGCGAACACCAAGGAGTTGTATACATCGATGGCGTGCTGACCTGAGGTAGTGAGGAGCATGGCAATCTTTGTTTCGTCCGAGGCGCCTGTTTTTCGTTGGCTCGCATGAACAGTTTGAATCGCTGCTTGAAGAGCTTCCAGTTGGTGCCCAGGTTCCCAGCGACTTGCAACGGCTGCGGTTTGTTGTGGGTGTCCATTGCTCAGGATGGCAGATTTGCCCGTAAGTATCGATTTACTCACTGGTATCATGTGGTGTTGGGTGCTCTGAGGTACAGACGAACCAACACAGTTGCGATTGGTATAACGCAGTTTTATTCCAACTAGTTATTTACACATCTGTCTTGGTACTCAGCACGTGGTGACTGCCTGAGTGTCTTGTTAATCAGGTCCTGGCCTTGTCCTGTCTTCAGATGGACTGGCCAGCAGGTGTCGTGTTTCTTGTCTTATACTGTGTCTGCTCTTGTCTGTGATTGGCTGTCGTGTTATGTGTGCTAATTGGTCTGTTGGTCTGTCTATCATGATGTGTGTGTTGTGATGTGTGTTTGAATATCATGGCAGTTTTCTACCCCTTTATAAGCATTGGCATGTTTCCCAACCCATCAGTTTGGTGTGATCCAACTTTCTATTAATAACCCCACAGCAAACATGAGATAGGATGAAATCAAAGGGTTAGCTTATTTGCACACATTAAAATCATGGACACGCTGCCTTCTGTGCACTCATACAGTTAAAAAAAAGGTAGAGAAAATAAAGATTTACAAGGCATAGACCACAGAGCATAGAATTATTGTTTCATGTGTGTTCCAGAATCCAAGTCTAATGAGGCATTCCTTCACGGAGGTCAGCAGGTTAAAGACTGATGCTGAATAATTCAGTTTTCCCATGGTGTTGACTTCACACAATGAGATATGCACACAGAGATGAATCAGTCTTGTAGGCAATGGCACAGTCGTTCCCGCAGAAACAGTGTAGATTATCATAGAATTTACAGTGCAGAAGGAGGCCATTCGGTCCATCGAGTCTGCACCGGCTCTTGGAAAGAGCATCCTACCCAAGGTCAACACCTACACCCTATCCCCATAACCTAGTAACCCCACCCAACACTAAGGGCAATTTATCATGGCCAATCCACCTAACCTGCACATCTTTGGACTGTGGGAGGAAACCGGAGCACCTGGAGGAAACCCACGCACACACGGGGAGGATGTGCAGACTCATGAACAGTCTCATAAGTCACATAGATGGGACCAGGTATTCAGTCTGGGCAGAGCCCCTTTTCTGTGAGGCTGCTTAGTGATGGTAAAATGGCAGATTGAGTTTGCAGTACAGCAAGGCATCAGAACTGGTCCTTCAAGCTAGAGGTTCTCATCTCATGAATCCCATTTCACAACATTGTCTTCTACAAGAGATCTGTAAATGTTCCAACCATTAAGACTTGAAAGGAAGCTATTTTTAACTTCACTTACACAATGTGGGCATTGCTAGCTGGACCAATATATACTGCCCATTCCAAATTGCACTCGAGAAGCTGGAACCACTACCGTCTCTGTGGTGTAGGTACACCCACCGTGCTGTTAGGAAGGGAATTCCAGGAATTCAATCCAGTGACAATGAGAGAATGGTCATATGTTTCCATGTTCGAATGGTGAGTGGCTTGGAGGAGAACCTACCCATTTTCTCATGTATCTGCTTCCCTTTTCCATCTAAATGATAGTGATCATGGGTTCGGAAGGTTTTGCCGAAGGAACCTTGGTGAGTTTCTGCAGTGCATCCTGTAGATGTTGCACATTGCTCAATACACATTGCATGGCCTTTTGTCATAGAAGACGGAGAGGCTCTGGTTGGCCAGCCTGGTTTAATAAATTGCAGATGGCCTTTGAGTAGGTCTCTTTGAATTTGGCCTCTACAGGCCATGGGGGCCGTTCAGTGTCTCTTCAGAGACAACAAGGTGCAATATTCTGTGACTCTGCCATGGTAGTTTACTTTGCTTGAGGGTCACAGGCAGGCATAGCTTCAGCCATTTTAAAAGGAGATTGTTCAGTTTTAAATAGTTTGAAATAGCCATAAGGATATCTATATCTATTTTGGTAAATAATTACAATGTGAGGTTGTGGACCCTCACACCACTACTATCAATGAAAAAATGTTGAAATGAGAAGGTCTTTCAATTACTTCAGGATCTATTTGCTTTATGCATTGAGACTACTTTGAATTTGCACTGATCACTTTCATTTGTGGTCAGGTGACTCATGACCTCCAAGATTATGACAGAATTATTGATATTTTCTTTTCCATGAACATGAAAAACAACTAGAAATGTGGAAGCCAAGTTTAAACACACGCAGACCCTGCAATTTGCAAACTGCAGAGCTGGAACAGACTGTATTCATCCAGACAGACCTGGGACAGCCTGACCAGGCACTAACGGCCACATTGTTTCAGAATGAATCATTGTTTGCACTTCCAGAGAACCTGCTTTGTTAGGAGAATGCTGCGCAGACTTAGTGGTACCCGGCTCAGTAGGGGGCCAGAGGTACGGCGTGACCAGAACTACCCCTGACAGTTGGAGGTTCAAAACCCTGTTCTGTGATCTACAAGCAGGGGGAACAGCCACCTCATTAGACCTTCCTGCCCCCCGGTCAAGGCTAGTATTGGACACAGGGCACAGAATCTTCGAGAAGGATGTAAAGAAGGGTATAAAAACCTAGAACACCAGCTCTCTCTCCACCTTTGCACCTTCTTCAATGGCGTCTTCCAAGAGTTCACCCCAGCGGGATGACCTGAAGACTAATACTATCTCTAACCTTTTTCGTTTATGTTCCCTTGCAGGTCTGAAGATCGTCCGACATCCGTGGACCGCCCACCTGACAGGCCTCCTCCAGCGATTCAACCCTGGCCTCTACCTGGAAGCAGTTAAGGCCCGAACCGGGAATCCAGCCCCAACCCGGCCCTTGGAGCACCCGACCAGGCCTGGGAAGAGCGCCAGCCCCCTGACCGCCTTATCCAGCTGCCGGAACGCCCAACCAACCCCTGACCACGAGACCCGGCCCGAACCGACCCAGAGAGGCCTGCCCAGTGACCTGACCCGGAGAGGCCCGCCCAGCACCCCGACTTTCCGGCAGATGGAGTGAAGAAGAATCCACATGGAGGCCATACCAGCCCTACTCAAAGGCCCGATCCCAGGAGCGTCTAATCACACCACAAACGCTGGAACCGAACACGGGACCCAACCTAACCTGACCCAGGAAGACCTTGCCCACGACCAAACCCGGGCTAAAGAGTCTCAAAACAGGGGAGACCCCATGCGAAGACCCGAATGTGCTGAAAGGTAGGCCCGTACTTGAAGAACCCAGGGCCCGACCGAATTGCAAACATAACCAAAATCATAACCAGATCACGGGACCCTGCCAGACATGACACTGAAATCGAAACTATCGGCCCCACAAGACGCAACCACTTATCTTCCATGAGGTCAGACTTCTCCCATCGGATCCTGGGACCATCCAGAAGCAACCGCCGACCTAGGAAGCGAGGGAAACCGAGCAGACTGCTGCTGAGACTAAAACAACGCGGTTCCAAATCTCATCTCCCCAACATAGTCCTGGCAGACGTCCAAGCAATCGAAAACAAGCTGGACGAGCTTAACGCTAAACTTACCTCTCAGAGGGAAGTAAGAAACTGCTGTGAGCTCTGTTTCACGGAGACATGGCTCACCCCTGCCCCACCGGACTGTGCCATACAATACACCAGATGGACCGCATGGCATCAACGGGCAAAGTGAAGGATGAAGGGGTTTGCCTCCTCATCAACTCCTCCTGGAGCTTGGAAGAGGCGACCCTGACGAACTACTGATCCCCGAACCTGTAATATCTGACTGTGAAGTGCCGCCCCTACTACCTTCCACGGGAGTTCACTTCTGCCATTATCACGGTGGTCCACCTCTCACCCTATGTGGAAATGAAGAAGGTGCTTGATGAGTTGTACACCGCTATAAATAACAATGAAACAGAACACCTGGAGGCCTTGTTCATCGAGGCCGGGGACGTCAACCAGGCCAATCTCAAGAATGTACTGCCAAAATTCCACCAACACATCTCCTCTCCCACCAGGGACGCCAACGTTCTCGACCACTGCTACACAAAAATCAAGGGGGCCTGCCATTCAATCCCCTGACCACACACAGGAAAATTGGACCGTAAGACAGTGCTCCTTCTCCCGGCATACAGGGAGAAACTTAAGTGAGAGAATCCGCTTAAGAAGATCGTGCAGTGCTGGTCCGAGCCAACAGAAGAGCTCCTATGTGACTGTTGGAGTCTGTGGACTGATCCATATTCAAGAACTCAGTGACCAATTTAAACGAGTATGCCACCACCGTCACACTTCATCAGCAAATGTATAGAAGGTTGCGTGCCAAAGAAGGTAGTACATACGCTCCCCAACCGGAAATCATGGTTTAATCGGGAGATTCACGTCTACTGAATGTCAGGTCTGAGGCATTCAAGTAAGGCGATCCTGACCTATACAGAAATCCAGGTATGATCTCTGCAAAGTCATCTGGGATGCCAAGAGGCAATACCAGGCTAAGCTAGAGTTACAGTCTAACGCCGCGGACTCTCGTCAATTTTGGCAAGGCCTGAACAACATAACGGACGACAAAGCAAAGCCGAATAGAATCTCCGGTAGCAGCACAACCCTCCCCAATGAATTTAATGCTTTCTCTGCTCGGTTCAAGCAAGAAACAATCAAACCGTTGTGAAATGCCCGAGGAGCCTCAGACACAGCCTTATCAACGTCTCAGCTTCCAAAGTCAGATCGGTGTTATAACCTGCCTACTTACCATTGGCTGGGGACTAATGACAATCCCACAATCCTGTGGGAGTATGAGCTTCCCCAATGAGGGGGGCGGAGAAACCACTAGTAAACTCCTAGTATAAATAAAGCTGGCCAGTTCAGGAACCAGCAGGAAGGAGTATGTAGCAAGGGAAGCTACTGCTACTGTTATGTATATATGTTATAGTAAATAAATGTTATTACTTTGTATCCTTAAAACTCGTGCTGGATTCTTCGTGGCCCTTACAAAACTGGCGACGAAGGTTAAAGTGAATAGCTGTCTACCTAGATGACGTTTTGATTACAGGGACGTCGGAGCAGGAACATTTGGAAAATCTAGAGGCTGTCCTTAGACGCCTTTCGGAGGCTCGAGTCCGTTTACGTCGCACAAAGTGCGTATTTCAGGCAAAGGAAGTAGTCTACCTAGGTTATCGGGTGGACCGCGAAGGTCTGCATCCCGTCGCAGAGAAGGTGCGTGCAATTCAACATGCCCCCGCCCCGACTGACACTTCGCATCTTCGTTCTTTTCTCGGTCTCATAAACTATTACGGGAAGTTCCTCCCCAATCTGGCAACTAAGCTGGCCCCTTTGCACCTTCTGCTAAAGAAAAATCACACCTGGGTTTGGGGTCAGCCGCAAGAAACCGCTTTCCGGCGGGTAAAGCAACAATTGTCGTCGTCTGGGTTACTAACCCACTATGATCCTGGAAAGCCTTTGCTCGTCACATGTGATGCATCCCCCTATGGTATTGGGGCCGTCCTGTCCCACAAGATGGAGAACGGGGCCGAACGACCGATAGCTTTCGCCTCCCGCACATTGACTGCAGCGGAGAAAAAGTACGCGCAGATCGAGAAGGAGGGCCTGGCAGTGGTTTTTGCGGTGAAACGCTTCCACCAGTACGTGTACGGCCGCCATTTCACTATCGTGACTGATCATAAGCCCCTGCTGGGACTTTTCAGAGAGGATAAGCCAATACCGCCCATTGCTTCTGCACGGATCCAGCGCTGGGCTTTGTTGCTTGCTGCATACGAGTATTCTCTGGAGCACAAACCAGGTACGCAGATAGCAAATGCCGACGCACTGAGCCGATTGCCTTTATCGACCGGCCCTATGTCGACCCCCACGAACGGTGAGGTGGTTGCAACCCTACATTTTATGGACACCTTGCCTGTCACGGCATCACAGATCCGTGAGTGGACCCAGACGGAGCCAGGCCTGTCAAAGGTTCGGCACATAGTCCTGTATGGTGGTCAGCATAGACAGCTCCCAGGCGAGTTGCGGGCATTTTCCTCCAAGCTGTCAGAATTCAGCGTGGAAGACGGCATCCTCTTGTGGGGGAACGCGTGTGATTGTCCCGGAAAAAGGCCAGGAGCTGATACTATCAGACTTGCACAATGGGCATCCAGGCGTGACCAAAATGAAAATGTTGGGCCGGAGTTATGTCTGGTGGCCAGGCCTCGACACCGACATTGAGAAGGTGGCCCAAAACTGCTCCATTTTGCCAGGAGCATCAGAAGCTTCCGCCGGCCGCGTCCCTACATCACTGGGAATGGCCAGGGCGGCCTTGGGCACGCTTACATGCAGATTTCACAGGCCCTTTTCAAGGATCCATGTTCCTTCTACTAATTGACGCCCAGTCCAAATGGCTAGAGGTGCATAAGATGCAGGGGACAACGACCTGCGCAACAATTGAAAAGATGCGTTTATCGTTTAGTACGCATGGCTTCCCCGAGGTGCTGGTCACGGATAACGGCACTCCATTCATGAGTGAGGAGTTTGCGAGGTTCACGAAGATGAACGGCATCCGCCATATCCGCACTGACCCTTACCACACGGCTTCAAATGGGTTGGCAGAGCGCGCAGTGCAGACATTCAAAAGAGGCCTAAAGAAGCAGTCTTCCGGATCAATGGACACGAGACTGGCTCGCTTTTTGTTTACGTACAGGACCACCCCCCATGCAGTGACTGGGGTAGCTCCCGCAGAACTCCTAATGGGTCGGAGACTTCGCACCCGCCTTAGTATGGTTTTCCCGGACATTGGCGCAAATGTACGCCGCACACAAGAACGGCAGGGACAGGGATTTTCTCGGCATCGGCCGATTCTTCAGTTTGCGCCCGGTGACCCAGTGTTCGTTCGGAATTTTGCTGGTGGTGCCCAATGAGTTCCTGGTGTAATCTTTTGCCAAACGGGCCCTATATCTTACCAAGTGCAAGCCCAGGGTCGTCTCCAGCGAAAACATGTAGACCACGTTCGGTCCAGAAGACCATCCCCTCAAAAGATTCCCCGCCCCCGGAGCTCATTTCAACAGCCGCAGAGACCAGAGACAAGGGAAGGTAGTCCTCACAATCTTCCACTGGTGCCTCACTCGAAGCCTGCGCAGGCCGTTACGGGACCAAATGGAGATAGAGACGCTGACATGACGGAGGCAGCAGACTCTGACTCCGAGATGGAGACACAGGATGCATCAGAGGGGGAATCCTCGGGTCCACGGGCCGTGGATGTACAACCGCGCCGTTCATCACGGAAGCGCCGGTCTCGGTCTCGTTACACGCCGCCTGCTCCAGCGCCGCGTGCAAATGGTGTCCGGCCTGCGGCCAAACGAGTCCGATGCCCTCCTTTGCCAGGGTCTTCGGTGGATTCCTTGGACTTTGGGGGGGAGGGATGTTATAACCTGCCTACTTACCATTGGCTGGGGACTAATGACTATTCCACAATCCTGTGGGAGTATGAGCTTCCCCAATGAGGGGGGGCGGAGAAACCACTAGTAAACTCCTAGTATAAATAAAGCTGGCCAGTTCAGGAACCAGCAGGAAGGAGTATGTAGCAAGGGAAGTTACTGCTACTGTTATGTATATATGTTATAGTAAATAAATGTTATTACTTTGTATCCTTAAAACTCGTGCTGGATTCTTCGTGGCCCTTACAAAAATCGGCCTTCTTGAAAGTGAACCCTCAGAAAGCAACAGGTCCTGATGGGGTCCCTGGTCATGCAATCAAAGAACAAAGAACAAAGAAAAGTACAGCACAGGAACAGGCCCTTCGGCCCTCCAAACCTGCGCCGACCATGCTGCCCATCTAAACTAAAATCTTCTACACTTCCGGGGTCCGTATCCCTCTATTCCCATCCTATTCATGTATTTGTCAAGATGCCCCTTAAACGTCACTATCGTCCCTGCTTCCACCACCTCCTCCTGTAGCGAGTTCCAGGCACCCACTACCCTCAGCGTAAAAAACTTGCCTCGTACATCTACTCTAAACCTTGCCCCTCTCACCTTAAACCTATGCCCCATAGTAATTGACCCCTCTACCCTGGGAAAAAGTCTCTGACTATCCACTCTGTCTCTGCCCCTCATAATTTTGTAGACCTCTATCAGGTCGCCCCTCAACCTCCTTCGTTCCAGTGAGAACAAAGCAAGTTTATTCAACCTGTCCTCATAGCTAATGCCCTCCAGACCAGGCAACATCCTGGTAAATCTCTTCTGTACCCTCTCTATAGCCTCCGCAGCCTTCTGGTAGTGTGGTGACCAGAATTGAACACTATACTCCAAGTGTGGCCTAACTAAGGTTCTATACAGCTGCAACATGACTTGCCAATTTTTATACTCAATGCCCCGGCCAATGAAGGCAAGCATGCCGTATGCCTTCTTGACGACCTTCTCCACCTGTGTTGCCCCTTTCAGTGACCTGTGGACCTGCACACCAAGATCTTTCTGACTGTCAATACTCTTGAGGGTTCTACCATTTACTGTATATTCCCTACCTGCATTAGACCTTCCAAAATGCATTACCTCACATTTGTCCGGATTAAACTCCATCTGCCATCTCTCCGCCCAAGTCTCCAAACGATCTAAATCCTGCTGTATCCTCTGACAGTCCTCATCGCTATCCGCAATTCCATCAACCTTTGTGTCGTCCGCAAACTTACTAATCAGACCAGTTACATTTTCCTCTGATTTTCAATCAGATCCTGTGTGGACCGACTGGCGGATATGTTCGCGGATATCTTCAACCTACTCCATTCCGAGATTCCCACCTTCTTCAAGAAGGCCACCATCGTACCTGTGCCACAGAAGAACTAGGCCTTGACATCGATTGTAATGAAAGATTGCTCATGAGCCACACCAACTCCATACTCCCAGAATGCCTTGATCCACTGCAATTCACATACCGCCACAACCGGTCCACAGCAGGCGACATCTCCCTGGCCCCATACTCATTCCTACAGCATCTCGACAACAAGGACTCCTACTACAGCTCCACATTCAACAGCATGATCCCAACCAAGCTCACAGCAAAGCTCCAAATCCTAGGACTTGGCTCCTCCCTTTGCAACTGGATCCTTGACTTCCTGACCCATAGACCACAATCAGTAAGAATAAACAACAACACCTCCTGCATGATAGTCCTCAATACCGGGGCCCTGCAAGGCTGCTTACCTAGCTCCCTACTCTACTGCCTATATTGCCTGTGTGGCAAAATGTGGCTCCAACTCCATCTACAAGTTTGCTGATGACACAACCATAGTGGGTCAGATCTCAAACAACAAAGAGTCAGAGTATAGGAGGGAGGTAGAGAACCTAGTAACAACAACAATCTCGCCCTCAATTTCAGCAAAACTAAAGAGCTGATCATTGACTTCAGGAAGCAAAGTATCGTACACACTCCTGTTTGCATCAATGGTGCCAAGGTAGAGATGGTTGACAGCTTCAAATTCCTAGATATGCACATCACCAACAATCTATCCTGGTTCATCCTCATCGACGCTACGACCAAGAAAGCACAACAGCGCCTATACTTCCTCAGGAAACTAAGGAAATTCGGCATGTCCACATTGACCCTTACCAACTTTTACAGATGCACCATAGAAAGCATCCTATCTGGCTGCATCACAGCCTGGTATGGCAACTGCCTGGCCCAAGACCGTAAGAAATTTTTATCAATGACCTAGAGGAAGGCGCAGAAGGGTGGGTGAGTAAACTTGCAGACGATACTAAAGTCGGTGGTGTTGTCGATAGTGTGGAAGGAAGTAGCAGGTTACAGAGGGATATAGATAAGCTGCAGAGCTGGGCTGAGAGGTGGCAAATGGAGTTTAATGTAGAGAAGTGTGAGGTGATTCACTTTGGAAGGAATAACAGGAATGCGGAATATTTGGCTAATGGTAAAGTTCTTGGAAGTGTGGATGAGCAGAGGGATCTAGGTGTCCATGTACATAGATCCCTGAAAGTTGCCACCCAGGTTGATAGGGTGGTGAAGAAGGCCTATGGAGTGTTGGCCTTTATTGGTAGAGGGATTGAGTTCCGGAGTCAGGAGGTCATGTTGCAGCTGTACAGAACTCTGGTACGGCCGCATTTGGAGTATTGCGTACAGTTCTGGTCACCGCATTATAGGAAGGACGTGGAGGCTTTGGAGCGGGTGCAGAGGAGATTTACCAGGATGTTGCCTGGTATGGAGGGAAAATCTTATGAGGAAAGGCTGATGGACTTGAGGTTGTTTTCGTTGGAGAGAAGAAGGTTAAGAGGAGACTTAATAGAGGCATACAAAATGATCAGGGGGTTGGATAGGGTGGACAGTGAGAGCCTTCTCCCGCGGATGGAAATGGCTGGCACGAGGGGACATAACTTTAAACTGAGGGGTAATAGATATAGGACAGAGGTCAGAGGTAGGTTCTTTACGCAAAGAGTAGTGAGGCCGTGGAATGCCCTACCTGCTACAGTAGTGAACTCGGCAACATTGAGGGCATTTAAAAGTTTATTGGATAAACATATGGATGATAATGGTATAGTGTAGGTTAGATGGCTTTTGTTTCGGTGCAACATCGTGGGCCGAAGGGCCTGTACTGCGCTGTATCGTTCTATGTTCTAAACTGCAGAGTTGTGAACACAGCCCAGTCTATCACAGAAAACCACCTCCCATCCATTGACTCTGTCTACAACTCCCGCTGCCTTGGGAAATCAGGCAGCATAATCAAAGACCCCTCCCACCCATGTTATTCACACTTCCAACTTCTTCTATCGAGCCGGAGTACAAAAGTCTGAGAACACGCACAGGTTCAAAAACAGCTTCTGCCCCGCTGTTACCAGACTCCTGAATGACCCTCTTATGGACTGAACTGATCTCTTCACACATCTTCTCCACTAAGTAGTATTACACACCTGTATGCTTTACCCGGTGCCTGTGTCTCTGTCTTTACATTGTGTATTTATGTATGTCCTATGTTTTTTTAAATGTATGGAATGATCTGTCTGGACTGTACACTGTACCTTGGTACACGTGACAAAAAATCAAATCAATCAATCCAGACCAGGACCATCCTAGACAAGAGCGGAATCTCAAATTGACGACTGCAAATCCTGAAACATCAGCCAACTCTCAAAGACTGAGTAACAGCCTGTCCCAACCTCATTGAATGGTATTACCTGTCTTTTTCAGACAAACAGTTCAGATATAAGGATAAGAATCCATGGATAGGGTGTAGAAAATCCTCAGGAGCGCTTGTCAGAAGTAGATAGCTGGAGACTGTTCATTTATAGAGAAATTGATAAATATTGCTTTCCCTAATAAGGTGTTCAATAAGGTTGTGTTGGACCTTCACTTGACTCTTGACTCATTTGTCTATCTCATTGCATAACACATCTGAGTTAAAAAGGGTTACTGCAAATTGGTCAACATCAGTTAGGGTACATTTACCCACCTTTCACTTTACAACACATTGGCTATCCAGCACTCCTTAAAGGTACTGTTGCAGAGGGCAGCACAGTGGCACAGTGGTTAGCCCTGCTGCCTCACAGCACCGAGGTCCCAGGTTTGATCCCGGCTCTGGGTCACTGTCCGTGTGGAGTTTGCACATTCTCCCCGTGTTTGCGTGGGTTTCGCTCCCACAACACAAAAGATGTGCAGGGTAGGTGGATTGAACACGCTAAATTGCCCCTTAATTGGAAAAATGAATTGGGTACTCTTAAAAAAAAAAGGTACTGTTGCAGACTGTCAATGAAAGTTTCATGCAAGTATTTGAACTTAACTCAGTGCAGAGTCAGGTGGAGCATACAAGCATTCCTCCTATTTCACATTAATACCGGACCACTGTTGGCCAGTATTCACCTATTTTTGATCTCCTTCCAGGTTCCATAGTTTACCCAAGCTAGAGTACAGGCTGGCTAAAACTCTTCGGTCCCTGATTGGCGAGTTGCATCAGTAACCCCAGTGGACCCACAGCTTGCCAGTCTGAGGTAATTAAACCCATGGATTGTAAGGGGGATAATGCCATATTTTCATAAAATATATGTAGATATCCACAAAGCTAATTTCTAAAATTTTTAAAACTGGACAAAGATCCTTTTATAATGCCTGATGCTATGTCTGTCTGTGATCCTCGAACAATATTAGCTAGTATGGAAGTTTCACAAAACTTGTTATCTCCAAAGAGACCTTAATGACCTCCTGTGAGCCGTAGAGACCAAATCAATCCAAAGAGATATTTACCCTTTGTCAAATCCAGAGAGGAAAGGTGGGAGGCATGTGACATGAATCCCTACCTGGTGGAACCACTGATATTGTCTTGTGGTACTGAGAAACCTCGGGCGTCATTCTCCGACCCCCCGCCGGGTCGGAGAATGGCCGTTGGCCGCCGGGAATCCCGCCCCGCCCCCGCCGAAGTCTCCGGTACCGGAGATTGGGCGGGGGCGGGAAAAGGGCCGCGCTCAATTCTCCGGCCCGGATGGGCCGAAGTTCCGCCCAAAAATTGCCTGTCCCGCCGGCGTAAATCAAAGCTGGTATTTACCGGCAGGACCAGGCGGCGTGGGCGGGCTCCGGGTTCCTGGGGGGGGGCGCGGGGCGGTCTGACCCCGGGGGGTGCCCCCACGGTGGCCTGGCCCGCGATCAGGGCCCACCGATCCGCGGGCGGGCCTGTGCTGTGGGGGCACTCTTTCCCTTCCGCCTCCGCCACGGCCTCCACCATGGCGGAGGCGGAAGAGACTCTCCCCACTGCGCATGCGCGTGAAACTGTCGGTGGCCGCTGACGCTCCCACGCATGCGCCGCATTTCCGCGCCAGCTGGCGGGGCACCAAACGCCATTTCTGCCAGCTGGCGGGGCACCAAACGCCATTTCTGCCAGCTGGCGGGGCAACAAACGCCATTTCCGCCAGCTGGCGGGGCGGAAAGCCCTCCGGCGCCGGCCTAGCCCCTCAATGTTGGGGCTCGGCCCCCAAAGATGCGGAGCATTCCGCACCTTTGGGCGGGCGCGATGCCCGTCTGATTGGCGCCGTTTGTGGCGCCAGTCGGCGGACATCGCGCCGTTGGGGGAGAATTTCGCCCCTCATGCTGACATTTTCCATCTAACAACCAGCAGCACTGTAAAGAGTCAATGTCCAGATTTGAAGGTCTGGCCCCAACGCTACTGTTTCTACTGGAACTTTTGTACCATTGCCAAAAATACTGATTCATCCCTGTGTGTCTATCAGCTAGTGGGCGGCATGATGGCACAGTGGTTAGCACTGCTGCCTCACAGCTCCAGGCTACCGTGTTCAATTACGGCCTCAGATTACTGTCTGTGTTGAGTTTGCACTTTCTCCCTGTGGCTGCTGGGTTTCCTCCAGGTGCTCTGGTTTCCTCCCACAGTCCAAAGATGTGCAGGTTAGGTGGATTGGCCATGTTAAATTTTCCTTAGTGTTCAGAAGGTTAGGTGGGGTTACTGGATTACGGAGATAGGGTGGAGACATGGGCTTAAGTAGGGTTCTTTTTCCAAGGGCCAGTGCAGACTCGATGTGCTGAATGGCTCCTTCTGGCTGTAAATTCTATTCTTCTATGATATCATGGAAAGCATCTCTACTTCAAAAGTAAATTATCCAGGATCAGTTTGTAGCTTTCTGACCTCTATGAATGAACACACCATTGGACTTTGATGCAGGGACTCTGGGCACATGTGAAACAATAATTCCTTTTTTTGTGGTCTTTGTCCTGTAAAACTTTCTTTCTCCATCACTGTTTGCTGTATTAATGCATGAGGGTTACGTAGTGACCCCCTTAACGTATTTTGAGTGTGTACAAATAAACTAACCCTCTAAGTTCATTCAAGCTTGAGTTTGCTGTGGGGCTATATATGTAGAAAATTGGATTACATCAAAATTGAGCGCTTGGGAAATCCACCACTTCTTATAAAGGTGGGAGGAAATCAAAATACCTTTTGGTTTATGAATGGGCATGACAGGAGAAATCAGGATAGTTTTAGTTAAGAACATAAGAACTAGGATCAGGAGTGAGCAATTCAGCCCCTCAACCCCGCTCCACCATTCAATACAAGCATGACTGATCTCCTCTCGGCCTCAGCTCCACTTTCCTTCCCGTTCTCCATAACTCTTCAACCCATTACTAGTTAAAAATCTGGATATCTCCTCCTTAAATTTACTCAATGTTCCTGCATCCACTACACTCTGAGGTAGTGAATTCCATAGATTCACAACCCTTTGGGAGAAGTAATTTATCCTCACCCCTGTTTTAAATCTGCCAGCCTTATCCTAAAACTATGACCTCCTATTCTAAATTGCCCCATAAAAGGCAACATCCACTCTACGTCCTCTACGTCAATACCTTTTATCATCTTATATACCTCATTAGATCTCATTCTTCAAAACTCGGGAGAGTATAGACCTTTAACTGCTCTATCTCTCTTCAAAAGACAGATCCCTCAATCTAGTGAACCCTCACTATACTGCCTCTAATATAACTACATCCCTCCTCAAATAAGGGGACCAAAACTGTATGCAGTACTCCAGGTGCAGTCTCACCAATGCCTTGTGCAGTTGCAGCAACACTTCCCTACTTTTATACCCTATTCCTTTAGCTATGAAGGTCAAAATCCTATTTGCCTTCCTTATTACCTGTCCCCCTCCTGTCCATTTCAGGATCAATTTAGCATGTCCTTACTCATGTGGTTGAGGGGCTGGTTTAGCACAGTGGGCTAAACAGCTGGCTGGTAATGCAGAACGATGCCAGTAGCACGGGTTCAATTCCCGTACCGGCCTCCCCGAACAGGCGCCAGAATGTGGCGACCAGGGGCTTTTCACAGTAACTTCATTGAAGCCTACTTGTGACAATAAGTGGTTATTATTATATTGACCCGGATTTTCTCTGCAATGAAGTGAGGGAACTCAATGCTGACCTTGAAGAAAGTTATCTACAATGATCTACGAATTTCTTTGGGATGGATTTCACTTTTTTTCAACATCAATTTGAACCCAATGCTCAGTCAAGGAGGTCTTCACGTTTTCAGCAACAGTGATACCATCAATCTTGCTAAGAAACCAATCATTCTTGCAGACAGCAAATCAGGAAGCAAAAAGCACTGATTATCCTGCTCCCTTTACAAATTATCAGAATTTTAAATAAAGGTTAGGACATAGATACGAGAATCTTAACTATTAATTTAAAAGCTTTAAAAATAACAATTTTTATTATATTAAAACCATGGAGATTTAATAATGAGAAAAGTGACATTACACACAAATATAAAATAAATTATGAGGGCAAGAGGGGCTCTTCAGCTCTTTGCGATTTAGTGTGTCATTAAAAACCCAATTACACCTCATTAACAAGACATAACTTTCTCAGAGGTTTTTAAGAGCGAAATTACAGAAAAAAAGAGGAATTCTCGTCAGTTCAATGATCTAGAGTTGTTTGCTGTCTGTCGGGGCCTCAGCGGTATACTCTGCAGAAGCATAGAACCACTGACAGTTTAACTGCTTTTAGTTTCAGGGGAGTAATGACGGCAAATGCTTTTCCATCATTATTCCGACAAAAGCCAAGACTTTGTGCTACAAAATTACTGCTAGTCAGTTCCACTTTCATATTCCCAAACCACCCACCCCAACTGTGGCAGCTGGGCAGAGAGCAGACAAGGTTTTGGAGCAAAGTGACACAGCATGCATAAAATCATTGGACAGATATATGCAGGCAATATGTCTGCAATTTCCCAGTGTGAACTAATGATGTGCAAGACATCTTGCTGTGTGAGACTTAGAACAAATTGCATTATTCTTATCATGTTTCCAGTTTCTCAGAATGGATCAAAAAACTGGACAGTCGGTTAAACCTGTGGTACATGTATTTTCAAGTTTGAGCAATTTACCTTTCCAAAATTATTTGAAGGTAAGCTAGAGGACACATTTCAAAAGCCTTGTTCAAGGAAAATGTGCATTATTTTACGTAACAGTAGTTTGTGCATTTTTTTTGAAGAAAAAAGCAGAGTCTGTATGTGTTCTTTTTCTGTGTGAAAAATATTTTGATTGCACACCTGTACCAGATTTAATTATCAACTTGAGAAAATATATTAAGGTGTGAAATGTACAGAGCCCTGAGGAGTATTGTTCATTTTTGAGCAGGTAAGGTATCAAAATGTATAAAATAGGATGGGAACACCGCTCTTCAAATCCACCCCAAAATATATTCCCTGAATTTTCCTCCTTAAATGCAAGGCTGGGATTTTCTCGTCTTGCCAGCAGCGAGCATCATTGCAGGCAGAAGGGAAAAATTTGGTTGCTCTCCAAATTTTTCCATGCTGTCCACAATGATGCCCGCTGCTGGTGGAACTAGAAAATTCCACCCCATGTTACTGACATTAAAAAAATCACAGTGATAACTGACTGTAATTGAAAGTATTCTTAGTACTGTACAGCACCATGCAGAGAAACCTTTTTTTATTCAAACATGCTGTATTACTATAGCCTCGGCTTTCATGGGGAAAAAAGTTTTTTGTTCAACAGCATGCCAGATAAACAGATCAATTCAACATTTCAGAATAAGTAAGCAAAGAAGCACATAATATGCAACACAGAACACTTTAGGGCCTTGTCCATGGAGGTATGAGGTGATGAAAATTTCAGAATGACTATCCCTATGTTGCTGCTGCTGAATTCTGAGATACAAAAGGTAGCAAACCAAGAAGGAGACTTGTATAACTGAATATAGTCATACTCATAGAATCATACGTTACAGCCAATATCCCAAACTCCTCCATCACCATTCCCGGACATATTTTGTTGCACGGGCAGCACAGACCAACAAGAGGAGGTGGCACAGTGGTATACATTGAGAAGCGGGTGGACCTGGGAGACGTCAACATTGACTACAAGTACAATGGAGTCTCAGTTCAAACTTAGGCAAGGAAATCTCCTGCTGATTATCATCTATTGCCTTTGTCATGTTATTATAAATGATATAATGCCTTGGGCTTATTTACTATACAAGACCAAAGGCACCAAACGGCCATGAGGGATTGGGTGAACATTGTGGGTCCATTTATTAAGACTCAGTACATGAGAACAGTCTTACTTGGTTGTATAGTTTGGAGACATTAGGAGATGTGTTTGTGTGTGTGTGTTCTGTTCAGAGGCAAAAGTGAAACCAGGACTAGATCACACAACACGCTTCCCTTCTAATGATGTCATGCTGATATCCCTGAAAGGCATATTACAACATACCCCTTTCTTTCAAAGATACTGGGCGGGATTCTCCGTTGCCCAATGCCGAAATCGTAATGGGTCGGATCCTAAACAACCATGAGTCAGAGTACAGGAGGGAGATAAAAAACCTGGTAGCATAGTGCAACAACAACAATCTCTCCATCAATGTCAGCAAAACAAAGGAGCTGGACATCAACTTCAGGAGGCAAAGTGTCATACACGCCCCTGTCTGCATCAATGGTGCCATCGTGGAGATGATTGACAGCTTCAAATTTCTCAATGTAAACATTACCAACAATCTGCCCTGGTCCACGAACATTGACACCACAACCAAGAAAGCACAGCAGTGTGTATACTTCCTCAGGAAACTAAGGAAATTTGGTATGTCCACATTAGCTCTTACCAAGTTTTACAGATGCACCATAGAAACTATCCTATCTGGCTGCATCACAGCCTGGTATGGCAACTCCTCGGCTCAAGGTTTTAAGAAACTATAGAGTCGCGAACACAGCGCAGTCCATCACACGAACACGCCTCCCGTCCATTGACTGTGTCGATACTTCCTGCTGCCTTGGGAAAGCGAGCAGCAGAATCAAAGACCCCGCCCACCAGGTTATTCTCTCTTCCAACCTCTTCCATCAGGCAGAAGATACAAAAGTCTGAGAACACACACTAACAGATTCAAAAGCAGCTTCTTTCCTGCTGTTACCAGGCTCCTGAATGGCCTTCTTATGGACTGAACTGATCTCTCTATGTATCTTCTCTACTGTTGTAGCACTATACTCCCTTTGCTTCGCCCAATGTCTATGTCTTTACATTGTGTATTCACCATATGCCCTGTGTTTTTCATGTATGGAACAATCTGCCTGGACTGTACGCAGAACAATACTTTTCACTGTACCTCGATACATGTGACAATAAATCTCTAAATTACAATACATGTTCATGTTTCGTTACAATTACATAAATGCACAGAACTGATTAATCTTAGTGTCTAGAGTGTAAAGTAGACCTAGACCTCATGATGGTAGCCTTGTCTGGAGATTTGTTTAATTGCTCACAGTGATCTATGGGATTGTTATTGCATGTTGTCCTTGGTTACATTTGGGATCTTGTCCTCGATGCAATCAGACCATGCGGCAGTTGACAAACTAAAATGGATCTGATTTTTTCTTGGTTATGCTTCACTATTGCACCTTTGTGTGTAATGACTTCACAGGATCTTGGTTCTGAACAAATCCTTGTCACCCCGGCTGGTTGCCAGGTAAGGCCTGTGGGATCTTGGATACAAACTTATTGTAAACGTTGCAATTCCGTACTTGCATTTTTATCATGTGTTTTGGTCATCTTCTCGTATGGTTTTAAAAGTTTTTCTAGTTAGTGAGAAGTAGAATGGGTAAGAGTAGGTAAATTGGTACGCACTGGTCTCTACTGGTGATAGAATAGTTGCACTTAAAGGTGTTGCTCTCAGAGGCAGCATTGCAATGTGTAGATTTGCTTGGTCTGTCTACATTTGAGAATGAGGGATTTCCTTGCATGGATCATTCCTCCAGTTAGACCATTAGGCCTAGGGTAATGAGAAAAATAACTGTGATTGATATTTCACTTCTCACACATACCCTGAAATGGCTTACCATTTAAATTGTTATCCATAATGAACTCTCTGGGCACACCAAATAAACTGAAAAATGCATTCAAAGTGTGTATGAGGCAGTTGTGTTTGATGTATTGTGCAATTGACGAATAATGGGGTACTTCTTAAAGTAATCAATGATGATGATAACAATGACGTCCGTCTGGTGGATGTGAAAGAGATCAGACACGATTTGGGGCCAAGGATGGGTAGGAGCTGTTGCATAAATGGTGTTTTGTGCTGACTTGATATGTGCTCTTGATATGTCTTGCATTTCTTCACGAGAACTTCAATTTAATTGTTCATACCTGGCCAATAGGCTCTCTCTCTAGTGAGTTTTCTTGTCCAATCTATGCCCATATGTGAGTAATGAAGTTATTGAAGAATTCAGGTTGCAAAGATTCCGGTTTGATGAGAGTGACATCCTGGGAGATGCTGAGCTTGTCCTAATGAGTTGAACATTGTCTCAAATGTTCATGGATACGCTGAATTGAATCAGGCCATCCTTTAATTATGTTTTACCACAGTTTCTGTAGTGCGGAATCTTTTTGCCATTTTTCTTGTAGCTGTTGGCAGGCACTTTGCGCAAAGTGTACAAGACCAATTTGGAGAACAGTTTCAGTTGCGATGTCAATAAAGTCAACTTGTTGTTCTAAGGATATATATGTTCTGTTTTCATTGGGCTGGTCAATCTGCTAAGTGTATCTGATGTGATCATTAAGTTATCTGGCTTATACCTAACCTCACAGTCACAAACCTAAGTCTATATCAAGATACATTGCAATCTTGACAGTGCACTGGTCAATGGATTTCTCCAAATCATCTCCAGTGGCTTTTGGCCTGTCGCTACCACAAATCTTTTGCCAAGATAGGCATGACAATTCATGATTTCAAACGTTATAGTTAATACTTGATAGTGGAGTAGTTGGATTATGTTACAGGCAGAGATTTAGAAGTAAATGTAATTAATTTCCTTTTTGTAGTGTGTCTCTTCCCAGCCCTTTCTGTGAGGATATTTATCTCCAGGGTAGCTATCTCCTTGGGATAATAAAATTGCAATGTTGGTGCTTCTGATAATGACTAATTCAGTGCTTCGAAGAGGTATTCTTGATCTTCGTATCACAGGAACGGTATATCCTTTTTCAACATAGATGATTTCCGAGCAAAATTAGGAATGTAAGGAGAAAGTCAATTATCGGGACTGAGATACTTTTGAGATCTTCTTTGAGGAGTTGGCATGGTCTCTATCCCTATTTCACTTGGATTGCGATGTATGCCAGCACTGGAATGGATAGAAACAAGTAAATTAATCTGCTGCACGCTGATGTTGCATTTCAGACTGTTGAATACCAGTCGTTCATTACATGCCATTTGCATCAATAAGTGCAGTTTATGGTTATGGTTGTGTTCTTGCTTTTTTCTTCCCACAACAGCGATATAATCTGTGATACAAGCATCCTGGTACAGTGCATGTAATGCAGACCATGTGTACTTGAAAGAGATCCTGGCTAACAGACAGCCTAAAAGGAAATTGTTGAAAACAATGTCATCCAAATGGGGTACAAAATGTCATAAGTTCTTTGGACTGCTCCATGAGATTCTGTAAGCCAGTAACCAGTAATCATGCTTGGCCTCAAGAAGATTTTTGCACTGACCAAATTTCAAATTTAACTCTTCTAATGCAGGTATTTTGTAACAACAATATTTCAAATGCATTCAAACATTGTGGATTGAGGCATAGTTTCGATGATCTGTTTTTCTTCATGGCACATGTGATTGAGCTGCACCAATCTGTGTGCTCTTGCACTCTTCTAACGATTCTGTAGGGTGGCATGGTAGCACAGTGGTTAGCACTGTGGCTTCACAGTGCCAGGGTCCGTGGTTCGATTCCCGGCTTGGGTCACTGTAGAAACCAATTATTTTCTAATACACCTGATAGGTAAAAGATGGCTATTTAGTGTAAAATATTCAGCCGCAGTTTTAAATACCCATTTTAAATTCACTCATAACCTCAGGTCATCTCAAAACATATAGCTTCAATAGAGACACAAAACAGCATGACACAGCATAATTCACTTTTACAGAGCTCCATTGTTCAAGCAAATACATTTGCAAGACAGTGTGACATTAAAACACAAGCCGTACCAGATATCAATCCAAGGACAGGGCAGGCACCATAGCAACATTAAGGAGCTATTGTCTGCAATGTGGCTAACAGCTAAGTCAGCAGAAGTCCAATTTAAACTGGTCGTGATAAGAGCACAGAATTGCATTTCATAACACACACAAGTATTCAGACATGAAACATTTAAAGCTAATGTTGCACATTAAAGATTGACATCTAACCGTCAAATCAAACTCATTTGATTCTAACCCAAACCAATTAGAATGACTTTAGAGGTGTAGATAGATGGCTAAAGACTGATATGATTTCCTATAACCGTGTAGGTCCGTACGGCTATCTTTATCCAGATCATTCTATACTTTGATCTAAACTATTTGCTATCTCTATTTTTCACTTTTCCACTCTAACTCTTGAAGTAAATGCAAGCTGTTGTGCCATAAGCAAGAAACCATTTCTGTATTATCTTAAAAGTTAAATTGTGTACAAGTTGCTTCTCTTTAAGTCCTTTTTGCCAGCCGGACTTATTAGAGAATAAGATTTAAGTGACTCTCAATTGTAATCAAATAGAGGCAATAAATGATTCTTGTTTGCATCCGAGAAGTTTTAACTCAAATTTCTACTGAGTTTTAGTGTCACAAGCTCCTCACTAATTCCGCATGGTAGATCTCTTACAACTGGCATAGTTCGGCAAAAGGGGAGGAGCGCTGAGACAAAATCGGAAGTAATAGGAGACGTTTGGAAAGCTTCGGAACAAGTCGGAAACGATCGGGGAGAATTGGAGGACGTCGGAAGACGAACGATCGTACCCTTAAGCCCAGAAGGATGGAAGATGCAAAGAAAAACGGCTGGACTAGGGTAAGAAACATCTTTTTCACCCATTAGAAATCTTAAAGCCGCATCAAGCAGTGCTTCAACCCCTAGAAAGGACCTTTTTATAGACTGTGTTAGTTCAATCGGGTGCCGATCGTTGAAACTGAAATAAAACGAAACTGAAATAAAATGAAAGAATAGTCGTGGTAGTGTACACAGATTACACATAATTGACAACCAAAATATTGTGTGTAAGGTTGAGTTTATGGCGGAAATGAATCCTAAAATAGATTCAGGACCTTCAAATGGTAGAGAACTACTTCACACAACTTCCAAAGGAGGTCGCCCTGTACCGGATGTCTCTATTGACAATATATTGGGTGATCTTGGATCTTTGATTCGTAGACAATTTGGGCTGTCTGAAGTTTCAAGAAAAATTGAATCAAAATATGATATCCCCAAAGGTCAGTGGTCCCTCGATAATATAAATAGGGCTTGGGGAAAAACCACACGCTTAAATGGTGAAAAACGTGCACAATGGTCTGTTGCAATAATGGCGCAGCTTCGCAGACAGCAAGAGGTAATCGTTAAAAATAAAAGCGATCATGATCTTAAGTCCATTAAAGACCAACTAGCCGCAGTTGTTGAAGAATTACGAGATGCAAAAGCTAGACTTGAGCAATGTGATCAAATTAGAACATTATTGGGCAGCACGGTAGCATTGTGGATAGCACAATTGCTTCACAGCTCCAGGGTCCCAGGTTCGATTCCGGCTTGGGTCACTGTCTGTGCGGAGTCTGCACATCCTCCCGTGTGTGCGTGGGTTTCCTCCGGGTGCTCCGGTTTCCTCCCACAGTCCAAAGATGTGCGGGTTAGGTGGATTGGTCATGATAAATTGCCCTTAGTGTCCAAAATTGCCCTTAGTGTTGGGTGGGGTTACTGGGTTATGGGGATAGGGTGGAGGTGCTGAACTTGGGTAGGGTGCTCTTTCCAAGAGCCGGTGCAGACACGATGGGCCGAATGGCCTCCTTCTGCACTGTAAGTTCTATGATAATCTATGATTATTGGAAAATGAAACCTTTAAAGTTCAACAACAAACATTTCAAATTGGAGAATTACAACGTAAAAATATTGAATCAGAATCCAAATACCAACAGTTACAAAAAGAATTTGATGAAATCAAAAGTCAAAATTGGCAGTTAGTCGAGGAAAGATATGTTTTGGAAGGTGAAATGAGCAATTTTAAAGGACACTGCAAAATCTTAACAGACAGTCTTGCAGCTCATAATTTAAATTAAAGCACAAACGTGAATGTCAGTTCTGATGCTGGAGTAAATACTCTGAGCAACAGAGTTCCAACTCCAGTTTCACCTCCAAATTCAATTCCAGTTCCTCAAACAGCTCCAATTCAACAAGCAACCAAGTTGCACAATCAACTCCAGTTCCAAAGCCAAGAGCAAGTGCCAGTACTAAATCAAAACCTAAAATTCATTTGCCAATTGATTCAGATGAAGAAAGTGATGAAATAAGCTTTCCTAGAATGCAAAATAATAAAGTAATTTGATTAGCCCATTTAAAACGCAAACGGGTTAAAATTGGCAGCAAACAGTAAGCAAAAATGATGGGATATCTACTAGAACTATATTTGGACACCATTGGGTACATGAGGTCGCAGACCCTATAAAAATTGTCAGATGGTCTAAAGATCTTCAACACCCAAAAAGGGGTGGTTTGGCCACATGGGAACAACTTCACAGATTGCAATCCATTTACCATCTTCACCCATTAGATGGAGTACAAATTCTGTCTATTATGGTAGACACCCGTGACAGTGCAACTCTTGGAGAAGAGGTTGAACTTGCCCTTGGCGATGACTTGCAAAATTTAGAAGCTGGTTGGCTAGCTGTCAAAAATTGGCTATTAAAATTTCGCCCTCCGAAAACCGATTGGTCTAAAATCACATCTTGCATTCAAAAATATACTGAAGATATACAGGATTTCGAAGACAGATTTTTACATGTCTGGATAAAACATTCAGGAATGACATTCCAAGATGAGACTGAAACTTGGGACACAAGCACTTTAGGTCCAATTAAGATGGCTTTTACAGCAGATATTAAACCTGAAATTTCTAAAGTTTTGAATCTGATTTTACCAAATTAGGCCACAGCTGGTACATATCGCGAGACATTTGACCGATGCATTCAGATAGATCGTGGTATGCATAACCAGACAAACTATAACACTGTGGCAGCTGCTGCAGCCCCTGCAGGGATATCAGCAGTAACTACAACCTCCCCAGAAGCATCGGGGCAAGCATGCACCCTTGCTCCATTAAAATCCCGTAAGAAAATACCACAATGCCTTTTCTGCGGTAAACTAGGACATTGGATGGTACCACATTATCATAAACAATGGCTCGAGTCAAGAGATGACAATGAAGTATGCAATGATTCCTACAATACGTATCCAGACTGGCTAGTCACGTAACGTGCACAGACAAGACACACCTAGAGTTACGTTCCAACAAGACACACCCAGACTTACTTACAGGGATTCTAGACCCTCCCAGCCATCCCCACGTAGGGACATACGGGATGACGATGATGACATGAATGAAATGTTGAACAGCTTAATTCCAGCTCAAAGGCGTTCTATGTTTGATTCTTCAAAAAACTAATGGACCCCACTCTTGGTGATTCTTTCCATATTTCTCTACATGCACTTCTGGAACAGAAAAAGGATGGACTATACATTTTGCTCAGAGTGGGAGGTTTTCATATCGATTTTCTTTTTGACACTGGAGATGAACTTACCTGTGTTACTCAATCTATGCTGCTTTATTTCCCCTAACTGCAGGAAAAATTAACGCTTTTGCTGCAGGAGGAGATTCTTTTACCCTCCGACAGACTGATCTACTGCTGTTAGAATTTGGACCACATCAACTGATGGCATCAATTTGGGTAGGTCTGGTAACACAAGCACTTCTAGGTATGGACATCTTATCTCAACTAAATTCTTCACTTAATTTCGATAAGGGAAAAATCACCTGGTCCATTAGACACATCAAAAAAGACAAAATACAAAATCACCCAATTTGGACAAATGACAAAAATGATTGTGGCCTTTTAAAAATGGAACCAGTCACTTTCATGGGATCCGCTCCACCTTGTACCAAACAATACCCCATTAACAAAGCTTCAATTCAAGGCATTCTACCTATAATGAAACAACTTGAAGAAAGGGGTATTTTATTGCACATTCACAGTTCATCAAACAGCCCTGTATGGCCAGTAAAAAAGGCTAATGGCACATGGCGCCTTACTGTTGACTATGGAAGAGCAAATCAATTCATTGTCAGAAAAGCTCTTTTAGTGGCAGATCCATCTACAATCTTTAACTCTTTAACACCTGACCTTCAATGGTTTTCAGTCATTGACATGGCAAATGGTTTCTGGTCAGTACCACTAGCTAAGCAAGTACAACCATGGTTTGCTTTCACCGTTAATCAGCAACAGTACACATGGACTAGACTACCGCAATGTTTTCACAATAGCCCAACTGTCTACCACATGGCTCTACAGAATCATCTCAGACAACTGCCTGATCTGCCTTCCACCATATCCAGTATGTAGATGATGTTCTGATAGCCTCCATCAATAAAGATGATCATGAGAAAGACCTACGAGTAGTCCTGAACCACCTCAGTGATAAAGGTCACAAAGCTAGCTTTGCCAAAGCCCAGATTTCCCAGGAAGAAGTTATCTACTTAGGTCAGAAAATATCCGAAGGCAAAAGGGAACTTACTCAGAACAGAACGGCTGTGATCAAAGCCGCTAAAGAACCCACAACTGTTCAGGAAGTGAGATCTTTTTTGGGACTGTGTAATTTTAACAGAAATTGGATTTATTCTTACACTCAGTTAGCTCAGCCATTAAATGATCTTTTAAAAGGAAACCGGAAATCAAAAGATTCAGTGAAACTCAATTCAGAACAGAAGCAATCATTTCTAAATTTGAAACGGGCCCTGTGTTCAGCACCAGCCGTAGGTATTCCAAACAACAGAAAATCTTTTACCATGTTTGTTCATGAAAAAGATGGTTACATGACTGCAATACTAGCCCAGCAACATGGTGATCAGTT
Source organism: Scyliorhinus torazame (assembly GCF_047496885.1). Taxonomy (NCBI): domain Eukaryota; kingdom Metazoa; phylum Chordata; class Chondrichthyes; order Carcharhiniformes; family Scyliorhinidae; genus Scyliorhinus; species Scyliorhinus torazame. The sequence continues at coordinate 235,876,983 of NC_092710.1, forward strand.
AAGAACGGTTGGATACTACTCCCTTAAACTTGACAATGTGGCACTGGCATTTGGTAGCTGTTTACGAGCCATGGAAGCCACATGTCGAGCTGTAATGACAACATCAGGCCTTGTCCTAGACCAAAGTTAACCATTAAATGTCCACACTCAGTCCATTCTCTTTTATCCATGAACAGAGTATCCCAAGTTACATCAGCTAGATGGATGAGATGGACAGCAGTTTTGGAAGCTCCCAACCTATATTTTCAGAGCCAGTCCTGTAAACCCATCATCTTTGCTCCTGCTTCCCGAAGAACAAACGGGAGGACAGGGAGAAGGGCATGATTGTGTGAACATAATAGAGGAAATGGAAGAAGTACGCTTAGTAGAAGAAGAGCCACTACAGAACCCAGATTTAGTCCTATTCATTGATGGTTCCTCTTTTATTAACAAGGGTTTCAGAAAAGCTGGGTGGGCCATCACAAGCCCATACAAAGTATTAGCTGAAGAAAGTTTGCTGCCAGGTACATCAGTTCAGCAGGTCGAATTAAAAGCACTAACAAAAGCATGTCATGTGGCAAGAGATAAAACTGCTAACATCTATACGGACTCCAGATATGGTTTTGGAGTAGCACATGATTTTGGCCATCTGTGGAGAAAAAGTGGATTTCTCACAACAGCAGGTACACCTATCTGAAATGGAAAGCAACTACGAGATCTTCTAGAAGCTATGGCCTTGCCAAAACAAGTATCAGTTCTAAAATGTAAAGCCCATACTCATGAGGACACTATGGAAGCAAGAGGAAATGCTCTTGCGGACCAAGCAGCAAGGGAAGCTGCCTCCCAATGGCATAAGGAATTCAATCACATTTACAAATTGGGAGTAGCCACCTTATTACATGATTTGCGTGAAATGCAGCATGATTGTACAAAGGAAGAAAAATGGACATGGTTAGAATCAGGTATTCAGCCGTATGATGACAATATTTGGAGAGAAGTTCAAACTGATAAACCAGTCGCACCACAATCATTAATGCCCTCTTAGCTCAACAAATTCATTCATGAGGACATCTATCACCTCAACAAATGATGGATCGATACCATAGAAGCTGGTGTGGTAAAGGATTCAAAAAACATGCACAATTAGTATCAAACCGTTGTGTAACCTGTCAAAAGAATAACTTGGGACCCACAACATCGATGTCTCAATTAAGAGCTTCTGCTCCCGCAGGACCATTCCAGGATATACAGGTAGAACATAGAACATAGAACATTACAGCGCAGTACAGGCCTTTCAGCCCTCAATGTTGCGCCGACCTGTGAAACCACTCTAAAGCCCATCTACACTATTCCCTTATTGTCCATATGCCTATCCAATGACCATTTGAATACCCTTAGTGTTGGCAAATCCACTACTGTTGCAGGCAGGGCATTCCACACCCTTACTACTCTCTGAGTAAAGAACCTACCTCTGACATCTGTCTTATATCTATCTCCCCTCAATTTAAAGACTCGGTTTGCACTGAGTGCTGAATTTGGTGCTTTTTGAGTGCGATAGTGAGAGTTTGGTGACCGAGGGAGTATAAGGCTTCATTTTTATCTAAAGTTTAGTCTTTCTTTTATTTAGTTAATTAACTTAAAAGTTGCTGTTTGGTTTAGAAGAAGGTGAATTTTCAATCAGCTTTAAACAGGCTTCTACTTCTAGGCACTTGCAGCTGGAGCTTGTTAATTAGTTAATTGGATTAGGCCAGTTTTTCAGAGGCTAGATTCACAGTATAAAAGTGATCCCCTACAGTGCAGACTTTGTTTACACTGAGTGCTGAATTTGGTGCTTTTTGAGTGCGGTAGTGAGAGTTTGGTGACCGAGGGAGTTAGGTGAGGAGGGAGTAAGGTGCTCCTTTCATTTTGTTTCCGACATTTCCGCAAAGAGTGCGAAGAGAGCCAGGAGTTTACAGGAAGTGTAGCTGACTGGGAGCAGAGTCGGAGGGCGGAGATCTAGTTAGTCCACACAGCAGCTATATTCTGTAAGGTAAGAGGGGATGGAGGCTAGGCCAGTTACATGCTCCTCCTGTAGGATGTGGGTGGTGAGGGATACCACCGGTGCCCCCGCTGACTATACCTGCGGGAAGTGCACCCAACTTCAGCTCCTCAAAGACCGTGTTAGGGAACTGGAGCTGAAGCTGGATGAACTTCGGATCATCCGGGAAGCAGAGGGGATGATTGAGAAGAGTTACAAGGAGGTAACCACACCCAAGGTACAGGACAAGAATAGCTGGGTTACAGTCAGGGGGAAAAAAACAAACAGGCAGACAGTGCAGGGATCCATCGTGGCCGTTCCCCTTCAAAACAAGTATACCGTTTTGGATGCTGTTGGGGGGTGATGACCTACCGGGGGAAGGCCCTAGCGGCCAGGTCTCTGGCACTGAGTCTGGCTCTGGGGCTCAGAAGGGAAGGGGGGAGAATAGAAAAGCAATAGTAGTAGGAGATTCAATGGTTAGGGGAATAGATAGGAGATTCTGTGGTCGCGAGCGAGACTCCCGGAAGGTATGTTGCCTCCCGGGTGCCAGGGCCAGGGATGTCTCGGATCGTGTCTTCAGGATCCTTAAGGGGGAGGGGGAGCAGCCAGAAGTTGTGGTGCACATTGGTACCAACGACATAGGTAGGAAAAGCCGTGTGGAGGTAATAAACAAGTTCAGGGAGTTAGGATGGAAGTTAAAAGCCAGGACAGACAGAGTTGTCATCTCTGGTTTGTTGCCGGTGCCACGTGATAGCGAGGCTAGGAATAGGGAGAGAGTGCAGCTGAACACGTGGCTGCAGGAATGGTGTAGGAGGGAGGGCTTCAGGTATTTGGATAATTGGAGCGCATTCTGGGGAAGGTGGGACCTGTACAAGCAGGACGGGTTGCATCTGAACCAGAGGGGCACCAATATCCTGGGAGCGAGGTTTTCTAGTACTCTTCGGGAGGGTTCAAATGAATTTGGCAGGGGAATGGGAACCGGATTTGTAGTCCAGCAACTAAGGAAGCCGATATTCAGGACGCCAAAGCATGTAATGAGGCAGTGGGGAAGGGAACACTGACAAAGGAGAGTACCTGCAGGCACAGAGATGGGTTGAAATGTGTATACTTCAACGCAAGAAGCATCAGGAATAAGGTGGGTGAACTTAAGGCATGGATCGGTACTTGGGACTACAATGTGGTGGCCATCACGGAAACTTGGAAAGAAGAGGGGCAGAAATGGTTGTTGGAGGTCCCTGGTTATAGATGTTTCAATAAGATTAGGGAGGGTGGTAAAAGAGGTGGGGGGGTGGCATTATTAATTAGAGATAGTATAACAGCTGCAGAAAGGCAGTTCGAGGAGTATCACCCTATTGAGGTAGTATGGGTTGAAGTCAGAAATAGGAAAGGAGCAGTCACCTTGTTAGGAGTTTTCTATAGGCCCCCCAATAGTAGCAGAGATGTGGAGGAACAGATTGGTAAACAGATTTTGGAAAGGTGCAGAAGTCATAGGGTAGTAGTCATGGGCGACTTTAACTTCCCAAATATTGAGTGGAAACTCTTTAGATCAAATAGTTTGGATGGGGTGGTGTTTGTGCAGTGTGTCCAGGAAGCTTTTCTAACACAGTATGTAGATTGTCCGACCAGAGGGGGGGCAATATTGGATTTAGTACTGGGTAATGAACCAGGGCAAGTGATAGATTTGTTAGTGGGGGAGCATTTTGGAGATAGTGACCACAATTCTGTGACTTTCACTTTAGTAATGGAGAGGGATAGGTACGTGCAACAGGGCAAGGTTTACAATTGGGGGAAGGGTAAATACGATGTTTGCAGACAAGAATTGAAGTGCATAAATTGGGAACATAGGCTGGCAGGGAAGGACACAAATGAAATGTGGAACTTGTTCAAGGAACAGGTGCTACGTGTCCTTGATATGTATGTCCCTGTCAGGCAGGGAAGAGATGGTCGAGTGAGGGAACCATGGTTGACAAGAGAGGTTGAATGTCTTGTTAAGAGGAAAAAGGTGACTTATGTAAGGCTGAGGAAACAAGGTTCAGACAGGGCATTGGAGGGATACAAGATAGCCAGGAGGGAACTGAAGAAAGGGATTAGGAGAGCTAAGAGAGGGCATGAACAATCTTTGGCGGGTAGGATCAAGGAAAACCCCAAGGCCTTTTACACATATGTGAGAGATATGAGAATGACTAGAGCGAGGGTAGGTCCGATCAAGGACAGTAGCGGGAGATTGTGTATTGAGTCTGAAGAGATAGGAGAGTTCTTGAATGAGTACTTTTCTTCTGTATTTACAAATGAGAGGGGTGATATTGTTGGAGAGGACAGTGTGAAACAGATTGGTAAGCTCGAGGAAATACTTGTTATGAAGGAAGATGTGTTGGGCATTTTGACAAACTTGAGGATAGACAAGTCCCCCGGGCCTGACGGGATATATCCAAGGATTCTATGGGAAGCAAGAGATGAAATTGCAGAGCTGTTGGCAATTATCTTTTCGTCCTCACTGTCAACAGGGGTGGTACCAGGGGATTGGAGAGTGGCGAATGTCGTGCCCCTGTTCAAAAAAGGAACTAGGGATAACCCTGGGAATTACAGGCCAGTTAGTCTTACTTCGGTGGTAGGCAAAGTAATGGAAAGGGTACTGAAGGATAGGATTTCTGAGCATCTGGAAAGACACTGCTTGATTAGGGATAGTCAGCACGGATTTGTGAGGGGTAGGTCTTGCCTTACAAATCTTATTGAATTCTTTGAGGAGGTGACCAAGCATGTGGATGAAGGTAAAGCAGTGGATGTAGTGTACATGGATTTTAGTAAGGCATTTGAGAAAGTTCCCCATGGTAGGCTTCTGCACAAAGTAAGGAGGCATGGGATAGTGGGAAATTTGGCCAGTTGGATAACAAACTGGCTAACCGATAGAAGTCAGAGAGTGGTGGTGGATGGCAAATATTCAGCCTGGATCCCAGTTACCAGTGGCGTACCGCAGGGATCAGTTCTGGGTCCTCTGCTGTTTGTGATTTTCATTAATGACTTGGATGAGGGAGTTGAAGGGTGGGTCAGTAAATTTGCAGACGATACGAAGATTGGTGGAGTTGTGGATAGTAAGGAGGGCTGTTGTCGGCTGCAAAGAGACATAGATAGGATGCAGAGCTGGGCTGAGAAGTGGCAGATGGAGTTTAACCCTGAAAAGTGTGAGGTTGTCCATTTTGGAGGGACAAATATGAATGCGGAATACAGGGTTAACGGTAGAGTTCTTGGCAATGTGGAGGAGCAGAGTGATCTTGGGGTCTATGTTCATACATCTTTGAAAGTTGCCACTCAAGTGGATAGAGCTGTGAAGAAGGCCTATGGTGTGCTCGCGTTCATTAACAGAGGGATTGAATTTAAGAGCCGTGAGGTGATGATGCAGCTGTACAAAACTTTGGTAAGGCCACATTTGGAGTACTGTGTACAGTTCTGGTCGCCTCATTTTAGGAAGGATGTGGAAGCTTTGGAAAAGGTGCAAAGAAGATTTACCAGGATGTTGCCTGGAATGGAGAGTAGGTCTTACGAGGAAAGGTTGAGGGTGCTAGGCCTTTTCTCATTAGAACGGAGAAGGATGAGGGGCGACTTGATAGAGGTTTATAAGATGATCAGGGGAATAGAGAGAGTAGACAGTCAGAGACTTTTTCCCTGGGTGGAACACACCATTACAAGGGGACATAAATTTAAGGTGAAAGGTGGAAGATATAGGAGGGATATCAGAGGTAGGTTCTTTACCCAGAGAGTAGTGGGGGCATGTAATGCACTGCCTGTGGAAATAGTTGAGTCGGAAACATTAGGGACCTTCAAGCAGCTATTGGATAGGTACATGGATTACGGGAAAATGATATAGTGTAGATTTATTTGTTCTTAAGGGCAGCACGGTAGCATTGTGGATAGCACAATTGCTTCACAGCTCCATGGTCCCAGGTTCGATTCTGGCTTGGGTCATTGTCTGTGCGGAGTCTGCACGTCCTCCCCGTGTCTGCGTGGGTTTCCTCCGGGTGCTCCGGTTTCCTCCCACAGTCCAAAGATGTGCGGGTTAGGTGAATTGGCCAATGATAAATTGCCCTTAATGTCCAAATTGCCCTTGGTGTTGGGTGGAGGTGTTGAGTTTGGGAGAGTGCTCTTTCCAAGAGCTGGTGCAGACTCAAAGGGCCGAATGGCCTCCTTCTGCACTGTAAATTCAATGATAATCGATGATTAATCTAGGACAAAGGTTCGGCACAACATCGTGGGCCGGAGGGCCTGTTCTGTGCTGTATTTTCTATGTTCTATGTTCTATGTATGTCCCCTCGAGCTAGACATCACCATCCGAGGAAAAAGGCTCTCACTGTCCACCCAATCCAATCCTCTGATCATCTTGTATGCCTCAATTAAGTCACCTCTTAACCTTCTTCTCTCTAACGAAAACAGCCTCAAGTCCCTCAGCCTTTCCTCATAAGATCTTCTCTCCATACCAGGCAACATTCTGGTAAATCTCCTCTGCACCCTTTCCAATGCTTCCACATCCTTCCTATAAAGCGGCGAACAGAATTGCACGCAATACTCCAAATGCGGCCGCACCAGAATTTTGTACAGCTGCAACATGACCTCATGGCTCCTAAACTCAATCCCTCTACCAATAAAAGCTAACACACCGTACGCCTTCTTAACAACCCTCATAACCTGGGTGGCAACTTTCAGGGATCTATGTACATGGACACCTAGATCTCTCTGCTCATCCACACTGCCAAGAATCTTACCATTAGCCCAGTACTCAGTCTTCCTGTTATTCCTTCCAAAATGAATCACCTCACACTTTTCTGCATTAAACTCCATTTGCCACCTCTCAGCCCAGCGCTGCAGCTTATCTGTGTCCCTCTGTAACTTGTAACATCCTTCCACACTGTCCACAACTCCACTGACATTAGTGGCATCTGCAAATTTACTCACCCATCCTTCTACGCCCTCCTCCAGGTCATTTATAAAAATGACAAACAGCAGTGGCCCCAAAACAGATCCTTGTGGTACATCACTAGTAACTGGACTCCAGTCTGAACATTTCCCATCAACCACCACCATTTGTCTTCTTCCAGCTAGCCAATTTCTGATCCAAACTGCTAAATCACCCTGAATCCCATGCCTCTGTATTTTCTGCAGTAGCCTACCATGGGGAACCTTATCAAATGCTTTACTGAAATCCATATACACCACATCAACTGCTTTACCCTCATCCACCTGTTTGGTCAGCTTCTCAAAGAACTCTAAGGTTTGTGAGGCACGACCTACCCTTCACAAAACCGTGTTGACTATCTCTAATCAAATTATTCCTTTCCAGCTGATTATACATCCTATCTCTTATAAATCTTTCCAAGATTTTGCCCACAACAGAAGTAAGGCTCACTGGTCTATAGTTACCGGGGTTGGCTCTACTCCCCTTCTTGAACAAGGGGACAACATTTGCTATCCTCCAGTCTTCTGGCACTATTCCTGTAGACAAAGATGACTTAAAGATCAAGGCCAAATGCTATGCAATCTCCTCCCTAGCTTCCCAGAGAATCCTAGGATAAATCCCATCAGGCCCAGGTGACTTATCTATTTTCACACTTTCCAGAATTGCTAACACCTCCTCCTTATGAACCTCAAGTCCTTCTAGTCTAGTAGCCTGAATCTCAGTATTCTCCTCGACAACATTGTCTTTTTCCTGTGTGAATACTGACAAAAAATATTCATTTAGCACCTCTCCTATCTCCTCGGACTCCAAGCACAACTCCCACTACTGTCCTTGACTGGCCCTACTCTTACCCTAGTCATTCTTTTATTCCTGACATACCTATAGAAAGCTTTAGGGTTATCCTTGATCCTACCTGCCGAAGACCTCATGTCCCCTCCTGGCTCTTTTTAGCTCTCTCTTTAGGTCCTTCCTAGCTAACTTGTAACTCTCGAGTGCCCTAACTGAACCTTCATGTCTCATCTTTACATAAGTCTCCTTCTTCCTCTTGACAAGTGTTTCGACTGCTTTAGTAAACCACGGTTCCCTCACTCGACCTCTCCCTCCCCTGCCTGACAGGTACATACGTATCAAGGACACGCAGTAGCTGTTCCTTGAACAAGCTCCACATTTCCATTGTGCCCATCCCCTGCAGCTTTCCTCTCCACCCGATGTATCCTAAGTCTTGCCTCATCGCATCATAATTGCCTTTCCCCCAGATATAACTCTTGCCCTGCGGTATATACCTATCCCTTTCCATCACTAAAGTAAACGTAATCGAATTGTGGTCACTATCACCGAAGTGCTCACACCTGTCCTGGTTCATTACCCAGTACCAAATCCAATATGGCCTCACCTCTCGTTGGCCTATCTACATACTGTGTCAGGAAACTCTCCTGCACATTGGACAAAAACGAACCCATCTAATGTACTCGAACTATAGCGTTTCCAGTCAATATTTGGAAAGTTCAAGTCCCCCATAACAACTACCCTGTTGCTTTCGTTCCTCTCCAGAATCATCTTTGCAATCCTCTCCTCTACATCTCTGGAACTTTTCAGAGGCCTATAGAAAACCCCTAACAGGGTGACATCTCCTTTCCTGTTTCTAACCTCAGCCCATACTACCTCAGTAGACGAGTCCTCATCAAACGTCCTTTCTGCCACCGTAATACTGTCCTTGACTAACAATGCCACCCCTCCCCCTCTTTTACCACCTTCCCTGAGCTTACTGAAATATCTAAATCCTGGCACCTGCAACAACCATTCCTGTCCCTGCTCTATCCATGTCTCCGAAATGGCCACAACATCGCAGTCCCAGGTACCCACCCATGCCGCAAGTTCACCCACCTTATTCCGGATGCTCCTGGCATTGAAGAAGACACACTTTAAACCACCTTCCTGCCTGCCGGTACACTCCTGCAACTTTGAAATCCTGATCATGACCTCACTACTCTCAAGCACCTGTACACTCAAGCTACAATTCAGGTTCCCAAGACACTGCTGAACTAGTTTAAACCCTCCCGAAGAGCATTAGCAAATTTCCCCCCCCAGAATATTGGTACCCCTCTGGTCCAGGTGCAGACCACCCCGTTTGTAGAGGTCCCACTGACCCCAGAATGAGCCCCAATTATCCAGAAATCTGAAACCCTCCCTCCTGCACCATCCCTGTAGCCACGTGTTCAACTCCTCTCTCTCCCTATTCCTCGTCTCGCTATCACATGGCCCGGGTAACAACCCAGAGATAATAACTCTGTTTGTACTAGATCTAAGTTTCCACCCTAGCTCCCTGAATTCCTGCCTTACATTCCCATTCCTATTCCTACCTATGTCGTTGGTACCTATGTGGACCACGACTTGGGGCTGCTCCCCCTCCCCCTTCAGGATCCCGAAAACACGATCCGAGACATCACGCACCCTGGCACCTGGGAGGCAACACACCAACCGTGAGTCTCTCTCGTTCCCACAGAATCTCCTATCTATCCCCCTAAATATGGGGGATATGACTAATGCTCTACTACTCTTCCCCCCTTCCCTTCTGAGCAACAGGGACAGACTCTGTGCCAGAGATCTGTACCCCATGGCTTAGCCCTGGTAAGTCCCCCCCCAACAGTATCCAAAGCGGTATACTTGTTACTAATGGGAACGGCCACAGGAAATCCCTGTACTGACTGATTCCTCCCAGCCCCTCTCACCGTCACCCATCTATCTTTATTCTTCGGAGTAACTACACCCCTGAAGCTTCTATCTATGACCAACTCTGCCTCCTGAATGATCCAAAGTTCATCCAGCTCCAGCTCCAGTTCCCTAACGCGGTTTCTGAGGAGCTGGAGATGGGTGCACTTCCCACAGATGAAATCAGCAGGGACACTGACGGCATCCCTCACCTCAAACATTCTGCAGGTGGAACATTGCACTACCTCCCCTGACATCCCTTCTAGATAAAAAAAGAGAAAGAAAGAGCTTACCTGTTATTCACTCCCCTTCTCAGCAAGCACTCGCTCAGCAACCTCTACGCCCCGCACAATAACACCTGAGGGAAAATAAATAAAAACTACTTACCAGTCACCAGCCAATTCCTTCCCTGCAGGCTGTGATGTCACGGTTCAACTTTTCACTTCTACCTGCCCTTGAGCCTTCCTCTTGATCCTTACAGCGGTTGTTTGTTTTTTTTGGTTAGAGGAGGGGTAGGGAGGGAAACACTGAAGAAGAGTTTCAGGTTTAAGTGTCACTTGACAAGAGCTCCTCCACAAACCACCTCCAAGTTAGGGTGAGCACACGGACGTATGCAAATATCCCCTGCAACGGCCAATCAGTAGCTCTGCTCTACTGCTCTCTGCTGGATGCTTGTCTTCACTTGAACAGCTCGGGTCTCTTGTTCAGGTACGCCTCCAAGTTAGGGTGAGCACACGGACGTATGCAAATTTCCCCTGCAACGGCCAATCAGCAGCTCTGCTCTACTGCCCTCTGCTGGATGATTACATCACCCTTCCTAAATGTCAACAATACAATGACGTCCTTGTAATAGTGGATAGATTCTCTAGATGGGTGGAAGCTGCTCCAGCTAGAAGAGGGACAGCTGCCCATACAGCCAAAGTGCTATGCAAAGACTTTATCCCCAGATGGGGAGTACCAGCTAGCATTGACTCAGACAATGGAACCCAGTTCACAGGTGCTGTTTGTAAGGAAGTCTGTAGACTATTAAACATTGACTGGAATTTACACGGTCCGTGTCATCCACAATCGTCAGAACAAGTGGAATGTATGAATCTAACTTTGAAAGAAAGACTGTCTAAATACAGCCAGGAAGGCAGGAATTGGGTCCAAGCTTTGCCAAACGTATTATGCAGTATTAGAGCTACACCAAACAGAACAACAGGCTTGAGTCCATTTGAAATCATCCAGGCAGACCAGTGTCTCTGCCAGGAACTATTGATTTGCGGAAAGCAGATTGTCATTTAATGAGTGATACTTTGCTGACTTGTCAAAATCGAACAAATGCTGTTAGTTCTGCCTCTCAGATGTCTAAAGGATGTTGGCTGTGTGGGGAGATCCTCCAGAAGGTGGGCTCGACCTGGTGCCCGGAAGAGGTTTACGACAAAAAGCTGCAAAAAGATCCCCTAGGATCGAAGTGGGAAGGACCAATTATAATCCTTCTCACCACCCAATCCGCTGAAAAGTTGAAAGGAAGGAAAAGTTGGATCCACGCATCACATGTGAAGCGCGCGTATAAATATTAAGATCCGTAAAATGTTTAGCGTAATATTCATTTTCAGTTATTTGATTAGCTTTGTAAATGTTATACCAGAACTGAATAAGAACACATTCCTTTAGACATCTAAGATATAGGCTAAAGATTTCCAACATTTCCAATTGTTGGGTATGCATTGCAACCACTACTAACTCAGGGGAAGGTATTCCCTTCTTAACTATTCCCTTTAATGCTTCAGAAACAGCAGAATGGTACATCTACCAGAGTGTTCCTCGCTCTGTAGTGGTCCGTTCTGGAGCATATTCATGTGAAAAAGGAAGGTACAAGATTTATTGTTGGAAATTTATTAACTTATGGAAATTGGCAGGCTATCCACTAAACACCTTTTCAGGATGGCACCAACTTAAATATAACCCTAACAGAAACCCTCAATACATTAGCCTCCCAACTAATATTAAACAAAAAGGATCAATATGCCTCATTAGTAATCACTCTGAAGGGATGAAAATGGGCAATAGTGTTTGTACTAATTATGTAGATGTTAACACAGCTTATAAATGTACACAAAATGTATTACAAAGAACTAAACGGTCCTCAAAAATAACAGGCATACGTAACATCACAAATAATAAAACATTGTCAGATCAGTGGTACTTAGAAGATATTTACTTCTCTTCTGCTTATAATGGGACTTATTTTAGTTGTGATGATAGAGCATATACTTGGCTCCCAAAATACTGGTCAGGATCTTGCTATTTAGGATTTAGTTCCTGCCATCCGTCATCTTCCTCATCTCCCTTATGTTACAGAACCAGCCACTCGAAGAAATAAACGTTCCATAACCTTACGAGATGCAATTTATGCCAGAATTATTCCTTTCTATTGGGAAATAAGGATGGGCAATGAATTGAATAAAATAACAGCCATCATACAAAATGTAACCGATTTCACCGCCACCGCCCTAGGTAAAGTTTCTGATGAAATGCGAGCAATTCGAACCGTGGCATTACAAAATCGAATGGCACTTGACTATGTGCTAGCCGAGAAAGCTGGCACCTGCGCCCTGATTGGTGCGGAGTGTTGCACTTTCATTCCAGATAACTCAAAAGAAGTTAAACATCTGGCATCACATATCCAAAAAGAAATCAAGAAACTTGATCCACCCCCAGTTATCTCTCTCTGGGATAAACTTTGCGGGTGGTTGGGACACACTGGAATGTCAACAATAAGAATAATCTTATTCTCCTGTGTGGCTGGATTCATCATTTACATAACATGCCAAAGTATCAAGTGCATCAAAGAACTATTCACTAAATGCAAGGGCCCAATTGTCAGAATGATTCACACTAACCCTACTACACCACCATTAGATGAAATAGAAATGAAGTATTATTGTTGAAATGTTACTTATCAATCAATTATTTGATTGTATTATTAACATATTGTTAATATATTAATACTGAATCAGTAGAATCAAATTTGATTAATTGATTAATTGTTATTTTATAGTAATGATTCTTTAAGAATTATAATAATTTTTGCTGAAATGCTTGTAATGCAATGCTTGCCCACTCTATTGTTTAAAACTGCCATGACAATATGAATGAGTTATTCTTTGTGCTTTTACCTATCCTATCGCATTAATTGTATCTTTTATCTTATTATAATATATCTCACTTATTATTTTGATTTATCAAAGCAGGGACTGTAGAAACCAACTATTTTCGAAAACACCTGACCGGTAAAAGATGGCTATTTAGCATAAAATATTAAGCCCCAGTTTTAAATACCCATTTAAAATTCACCCATAACCTCAGGTCAACTCAAAACATATAGCTTCAATAGAGACACAAAACAGCATGACACAGCATAATTCATTTTTACAGGTCTCCATTGTTCAAGCAAATACATTTGCAAGACAGTGTGACATTAAAACACAAGCCGTACCAGATATCAATCCAAGGACAGGGCAGGCACCATAGCAACATTAAGGAGCTATTGTCTACAATGTGGTTAACAGCTAAGTCAGCAGAAGTCCAGTTTAAACTGGTTGTGATAAGAGCACAGAATTGGATTCCATAACATGCACAAGTATTCAGACATGAAACATTTAAAGCTAATGTTGCACATTAAAGATTGACAGCTAACCGTCAAATCAAGCTCATTTGATTCTAATGTAAACCAATTAGGATGACTTAGAGGTGTGGATAGATGGCTAAAGACTGATATGATTTCCTATAACCGTGAAGGTCCGTACGGCCATCTTTATCCAGATCATTCTATACTTTGATCTAAACTATTCGCTATCTCTATTTTTCACTTTTCCACTCTAACTCCTGAAGTAAATGCAAGCTGTTGTGCTGTAAGCAAGGAACCATTTTTCTGTATTATTTTAAAAGTTAAATTGTGTATAAGTTGCTTCTCTTTAAGTCCTTTTTGCTAGCCAGACTTATTAGATTATAAGGTTTAAATGACTCCCAATTGTAATCAAATAGAGACAATAAACGATTCTTGTTTGCATCCGAGAAGTTTTAACTCAAATTTTGACTGAGTTTTAGTGTCACAAGTTCCTCACTAATTCCGCATGGTAGATCAATGCAGGTATTTTGTAACAACAATGTTTGAAATGCATTCAAACATTGTGGATTGGGGCATAGTTTTGATGATCTGTATTTCTTGGCACATGTGATTGAGCTGCACTCTTCTAACGATTCTATAGGGTGGCACAGTAGCACAGTGATTAGCACTGTGGCTTCACAGCGCCAGGGGACCTGGTTCGATTCCCGGCTTGGGTCACCCTCTGTGCAGAGTCTGCACATTCTCCCTGTATTTGCGGAATGTGGCAATTAGGGGCTTTCCACAGTATCTTCATTGCAGTGTTAGTGTAATCCTACTTGTGACAATAAAGAGTATTATTATATCTCTCCATTTCATCTAGTTTGACCTTAAATCTGTCTTGCACTTATGTGGTGGATCAAATGACAGACTTGCAAACTCTACAATTGTTATGTCATCATCATTTTCTGGTTTGTCAGTCGCTTCATGTATATGTTTCTGGTGGTCATTCCAGATAGTCATTCTTATTGCTTGAATCAACATATTGAATCAGCACACCACGTTTGCAGCTGAATCAATCTTCGCTTTAGTGCAATGCCACTGACAATTGCTTTTAATGCATATGCCTTACAGAATTGATGAAAGTCTGGGCATTTCCTTGGTGCATGCATGTAATGAATGTAGGAATTTCAGATGGTACTTGGTGCTGTCATGTGAGTGTCCCTTTAAGAAAGGTTTTTGTCTTATCACATGGCTTCAGTGATGTCATTGTGTGGTTGGAGCTGGGTTGTGGCTCTGTGAGCTGTTTTTGGTTTTGCTTTCACATGTGGCTGCTGTGGACTCAGACAGAGAACAGAAGTGTTTTGACATGTCCCTCTTTATTTTCATTTTAAATATCTGTTCCAGTACAAAACCCATTGATTATAGCTACCTGTTTGGGTAACTTAAAAGATATGCATGATGTGGAGATGCCGGCGTTGGACTGGGGTGAGCACAGTACGAAGTCTTACAACACCAGGTTAAAGTCCAACAGGTTTGTTTCGATGTCACTAGCTTTCGGAGCGCTGCTCCTTCCTCAGGTGAAAGATATGGTTTGCTTTCCAGAAGAGTTGAAACCTGCTGGTGAGACAGGGTCAAAATCTCAGGAAAAGCCAGTCTCATACAAGTGAGAATGCAAATGGTGGGCCACGCCCTTGAAAAGTTTTTTTTTTGGTTTATGGGATTTTGTTTTTAATTGGAACAGTTAAGGGGGAATTCATTATGTGTTGCACATAGTTTACTGTAGCTGTGGGGTATCTTTATGTTTGTAATTGATAAAAAATATTGGTGTGTGTCTATATAAATGTTAACTAAGTTCTTAGAATAAAGCTTATTTTGATTAAAGTGTCTAGGAAGACTGTTGAATCACACCTGAAGGGAAGGTTCATGTGCTCATCCTACCCAAATTCAACAAAAGGTTATAGGTCAGGTGAATACCACAATACACTTTGGAGTTTTAAACCCTGGCCCATAACAGTGCAGTAAAGGTTAAAAGCCTGAGTTAGTATTTGACTTCTACAATCATGTTTTAAAATAATCTTAGTTTGAGGGACAAGAAAGGCTTTGGGAGCCAGGGGTGCAATTAGGCCATCGGAAGAAGCTTGGGCTAATGCAGTTTTGTTTGGATTAAAGGAGGTTCCCTGTGGAGTTAATTAGATTTCAGCTTGGTAAGATGATTTTGTCGCTGGGTGAAGCTAAGGCAGCAGGCATTTTGTAGGGAAAGCAGGTCGGTGGAGTTCTAGATGAAGCTGTGAACAGAAGTCAAGCAGTTTGCTCTCTGCCGTTCAGTTAAAAGATGTCTGCAGACAGAAGAGCTGCGTGGTTGGAAAGGTGAACAAACCAGTTGAAGCAGTTTCTGAACTTTAAACTAAATAGTGGGGGCAGGGGAGGGTTCAGGAGTATAGCAAATTAGAAAATGAAAATTAAAGGAAAAGATAGGAGTGCAGATTAGTGATGAGTACTTTAAACTAGTTGGGCTGGGGAGGGGTGGATGCTAGAAGAGGTTAGTAAAGTTTCCAGAAGAAGTAATAGAACAGTGAGCAAAATGAAAATGCTGGAAAATCTCAGCAGGTCTGGCAGCATCTGTAGGAAGAGAAAAGAGCTAGCGGTTCGAGTCCAGATGATCCTTTGTCAAAGCTAAAGATGGAGAAAGTGGGAAATATTTATACTGTGGTTAATGAAAGATGAGTCATAGCCACAGAAACCCAGCGAAACGGGGTGCTAATAGCCACAGAAAGCAAGGGAAAAGAGTGCTAATGGCAGTCCCCAGAGAGAACAAAAGGTGTGAAAGGCCAAACAGCAGAGAAGTTAACATCAGAAGGTAAACTGTGACAGATGTAGATGTGGGGAGGGGAAGGGGGAAGCAAAGGGAAAACGTGTAACGGAAGATGGATAAGATGGGAAGGGTGAATATATATAAAGAAAGACAAGAGAGAAAGAAATGGTAAAAAAAACAGTTAAAATGAATGGGATGAAAACAAATGGGTCGAGGTGGGGCAGAGCTTATCATCTGAAGTTGTTGAATTCAATGTTGAGACCGGAAGGCTGTAACGTGCCTAACCGGAAGATGAGATGTTGTTCCTCCAGTTGGCATTGAGCTTCACTGGAACATTGCAGCAGGTCAAGGACAGACATGTGGGCATGGGAACAGGGTCTTGTATTAAAATGGCAAGCAACAGGAAGGTCAGGGTCCTGACTGCGCACAGACCAAAGGTGATCAGCAAAGCGATCACCCAGTCTGCGTTTGGTGTCTCTGAGACCACATTGGGAGCAGCGAATGCACTAGACCAAATTGGAAGAGGTGCAAGTGAAACACTGCTCAACCTAGACTGTGTGTTTTGGGCCTGGGATGTTAAGCATGGAAGCGGTAAAGAGGTAGGTGTTACACCTTCTGCGATTGCATGGGAATTTCACCCAAGGTCTCACATTTGAGTGGAGGATTTTTTTCTCTCAAACTTGTTGGAATTCTCTTCCACAGAGAGTAGTGGAGGCTGCGTCATTGGATATATTCAAGGCCAAATTTGACTATTTTTAATTGACAAGGAAGTCAAGGGTTCTGGAAGACTAGCAGGAATGTGGAATTAAAGCCACAATCAGGTCAACCTTGTCTTATTGAACCATGGATTCGGGTTGATCTGCTGAAAGGCATGTTCCTGATTATTTTCTATGAATCTTGGGCTGATAATTAGTTGGGTTGAATTTGGCATGCTATTTGCAGACATTGTGGTCGGAATTCTCCAATCCCGCAGCCAAGTTCTGACGCCGGCTTGAAAAGCGGCCCAAATCACTCCGGCGCCAACGATTGTCAGGTATGCACCCCTCCCGAGGGGGCTAGGTCGGCGCCGGAGCCGGAAAGGTCTCCGCTATGGCCGATGCGAGTTCGTGCATGCGATCTGTCTGACTCTGCCTGACAGAGAGCTGGCACGCCCTGCCAGTGAACGGGCTTATCATGGGGTTCCGAGAGGCTGGATGACTTATCTCAGCTACTACAGCCCCTTCGAGGTCAGGAGTCCTGATGCTTCCTCAAACTTACGTGCAAAGTGGGAAGCCTCCTAATACTTTGTCAGCCCATCGGTGTGACCTTCCATGTATGGGGGCTTGGTGGAATGACTCCGTAAGGGGGGGTGGGGGGATGGGGGGGTGCAGCAGGGCATCTTCACTGAGGCATCAGTGTGGGGGGCGGGAGAGACAGAGGGAATAAGTGCACTGGATACAACAAATGTTCTGAGATTTGACAACATCCTAACTGTAGTACTCCAGACATAACTGCAACCATAGCAATGGTATTTGAGCACAGTAACCAAAAAAGTGGTCAATTGTCACATATATTGGCCAGGATTCTTCGACCCCACCCGGGTTGGAGAATCTCCGGGGGTGGAGGGCGAGAATCGCGCCACGCCGCCCTGCCGATCACGCTGCGCCGGGCCAAGTGCCCTCGATGGGCCAAGTGCCCGCCGAGTTCGGCCGAATCCCGCCGGTGTGGGTTACTCTGGTCCCTGGGAGCTCTGTCTGCGGGGGCCGTCCTGGAGGGGGCGGGTGGATCCGACCCTGGGGGGCCTCCACGGTTGGGCCTGGCCTGCGAATGTGGCCTACCGATCGGCAGGTGGGCTGGTTCCGTGGGGGCCTATGATCCTCCGCGCCGGGCCCCTTAGGGGCTCCGCCATATTGCCCGGGGGCCAGAGCGGAGACGGGAACCCACGCACATGCGCAACCTTGCACCGGCCATAGCGGAGACCACTCCGGCTCCGGCTACAACCTAGCCCCCTAGGGAGGGGTGCATACCTGACAATCGAGGACCATTGACACCGGAGTGGTTTGTGCCGCTTTTCACGCCGGCATCAGAACTTGGCCACGTGTTTGGAGAATCCCGGCCACAATGTCTGGAAAAAGCATGCCAAATCCAACCCAACTAATTATCAGCCCAAGATTCAATGAAAATAAGCAGGAACATGCCATTCAGCATATCAAACCTAACCCATGATTCAATAAGACAAGGTTGACCTGATTGTGGCTTTAATTCCACATTCCTGCTAGTCTTTCAGAACCCTTGACTTCCTTGTCAATCCAAATTAGTCAAATTTGGCCTTGAATATATCCAATGACGCAGCCTCCACTACTCTCTGTGGAAGAGAATTCCAACAAGTTAAAGGCCCTTTGAGAGAAAAAAATCCTCCTCTCAAATGTGAGACCCTGGGCGAAATTCTCCATTTGGGAGACTAAGGCCTGGAAATTCCGACCTGTGACGCCGGCTGAAATCAAGGTTTGTGCTGGGCGTCGAACCAACCGCTATGCTCCAGCCTCTCACTGGCGGCGGGATCAGGGTTCACGCCCACACGCCAACAGGAAATGCTAAGGGATGCAAATGGGTCCTAATAGCTCATTTACACCCACTTAACAGGCCTGGCACCAGTGTCCCCCTAACTAAAGGGACACCGCCCCAGGGACCCCCTAACTTCACCCACAGACCCCTCTAGAAAATAAACCCTTGTCTGGAAGCGAGAGAGCTGCCCAGACAGGAACAGTGAATAAAACTACTGTTGTAACACTCACTTGTGCATACACCTGCTGGCTCAGACAGAGGAAGCACCACATGTCAATTCCTGGAAGAGAAAGCAGTGGGCTGTGCTTAAACCCCTCAGATCATTGAGCTGCAAGTCATTCCTTCATTTCCCCTAGTGGTCTGTGATTGACAGCTTCCACACATACACAGCTGTGACTTTTGCTTCATTCTGACAAGTGGCAAGTGGCATTCACGCCACACAAGTGCCAGGCAATGACCAACTCCTACAAAAGAGGATCTAACCATTGCCCCTTCAATGGCACTACCATCGCTGCATCCCCACAATCAATATCCTGGGGGTTACCATTTATCAGAAACTGAACTGGACCAGCCATATTAATACTGTGGCTACCTAGCAGGTCCAAGGCTATGTATCCTATGGGAAGTACAAAGAACAAAGAACAATACATCACAGGAACAGGCAGTTCGGCCCTCTAAGCCTGTACCGAATTTGATACCAACATTTGCCAAAACCCTCAGCACTTCCTTGACCCCTCTACCCTGGTAAGGAGTGGCTGCCCATCCACTCTATCAAAGAACAACGAACAAAGAAAAATTACAGCACAGGAACAGGCCCTTCAGCCCTCCAAGCCTGCACCGATCCAGATGCTCTATCTAAAACTTATTTTCTAAGGATCTGTATCCCTCTGCTCCCTGCCCATTCATGTATCTGTCTAGATATATCTTAAATGACGCTATCATGCCCGTTTCTACCACCTTCGCCGGCAATGCGTTCCAGGCACCCACCACCCTCTGCGAAAAGAACTTTCCACGTATATCTCCCTGAAACTTTTCCCCTCTCACCTTGAACTTGTGACCCCGAGTAATTGAGTCCCCCACTCTGGGAAAAAGCTTCTTGCTATCCACCCTGTCTATACCTCTCATGATTTTGTAGACCTCAATGATGTTCCCCCTCAACCTCCGTCTTTCTAATGAAAATAATCTTAATCTACTCAACCTATATTCATAGCTAGCGCCCTCCATACCAGGCAACATCCTAGTGAACCTCCTCTGCACCCTCTCCAAAGCATCCACATCCTTTTGGTAATGTGGCGACCAGAACTGTACGCAGTATTCCAAATGTGGCCGAACTAAAGTCTTGTACAACAGTATCATGACCTGCCAACTCCTGTACTCAATACCCCTTCCGATGAAGGAAAGCATGCCGTATGCCTTCTTGGCCACTCTATCGACCTGCGCAGCCACCTTCAGGGTACAATGGACCTGAACACCCAGATCTCTCTGTACATCAATTTTCCCCAGAGCTTTTTCATTTACCGTATAGTGGTAAATGAAATTGGAACTTCCAAAATGCATCACCTCGCATTTGCCCGGATTGAACTCCACCTGCCATTTCTCCGCCCAACTCTCCAATCTATCTATATTCTGCTGTATTCTCTGACAATCCCCTTCACTATCTGCTACTCCACCAATCTTAGTGTCATCTGCAAATTTGCTAATCAGACCACCTATACCTTCCTCCAGATCATTTATGTACATCACAAACAACAGTGGCCCCAGCACGAATCCCTGTCCTATCCATGCCCCTCATAATCTTGTAGACCACTATAGGGTCACCCCTCAACCTCCTAATGAAAACAGTCCGAGTCTATTCAGCCTCTCCACATAGGTAACACCCTCCAGACCAGGCAACATCCTGGTAAACCTCCTCTGCATCCTCTCCAAAGCCTCCACGTCCTTCTGGTAGTGTGGCGACCAGAATTGTGAGCAATATTCTAAGTGCGGCCTTACCAAGGTTCTATACAACTGTAGCATGACTTGCCTGTTTTTATAGTCGATGCCCCGTCCAATGTAGGCAAAATTCCGTAATTTTTTTAAAATTTAGAGTACCCAATTATTTTTTTCCAATTAAGGGACAATTTAGCGTGGCAAATCCACCTAATCTGCACATCTTTGGGTTGGGGTTGAAATACACGCAGACATGAGGAGAATGTGCAAACTCCACACGGACAGTGACCCAGGGCTGGGATTTGAACCCGGGTCCTCAGTGTCACACTCCCAGTGCTAACCATTGCGTCACATGCCGCACTCCATATGCTTTCTTGACTACCTTGTCCACTTGTGTTGCCACCTTCAAAGATCTGTGAACCTGCACGCCCAGATATCTCTGACTTTCTATATTCCTAAGATTTTGCCATTTACGGTATATTTCCCCTCTATGTTAAACCTACCAAAATGCATTACCTCACATTTGTCCGGATTAAACTCGATTTGCCATTTCTCTGCCCAAGTCTCCAACTTATCTATGTCTTGCTGTATCTTCTGACAATCCTCAACACTATCTGCCACTCCACCAACCTTGGTGTCGTCCGTAAACTTACTAATCTGACCGGCTACATTTTCCTCTAAATCGTTTATGTACACTACAAACAGCAGAGGCCCAGGCACAGATTCCTGTGAAACACCACCAGTCAGAACCTTCCATTCAGAAAATCACCCTTCCACTGCTACCCCTTGCCTCTGTGACCAAGCCAGTTCTGTATCCATCTTACCACCTCACCTCTGATCATGTGTGACTTCACCTTTTGTACCAGTTTGCCATGAGGCATCTTGTCAAAGGCTTTAGTGAAGCCCATGTAAACAACATCCACCACCCTCCCCTCATCAATCATCTTTGTCGCTTCCTCAAAGAATTCGATCAAGTTAGTGAGGCACAACCTCCTCTTCACAAAACCATGCTATAAGAACATAAGAACATAAGAACTAGGGGCAGGAGTAGGCCATCTGGCCCCTCGAGCCTGCTCCGCCATTCAATGAGATTATGGCTGATCTTTTGTGGACTCAGCTCCATTTTCCGGTCCGCACACCATAACCCTTACTCCCTTTATTCTTCAAAAAACTATCTACCTTTATCTTAAAAACATTTAATGAAGGAGCCTCAACTGCTTCACTGGGCAAGCAATTCCATAGATTCACAACCCTTTGGGTGAAGAAGTTCCTAAACTCAGTCCTAAATCTACTTCCCCTTATTTTGAGGCTATGCCCCCTATTTCTGCTTTCACCCGCCAGTGGAAACAAGCTGCCTGCATCTATCCTATCTATTCCTTTCATAATTTTATATGTTTCTACAAGATCCCGCCGCATCCTTCTAAATTTCAACGAGTACAGTCCCAGTCTACCCAACCTCTCCTCATAATCCAACCCCTTCAGCTCTGGGATTAACCTACTGAATCTCCTCTGCACATCCTCCAGCGCCAGTACGTCCTTTCTCAGATAAGGAAACTGAACACAATACTCCAGGTGTGGCCTCACTAACACTTTGTGCAATTGCAGCATAACCTCCCTAGTCTTAAACGTCATCCCTCTCGCAATGAAGGACAAAACTCCATTTGCCTTCTTAATCACCTTTTGCACCTGTAAACCAACTTTTTGCGACTCATGAACTAGCACACCCAGGTCTCTCTGCACAGCACCATGTTTTAATATTTTATCATTTAAATAATAATCCCTTTTGCTCTTATTCCTAACAAAATGGATAACCTCACATTTGTCAACATTGTATTCCATCTGTCAGACCCTAGCGCATTCACTTAACCTATCCAAATCCCTCTGCAGACTTCCGGTATCCTCTGCACTTTTTGCTTTACCACTCATCTTAGTGTCGTCTGCAAACCTGGACACATTGCACTTGGTCCCCAACTTCAAATCAACTATGTAAATTGTGAACTATTGTGGGCCCAACTTGATCCCTGAGGGACACCACTAGCGACTGATTGCCAACCAGAGAAACACCCATTAATCCCCACTCTTTGCTATCTATTAATTAACCAATCCACTATCCATGCTACTACTTTACCCTTAATGTCATGCATCTTTATCTTCTGCAGCAACCTTTTGTGTGGCACCTTGTCAAAAGCTTTCTGGAAATCCAGATATACCACATCCATTGGCTCCCCGTTATCTACCGCACTGGTAAAATCCTCAAACAATTCCACTAAATTAGTTAGGCATGACCTGCCCTTTATGAACCCATGCTGCGTCTGCCAAATGGGACAATTTCCATCCAGGTGCCTCAATATTTCTTCCTTGATGATAGATTCCAGCATCTTCCCTACTACCGAAGTTAAGCTCACTGACCTATAATTACCCGCTTTCTGCCTACCTCCTTTTTTAAACCTTTGGGTCACATTTGCTAATTTCCAATCCGCTGGGACCACCCCAGAGTCTAGTGAATTTTGGTAAATTATCATTAGTGCATTTGCAATTTCCCTAGCCATCTCTTTTAGCACTTTGGGATGCATTCCATTAGGGCCAGGAGACTTGTCTACCTTTAGCCCCATTAGCTTGCCCATCACTACCTCCTTCGTGATAACAATCATCTCAAGGTCCTCACCTGTCATAGCCTCATTTTCAGCAGTCACTGGCATGTTATTTGTGTCTTCCACTGTGAAGACCGACCCAAAAAACCTGTTCAGTTCCTCAGCCATTTCCTCATCTCCCATTATTAAATCTCCCTTCTCATCCTCTAAAGGACCAATATTTACCTTAGCCACTCTTTTTTGTTTTATATATTTGTAGAAACTTTTACTATCTGTTTTTATATTCTGAGCAAGTTTACTCTCATAATCTATCTTACTCTTCTTTATAGCTTTTTTAGTAGCTTTTTGTTGCCCCCCTAAAGATTTCCCAGTCCTCTAGTCTCCCACTAATCTTTGCTTTTTCCTTCAATTTGATACTCTCCTTTATTTCCTGAGATATCCACGGTCGATTTTCCCTCTTTCTACCGTCCTTCCTTATTGTTGGTATAAACCTTTGCTGAGCACTGTGAAAAATCGCTTGGAATGTTCTCCACTGTTCCTCAACTGTTTCACCAAAAAGTCTTTGCTCCCAGTCTACCTTAGCTAGTTCTTCTCTCATCCCACTGTAATCTCCTTTGTTTAAGCACAAAACACTAGTGTTTGATTTTACCTTCTCACCCTCCATCTGTATTTTAAATTCCACCATATTGTGATCGCTCATTCCGAGAGGATCCCTAACTATGAGATCATTAATCAATCCTGTCTCATTACACAGGACCAGATCTAGGAGCACTTGTTCCCTCGTAGGTTCCAATACATACGGTTCTAGGAAACTATTGCATTCTATAAACTCCTCCTCAAGGCTGCCTTGACCGACCTGGTTAAACCAATCGACATGTACATTAAAATCCCCCATGATAACTGCTGTACCATTTCTACATGCATCAGTTATTTCTTTGTTTATTGCCTGCCCCATCATAATGTTACTATTTGGTGGCCTCTCGACTACTCCTATAAGTGACTTTTTCGCCTTACTATTCCTGACTTCCACCCAAATGGATTCAACCTTATCCTCCATAGCACCGATGTCATCCCTTACTATTGCCTGGATGTCATCCTTAAATAACAGAGCTACACCACCTCCCTTACCATCCACTCTGTCCTTCCGAATAGTTTGATACCCTTGGATATTTAATTCCCTATCGCTTATGAGTCCATTTATTTCCAAATGGGTATAAATTCTGTCCCTGAGAATTCTCTCCGGCCTATAGAATCATAGAATTTACAGTGCAGAATGCTATTCAGCCCACCGAGTCTGCAACGGCCCTTGGAAAGAGCACCCTACGTAAGCCCACACATCCACCCTATCCCTACAACTCCACCCTATCCCCGTAACCTTACCTTTTTTTTATTTTTATAAATTTAAAGTACCCAATGATTTCTTTTTCCAATTAAGGGGCAATTTAGCATGGCCAGTCCACCTAAACTGCACATCTTTGGGTTGTGGGAGTGAAACCCACGCAGACACAGGGAGAATGTGCAAATTCCATACGGACAGTGACCCAGGGCCGGGATTCGAACCCGGGCCCTTAGCGCTGTAGTCCCACTGTTAATCACTTGTCATGTGAGGAGACCTTTAAGACATGGATGTTTAAGCAATGTACCTTTAACAAAACAGTGATGTCATAGAGTGGGTGGAGTTCAGCTCAGGTCAGCCTTTTGAACGCTCCTTGCGATTCTGGATGGTACGCAGTTGATTTAAATTGTTTTATTCCTAAGCTAGCCATAACGTCTTTGAATAACTTTGAAGTAAAATTCGTTCCTTGATCCGATTGAATTTCTGTGGTAGTCCATATCTAGTAATGAATTTAAGTAACTCCTCCACAATCCTTTTACCTGTAATATTACATACTGGAATGGCTTCTGGAAACATAGTAGACACATCCATTAGTCAAAAGGTATTGATTCCCACTTTTTGTTTTAGGAAGCAGTCCTACACAATCGATTAGGACCCTTGTAAAAGGTTCCTCAAATGCTGGAATGGGTATTAAGGGTGCTGGTTTTATCACTGCTTGAGGTTTCCCTATCACTTGACATGTGTGACACGACTGACCAAATTTAACTACATCTTTATGTAGTCCAGGCCAATAAAAATGTTTCTGGATTTTAGCTTGAGTTTTCCTTATTCCCAAATGACCTCCCACTGGCACCTCATGTGCAACTCACAACACCTCCTTCTATACCCTACCGGCAATACAACGTGATGAACTTCTGCCCACTTTTCATCCACCTGCATATGTACAGGTCTCCATTTTCTCATCAAGCCATCATTTTTACGGTAATAACACTCTGGTATACTCTCAGATTCCTCTTCCGTATATGCTTTCTGATATATCTGTTTTATTTCTACATCTTTCTGTTGTAACTCCGCCAATTTTCCTGAACTAAAAATATCCGCCTCATCCTCCAACTGTTCTTGTTCTTTTTCAACCATCTGATCAAAAATCGTTTCTGATAATTGCACTTCACTTCATCTTTACTCTTTGATTTCTCCTCTTGTCTTAACCTGTGACTTTGCGACCTTGTTACTACACAATCCGGAAAAATCCCAGGATATTCATCATTCAACACTTCAGTTGACTGATTTTCCACTGGCTTATCAACCACAGTAGGCATCACTCCCACCTGCGATCCAGCTATATCATTACTCAAGATAAACTGTATTCCTGGACAAGATAATTTCTCTATTACTCCTACCACCACTTCATCACTCTTCACTGGACTTTCCAACCTTACCTTATATAATGGAGCGCTACTCCTCTCACCCTGAATTCCACATATCACCACCTTTTCTGGCAACATTCTTCCCAAACTACATAATTCCTCATCTCTTACCATTAAAGATTGACTAGTCCCTGTATCTCTTAAAATTGTGACTTCTTTACCTGCTCCTCCTGATACACATGAGTAAACTTTAACCACGCAAGTAAATTCTTTAAAGACATCTGGCACCTTCTTAACAATTACTTCTTGAACAGGCTGTACAATTGTTTGCACCTCCTTCGCTTCCCTTGGGCTTTCCTTTACCACTCTAACAAACCCCACCGTCTTATCCTGTTTTACCACATCAGCCTTCCCAGTGCTTTTCTTCCACCACCAACACTGTGACTTTACATGGCCTAGTTTATTACAGTGAAAACATTTGAAACTTTTCATTGCTTTTTCACCCTCCTGGATTTCGTTTTTAATCTGAGGTACACTCTCTTTATTGTCTCCCATCAGATCACCTTGACCTTTACCACTTGAGTATTTCTCATGTCCCCAGTTTCTATCCCTCACCGGCTGAAACTGATGTCGGAAACCAATCTTTGATTTATGAACTAATTCATAATCATCTGCCATTCCCGCTGCTAATCTCGCAGTTTTAACCCTCTGTTCTTCCACATGAGCTCTTATTACATCATGAATGGAATTTTTAAACTCCTCCAAAAGTATAATTTCTCTGAGAGCTTCATACGTTTGGTCTATTTTCAAAGCCCTTATCCACCTATCAAAATTACTCTGTTTGAGCCTTTCAAACTCCATGTATGTTTGAACAAATTCCTTCCTTAAATTTCTAAACCTTTGTCTGTAAGCTTCAGGCACTAGCTCATATGCACTTAAGATGGATTTCTTCACCTCTTCATACGCTCCAGATACCTCCTCCAGTAGTGATGCAAACACTTCACTAGCTCTACCTACCAGCTTTGTTTGAATCAGTAATACCCACATGTCCTGTGGCCATTTCATTTGTTTAGCTACATTCTTAAATGAAATGAAAAAGGCTTCCACTTCCTTCTCGTCAAACCTTGGCAATGCTTGGACATATTTAAATAGATTCCCACCAAGCCTTCGACTATGACGCTCTTTCTCACTATCCTCATCACTATCATCCAACTGTACGTTTCCCTTTACGTCTGCCAATTTTAACTGATTGTCATGTTTCATGGCGATTTTCTGAAGTTCAAACTCCCTCTCTTTATCTTTTTCCCTGATCTGTATCTTCCTTTCTTTTTCTTTTTGTTCTGCTAGGGCTATTCTTTCTTTTCTCCTTTCTTCTCTCTCCTCTTCTTTGTCCTCTTTTTCTCTTTCTCCTCTCTCTCTCTTTCATATGCCAGCCACTTTAATTCTTTCTCATGTTCCATTTGTTTAATGTGCAACTGAATTTTTGCCATTTCCAATGAGTCAAACTCTATCTCAGGCAACTTTAAATGCTTAACCACCGCCATAATTACCTCATCTTGAGGTAATTAGGAGCTTGTTAATTAGTTAATTGGATTAGGCCAGTTTTCAGAGGCTAGATTCACAGTATAAAAGTGATCCCCTACAGTGCAGACTTTGTTTGCACTGAGTGCTGAATTTGGTGCATGTTGAGTGCTATAGTAAGAGTTTGGTGACCGAGGGAGTTAGGTGAGGAGGGAGTAAGGTGCTCCTTTCATTTTGTTTCCGACATTTCCGCAAAGAGTGAAAAGAGAGCCAGGAGTTTACAGAAAGTGTAGCTGACTGGGAGCAGAGTCGGAGGGCGGAGATCTAGTTAGTCCACAGGGCAGCTATATTCTGTCAGGTAAGAGGGGATGGAGGCTAGGCCAGTTGTATGCTCCTCCTGTAGGATGTGGGTGGTGAGGGATACCACCGGTGTCCCCGGTGACTATACCTGCGGGAAGTGCGCCCAACTTGAGCTCCTCAAAGACCGTGTTAGGGAACTGGAGCTGAAGCTGGATGAACTTCGGATCATCCGGGAGGCAGAGGGGATGATTGAGAAGAGTTACAAGGAGGTAACCACACCCAAGGTACAGGACAAGAATAGCTGGGTTACAGTCAGGGGGAAAAAAACAAACAGGCAGACAGTGCAGGGATCCATCGTGGCCGTTCCCCTTCAAAACAAGTATACCGTTTTGGATGCTGTTGGGGGGGATGACCTACCGGGGGAAGGCCCTAGCGGCCAGGTCTCTGGCACTGAGTCTGGCTCTGGGGCTCAGAAGGGAAGGGGGGAGAATAGAAAAGCAATAGTAGTAGGAGATTCAATGGTTAGGGGAATAGATAGGAGATTCTGTGGTCGCGAGCGAGACTCCCGGTAGGTATGTTGCCTCCCGGGTGCCAGGGCCAGGGATGTCTTGGATCGTGTCTTCAGGATCCTTAAGGGGGAGGGGGAGCAGCCAGAAGTTGTGGTGCACATTGGTACCAACGACATAGGTAGGAAAAGGGGTGTGGAGGTAATAAACAAGTTCAGGGAGTTAGGATGGAAGTTAAAAGCCAGGACAGACAGAGTTGTCATCTCTGGTTTGTTGCCGGTGCCACGTGATAGCGAGGCTAGGAATAGGGAGAGAGTGCAGCTGAACACGTGGCTGCAGGAATGGTGTAGGAGGGAGGGCTTCAGGTATTTGGATAATTGGAGCGCATTCTGGGGAAGGTGGGACCTGTACAAGCAGGACGGGTTGCATCTGAACCAGAGGGGCACCAATATCCTGGGAGCGAGGTTTTCTAGTACTCTTCAGGAGGGTTCAAACGAATTTGGCAGGGGAATGGGAACCGGATTTGTAGTCCAACAACTAAGGAAGCCGATATTCAGGACGCCAAAGCGTGTAATGAGGCAGTGGGGAAGGGAACACTGACAAAGGAGAGTACCTGCAGGCACGGAGATGGGTTGAAATGTGTATACTTCAACGCAAGAAGCATCAGGAATAAGGTGGGTGAACTTAAGGCATGGATCGGTACTTGGGACTACAATGTGGTGGCCATCACGGAAACTTGGAAAGAAGAGGGGCAGAAATGGTTGTTGGAGGTCCCTGGTTATAGATGTTTCAATAAGATTAGGGAGGGTGGTAAAAGAGGTGGGGGGGTGGCATTGTTAATTAGAGATAGTATAACAGCTGCAGAAAGGCAGTTCGAGGAGTATCACCCTACTGAGGTAGTGTGGGTTGAAGTCAGAAATAGGAAAGGAGCAGTCACCTTGTTAGGAGTTTTCTATAGGCCCCCCAATAGTAGCAGAGATGTGGAGGAACAGATTGGGAAACAGATTTTGGAAAGGTGCAGAAGTCACAGGGTAGTAGTCATGGGTGACTTTAACTTCCCAAATATTGAGTGGAAACTCTTTAGATCAAATAGTTTGGATGGGGTGGTGTTTGTGCAGTGTGTCCAGGAAGCTTTTCTAACACAGTATGTAGATTGTCCGACCAGAGGAAGTGCAATATTGGATTTAGTACTTGGTAATGAACCAGGGCAAGTGATAGATTTGTTAGTGGTGGAGCATTTTGGAGATAGTGACCACAATTCTGTGACTTTCACTTTAGTAATGGAGAGGGATAGGTGCGTGCAACAGGGCAAGGTTTACAATTGGGGGAAGGGTAAATACGATGTTGTCAGACAAGAATTGAAGTGCATAAGTTGGGAACATAGGCTGTCAGGGAAGGACACAAGTGAAATGTGGAACTTGTTCAAGGAACAGGTACTACGTGTCCTTGATATGTATGTCCCTGTCAGGCAGGGAAGAGATGGTCGAGTGAGGGAACCATGGTTGATAAGAGAGGTTGAATGTCTTGTTAAGAGGCAAAAGGAGACTTATGTAAGGCTGAGGAAACAAGGTTCAGACAGGGCATTGGAGGGATACAAGATAGCCAGGAGGGAACTGAAGAAGGGGATTAGGAGAGCTAAGAGAGGGCATGAACAATCTTTGGCGGGTAGGATCAATGAAAACCCCAAGGCCTTTTACACATGTGTGAGAAATACGAGAATGACTAGAGCGAGGGTAGGTCCGATCAAGGACAGTAGCGGGAGATTGTGTATTGAGTCTGAAGAGATAGGAGAGGTCTTGAACGAGTACTTTTCTTCTGTATTTACAAATGAGAGGGGCGATATTGTTGGAGAGGACAGTGTGAAACAGATTGGTAAGCTCGAGGAAATACTTGTTAGGAAGGAAGATGTGTTGGGCATTTTGAAAAACTTGAGGATAGACAAGTCCCCCGGGCCTGACGGGATATATCCAAGGATTCTATGGGAAGCAAGAGATGAAATTGCAGAGCCATTGGCAATGATCTTTTCGTCCTCACTGTCAACAGGGATGGTGCCAGGGGATTGGAGAGTGGCGAATGTCGTGCCCCTGTTCAAAAAAGGGACTAGGGATAACCCTGGGAATTACAGGCAGTTAGTCTTACTTCGGTGGTAGGCAAAGTAATGGAAAGGGTACTGAAGGATAGGATTTCTGAGCATCTGGAAAGACACTGCTTGATTAGGGATAGTCAGCACGGATTTGTGAGGGGTAGGTCTTGCCTTACAAGTCTTATTGAATTCTTTGAGGAGGTGACCAAGCATGTGGATGAAGGTAAAGCAGTGGATGTAGTGTACATGGATTTTAGTAAGGCATTTGATAAGGTTCCCCATGGTAGGCTTCTGCAGAAAGTAAGGAGGCATGGGATAGTGGGAAATTTGGCCAGTTGGATAACGAACTGGCTAACCGATAGAAGTCAGAGAGTGGTGGTGGATGGCAAATATTCAGCCTGGATCCCAGTTACCAGTGGCGTACCGCAGGGATCAGTTCTGGGTCCTCTGCTGTTTGTGATTTTCATTAATGACTTGGATGAGGGAGTTGAAGGGTGGGTCAGTAAATTTGCAGACGATACGAAGATTGGTGGAGTTGTGGATAGTAAGGAGGGCTGTTGTCGGCTGCAAAGAGACATAGATTGGATGCAGAGCTGGGCTGAGAAGTGGCAGATGGAGTTTAACCCTGAAAAGTGTGAGGTTGTCCATTTTGGAAGGACAAATATGAATGCGGAATACAGGGTTAATGGTAGAGTTCTTGGCAATGTGGAGGAGCAGAGAGATCTTGGGGTCTATGTTCATTCATCTTTGAAAGTTGCCACTCAAGTGGATAGAGCTGTGAAGAAGGCCTATGGTGTGCTCACGTTCATTAACAGAGGGATTGAATTTAAGAGCCGTGAGGTGATGATGCAGCTGTACAAAACTTTGGTAAGGCCACATTTGGAGTACTGTGTACAGTTCTGGTCGCCTCATTTTAGGAAGGATGTGGAAGCTTTGCAAAAGGTGCAAAGAAGATTTACCAGGATGTTGCCTGGAATGGAGAGTAGGTCTTACGAGGAAAGGTTGAGGGTGCTCGGCCTTTTCTCATTAGAACGGAGAAGGATGAGGGGCGACTTGATAGAGGTTTATAAGATGATCAGGGGAATAGATAGAGTAGACAGTCAGAGACTTTTTCCCCGGGTGGAACAAACCATTACGAGGGGACATAAATTTAAGGTGAAAGGTGGACGATATAGGAGGGATATCAGAGGTAGGTTCTTTACCCAGAGAGTAGTGGGGGCATGGAATGCACTGCCTGTGGAAGTAGTTGAGTCAGAAACATTAGGGACCTTCAAGCAGCTATTGGATAGGTACATGGATTAGAGTAAAATGATATAGTGTAGATTTATTTGTTCTTAAGGGCAGCACGGTAGCATTGTGGATAGCACAATTGCTTCACAGCTCCAGGGTCCCAGGTTCGATTCCGGCTTGGGTCACTGTCTGTGTGCAGTCTGCACATCCTCACCGTGTCTGCGTGGGTTTCCTCCGGGTGCTCCGGTTTCCTCCCACAGTCCAAAGATGTGCAGATTAGGTGGATTGGCCATGATAAATTGCCCTTAGTGTCCAAAATTGCCCTTGGTGTTTAGTGGAGGTGTTGAGTTTGAGTAGGGGGCTCTTTCCAAGAGCCGGTGCAGACTCAAAGGGCCGAATGGCCTCCTTCTGCACTGTAAATTCAATGATAATCTATGATTAATCTAGGACAAAGGTTCGGCACAACATCGTGGGCCGAAGGGCCTGTTCTGTGCTGTATTTTCTATGTTCTATGTTCATCTTTTCGCATTTTGTCAGGTAATGTTAACTGCAATGTTCTTGCCAAATCTAACAGTCTGCTTTTCATTTCTGTCCGTAAGGCACTACGTGTAACATTCTCCACCCCAAAAAACTTCTGAGCTTCTGAAAGAGCCATTGTTCACAACACTCTCCCCACTTAAACTAAAATACCACATCGGAAAAGCAACAATCCTTCACTGTCTTTAAGTTCAGAAAAGCCAATCCAATAGATAGACCTTTATCATCCTGAAGCCCCCAATTGTTATGGGCGAGGCGTTTTCATAGCCCCAAAATGTATCATGGAGTTCAACCAACCTCTCCCTTTAATGTATTTGTTGCTTTTCCGAGCACACGGCTTTCCCCTAGGTGTGGGATTACAATTATGGACATGTGGGTTTTTAAACACAAAACATTGTTTATTCCATGAACTCAACTTAACATCTTAAAAAAATATTGGATCTCTTAACACCCCTTTCTTCAAAGATAACTCAGAAAATCTTGAAACAGTAAATAACTCCTTAAAATGTTCCTTCAAACTTCCAAGAGACTTAACACCTTTAAACATTATCACATCAGGTTAAAGGATATATATATTTCCTGTAGAATGGCAGAGACATAGCAGCTTGGTTGACTTCAGCTCCAGCACCTTGCTTTCTTCATGCAGCTCTCTGGAAACCCACAGACACACCCATGCTGCTTTCTCAACCCTGGCTTTCTCCCTTCAAGCAGATCACAGCAAAACAGAACTTCACAAGCTGCTGTCTCAAACTGGCTTTCTACTTTGAATCAGCTCACAGCAAAACCAGCCAGGCACTTTTAAAAATACTCTCAGCAAAACCAGCCAGGCATTTTTCAAACTGAAAAAGCACTGCAAAAAGTCTGACCTGAGATGAGCTCCACCCACTCCATGACATCACTGTTTTCTTAAAGGTACATTGCTTAAACATCCATGTCTTAAAGGTACCCTCACATGACACACTGCGCCACCGCCCTCCCATAACCCTACCTAATCTTTTTTGGACACTAAGGGCAATTTAGCATACCCAATCCACCTAACCTGCACATCTTTGGACTGTGGGAGAAAACCAGAGCACGCAGAGGAAACACACGCAGACACGGGGAGAATGTGAAGAAACGGGGACTTTAACTTTCCAAATATTGACTGGGAAGGCTATAGTTCGAGTACTTTAGAAGGGTCCGTTTTTGTCCAATGTGTGCAGGAGGGTTTCCTGACACAGCCAACGAGAGGCGAGGCCATATTGGATTTGGTACTGGGTAATGAACCAGGACAGGTGTTAGATTTGGAGGTAGGTGAGCACTTTGGTGATAGTGACCACAATTCGATTACGTTTACTTTAGCGATGGAAAGGGATAGGTATATACTGCAGGGCATGAGTTATATCTGGGGGAAACGCAATTACGATGCGATGAGGCAAGACTTAGGATGCATCGGATGGGGAGGGACACTGCAGCGGATGGGCACAATTGAAATGTGGAGCTTGTTCAAGGAACAGCTACTGCGTGT
Organism: Scyliorhinus torazame; assembly: GCF_047496885.1. Classification (NCBI taxonomy): domain Eukaryota; kingdom Metazoa; phylum Chordata; class Chondrichthyes; order Carcharhiniformes; family Scyliorhinidae; genus Scyliorhinus; species Scyliorhinus torazame. Next base: position 235,910,491 of record NC_092710.1, read on the forward strand.
CCTTGATAAGTATGTACCTGTCAGGCAGGGGGGAAGAGGTCGAGCGAGGGAACCGTGGTTTACTAAAGTAGTTGAATCACTTGTCAAGAGGAAGAAGGAGGCTTATGTAAGATGAGACGTAAATGTTCAGTTCGGGTGCTCGAGAGTTACAAGTTAGCTAGGAAGGACCTAAAGAGAGAGCTAAGAAGAGCCAGGAGGGTACATGAGAAGTCTTTGGCAGGTAGGATCAAGGATAACCTTAAAGCTTTCTATAGATATGTCAGGAATAAAAGAATGACTAGGGTAAGAGTAGGGCCAGTCAAGGACAGTAGTGAGAAGTTGTGCGTGGAGTCCGAGGAGATAGGAGAGGTGCTAAATGCATATTTTTCGTCAGTATTCACGCAGGAAAAAGACAATGTTGTCGAGGAGAATACAGAGATACAGGCTACTAGACTAAAAGGGCTGGAGGTTCATAAGGAGGAGGTATTAGCAATTCTGGAAAGTGTGAAAATAGATCAGTCCCCTGGACCGGATGGGATTTATCCTAGGATTCCCTGGGAAGCTAGGGAGGAGATTGCTGAGTCTTTGGCTTTGATCTTTATGTCATCATTTTCTACAGGAATAGTGCCAGAAGACTGGAGGATAGCAATTGTTGTCCCCTTGTTCAAGAAGGGGATTAGAGACAACCCCGGTAACTATAGACCAGTGAGCCTTACTTCTGTTGTGGGCAAAATCTTGGAAAGGTTTATAAGAGATAGGATGTTTAATCATCTGGAAAGGAATAATTTGATTAGAGATAGTCAACACGGTTTTGTGAAGGGTAGGTCGTGCCTCACAAACGTTACTGAGTTCTTTGAGAAGGTGACCAAACAGGTGGACGAGGGTAAGCAGTTGATGTGGTGTATATGGATTTCAGTAAAGCGTTTGATAAGGTTCCCCACGGTAGGCTAGTGCAGAAAATACGGAGGCATGGGATTCAGGGTGATTTAGCAGTTTGGATCAGAAATTGGCTAGCTGGAAGAAGACAAAGGGTGGTGGTTGATGGGAAATGTTCAGCCTGGAGTCCAGTTACTAGTGATGTACCACAAGGATCTGTTTTGGGGCCACTGCTGTTTGTCATTTTTATAAATGACCTGGAGGAGGGCGTAGAAGGATGGGTGAGTAAATTTGCAGATGACACTAAAGTCGGTGGAGTTGTGGACAGTGCGGAAGGATGTTACAAGTTACAGAGGGACATAGATAAGCTGCAGAGCTGGGCTGAGAGGTGACAAATGGAGTTTAATGCAGAAAAGTGTGAGGTGATTCATTTTATTGGTAGAGGGATTGAGTTTCGGAGCCATGAGGTCATGTTGCAGCTGTACAAAACTCTGGTGCGGCCGCATTTGGAGTATCGCGTGATGGTCGCCGCATATTTGGAAGGATGTGGAAGCATTGGAAAGGGTGCAGAGGAGATGTACCAGGATGTTGCCTGGTATGGAGGGAAGATCTTATGAGGAAAGGCTGAGGGACTTGAGGCTGTTTTCGTTAGAGAGAAGAAGGTTAAGAGGTGACTTAATTGAGGCATACAAGATGATCAGAGGATTAGATAGGGTGGACAGTGAGATCATTTTTTCTCGGATGGTGAAGTCTAGCACGAGGAGACATAGCTTTAAATTGAGGGGTGATAGATACAGGACAGATGTCAGAGGTAGGTTATTTACTCAGAGAGTAGTAAGGGTGTGGAATGCCCTGCCTGCAACAGTAGTGGTCTCGCCAACATTAAGGGCATTTAAATGGTCATTGGATAAACATATGGATGATAAGGGAATAGTGTAGATGGGCTTTAGAGTCGTTTCACAGGTTGGCGCAACATCGAGGGCCGAAGGGCCTGTACTACGCTGTAATGTTCTATGTTATATGTTCCGCACAGACAGTGACCCAAGATGGGAATTGAACATGGGATCCTGAAGCAAATGTGCTAAACATTGTGCTGTCATGTAGTTTCCAGGATTAACCCTGCTTCCTTTCGTAAACAGCACATTAGCTATTCTCCAGTCCTCTGGGATCCCACCTGTAGCCAATGAGGATACAAAGATGTCAGTCAAAGCCCCAGCAATTTCCTCCCTTGCTTCCCTCAGTATCCTGGGGTAAATCCCATCCGACCCAGGAGACGTATCTACCTTAATATCTTTTAAAAGACCATATACCTCCTCCTTTTCGATGTTAACATGATCCAGACAGTTCACACACCCTACCCAAGAATCATCTTCCAGTAAGTCCCTTTCTTTAGTGAACACTGATGGAAAGTACTCATTTGGTACCTCGTCTATTTCCTCTGGCTCAACACATAGATTCCCCCCACTGTCCTTAAGTGGTCCAATCCTTTCCCTGGCCACCCTCTTGCTTTTTACATATGAATAAAAAGCTTTGGGATTCACCTTAATCCTACTTGCCAAGGCCTTTTCATGACCCCTCCTAGCCCACCTAATTTCCCACTTCAGTACCTTCATACTCCTCAAGGGTTTTGACTGCCCCCACCCTTCTAGACCGTACGAAAGTCTCCTTTTCCTTTTGACGAGGATCACAATATCCCTCGTTAGCCAAGGCTCCCTAAACTTCCCATACTTATCCTTCGTTCTCTCAGGAATGTGACTTTCCTGAATCCTAATCAACTGTCGCTTGAAAGACTCCCACATGTCCGATGTTGATTTACTATCCAATAGCCGCACCCAAACCAAATTCTTCAATTCCTGTCTAATGTTATCGAAATTTGCGTTTCCCCAGTTTAGCATTTTAACGCGAGGGTTACCCTCATCCCTGTCCAAGAGTACCCTAAAACTTACAGAATTGTGGTCACTACTCCCAAAATGTTCCCCTACTGAAATCTCAACCATCTGTCCAGGCTCATTCCCCAATACCAGATCCAGTACTGCCCCTTCCTTAGTTGCACTATCTACATATTGCATCAAGATACACCTGACAAACCCTGCCCCATCCAAACCCTTAGCACTAAGTAAGTCCCAGTAATCCTGTTATTTTTGCACCTATCCAAAATCTCTCTACCTATCTGCTCCTCGATCTCTCGCTGGCAGTTGGCAGGCCTGTAATAAACATCCACCATTGTGATTGACCCCTTCCGGTTCCTGAGCTCTACCCAGATTGCCTCATTGTATGGGCCCGCCAAGGTGTCCTCCCGCAGTATGGCTATAATATTCTCCCTAACCAGTAATGCTACTCCCCCACCCCTTTTACATCCTCCTCTATTTCTCATGAAGCATCTATATCCTCCAACATTCACCTGCCAATCCTGCCCTTTCTTTAACCATGTTTCTGTGATAGCCACAACATCATAATTCCAAGTATTAATAAGTGGTCTACGTTCATCTGCCTTACCCGCTATACGTTTGGAGTTGAAACAAATAGTAACTCATCTCTTGATCCCCCAAAGCCTGTCCAAGGTACAAGTCAGGGGTTTGATGGAATACTCTCCACTTTCCTGGACAAGTGCAGCTCTGAAAACACTCAAGAAGCTCAAAACCATCCAAGTCAAAGCAGTCCACTTGATTGTCCCCTTTCCACAAGCATTCAATCCCTCTGCCACTGATGAACAGTGACAGCCATGTGTACCATTTCCAAGATGTACTGCAGTAACTCACCAAAGTTCCTTAACAGCACCTTCCAAACCCATGACCGCTACCACCTAGAAGAACATGAGCAGCAGAATCTGGGAAGCCCACCACCTGGAGGTTCCGTAGAATTTACAGTGCAGAAGGAGGCCATTAGGCCCATCGAGTCTGCACCGGCTCTTGGAAAGAGCACCCTACCCAAGGTCAACAGCTCCACCCTATCCCCATAACCCAATAGCCCCACCCAACACGAAGGGTAATTTAGGACACCAAGGGCAATTTATCATGGCCAATCCACCTAACCTGCACATCTTTGGACTGTGGGAGGAAACCGGAGCACCCGGAGGAAACCCACGCACACACGGGGAGGATGTGCAGACTCCGCACAGACAGTGACCCAAGCCGGCATCGAACCTGGGACCCTGGAGCTGTGAAGCAATTGTGCTATCCACAATGCTACCATGCTGCCCACTCCACAATGCTAACGTGCTGCCCTTCCAAGTCATCACGATCCTGACTTGGAAATAAATTGCCGTTCCTCACTGTCGCAAAATCCTGGAACTCTCTCCCTAACAGCGCTGTGGGTACACCTATGCCCCAAGAACGGCAGCGGTTCAAGGCAGCAGCACACCATCACCTTCTGAAGAGCAATGGAGGCTGGGCAATAAATGCTGGCCTAACCAGCAAGGCCCAAATCCTGTAAATGGATATATTTTTTAAAAGAGGGGTACGACACAAGGAAGTGCTGAGGGTTTTGGCAAAGGTTGATACCATGAATAGTACAGGCTTCAAGGGCCAAAGGGCCTGTTCCTGTGTTGTATTGTTCTTTGTTCTTAGTTCATGGTTCAGTAGCTCTAAAGTGCCCTGCCACAGTGTTTACAAATACCAACTACTTCAAAGAGTTAAGTGCTCTCAATTTCTAACTAAGCACTTCAAAATCACTCAAGCGTGAAGCTGGGTGATTGGAATGCACTTAACTCTCTTTGAAGTAGTTGATGACTGTAAATGTTGTGGTCAGAGCATTTCAGAGTTACTGCACCAGGACCAAAGATGAATGAAGCAAGACTCAGAGCTGTGTCTGTGTGGAAGCTGTCAGTCACAACCCACTAAAGGAAATTAATGAATGACTTGCAGCTCAAGGATCTGAGGGGTTTAAACACAGTTCACTGCTTTCTCTTTCGCGGAATTGACACGTGGTGCGTCCTCTGTCTGAGCCTGCAGTTGTATGCCCAGGTGAGTGTTACAACAGTACTTTTTTCATTGCCTCTGGCTGGACTTCTTTCAAGCTTCCATACAGGGGTCTCTTTTCTGAGAAGGCTTCCTGACAGATTTCTCTTTTCTGAGGGGGCTTCCTGACAGGGGACTCATTTCTGGGGGATCTGCAGGGGGGCCTCCCTATTGAGGGGGTCTCTGTGGAAGTCTCCCTATTTAGGGGTCTATGTGAGTGGGGTCCCCCAATTTAGGGATCTCTGGAAGGCATGTGGGACAGGTCATACCCATACTTAGGGAAAGGGGTTAGATCCAGAAAATCCAAGGGTGGGGGCTGATCAGTGATGAAGGGTGTGGGGTGGGAGGTTGATTTGAGATGAGGGGTGTGGGGTGGGAGTTTGATTTGAGATGCAGGGTGTGGGGGGCGGGGGGGTTCTTGACTGCGCAAAGTGGCAGCTCGATAATGGGATCCCCTCGGGAATCCCTCATATTCCTTGCCATGCATAAATTTGCATGATGAGAGATAATGAATTGCTTCCTGATTTGCACTCCCACTATTTCCAATTCACCTCCGGCGGGAGAACATAAACTCCCAAATAGAGAATCCCGGTTGAAGCGTTGATGCCGGGGCTTACGTTCGGGAGAAGAGAGAGCACCGGATCTGCGAGGGACATCCTTTCCGAAGTTCAGTAGCGTGCTGGGATTAAAGAAAAAAAATCAACAGTGACATCACAGGAAAGCGGTAAGCTGATTGGTTGGTGAGTAACTGATATTACGAACTGTGCATAAATAGCTGGAACAGAAATTACTGAAAAAGATAACAGATAGGGAACCAAGCTTAAAAAATAAAGTGAGTCATTTATAGTAGAAATCTGTGCTCGGATGTATACCGGAGCAATAGGTCAGAAGGTGAAATAACTGAGGGGGAACTGGAGGATAGGGCCAGTAAGACTCAGAGGAGGAACAGGCAGGGAGATGTTGCTGAACACAGCAGGACTGGTGGCCTGAAGTGCATTTGTTTCAAGTATGTGTGAAGTATAACAGGTAAGGCAGATGAATTTAGAGCTTAGATTAGTACTTGGAACTATGATGTTGGTGCCATTACAGAGATTTGGCTAAGAGAGGGACAGGATTGGCAGCTAAATTTCCAGGATTTAGATGTTTCAGGCGGGATAGAGAGGGATATAAAAGGGGTGGGGGAATTACATTACTGGTTAAGGAGAATATCACAGCTGTATTGCAGGAGGACACCTCCGAGGGTTCATACAGCGAGCCAATATGGGTAGAGCTCAGGAATAAGAAGGATGCAGTCACAATGTTGGGGGTTTACTACAGGCCTCCCAACAGTCATCGGGAGATAGAGGAACAGATATGTAGGCAGATTTTGAGAAGATATCAAAGCAACAAGGTTGTTGTCGTGGGTGATTTTAACTTCCCTTATATTGACTGGGACTCACTTAGTGCCAGGGGCTTGGATGGGGCAGTGTTTGTAAGGAGCATCCAGGAGGCTTCTTGAAACAATGTGTAAATAGTCCAACTAGGGAAGGGGCTGTACTGGACCTGGTATTGGGGAATGAGCCTGGCCAGGTAGCCGAAGTTTCAGTAGGAGAGCATTTCAGGAACAGTGACCATAATTCAGTAAGTTTTAAGGTACTGTTAGATAAAGATAGCAAACAGGGTTAAGGAAAATCCCAAGGCTTTTTATACGTATATAAAGAGCAAGAGGATAGCCAGGGAAAGAGTTGGCCCACTCAAGGAGAGGGGAGGGAATCTATGCGTGGAGCCAGAGGAACTGGGCGAGGTACTAAATGAGTACTTTGCATCAGTATTCACCAAAGAGAAGGACTTGGTGGATGATGAGTCTGGGGAAGGAAGTGTAGTTAGTCTGGGTCACATTGAGATCAAAAAGGAGGTGACAACGACATATTATCACCAAGGGTAATATAACAACAGTGACGTTTAAGGGGAGTCTTGACGAATACATGAATAGCATGGGAATAGAGGGGTACGGGCCCCAGAAGTTTCAAAGGTTTTAGGACAGACAGGCAGCATGGTCCGCGCAGGCTTGTAGTTCCGAAGGGTCTGTTCCAGTGCTGCACTTTTCTTTGTTCTTTGAATTATGTGAGGTTCGCGTTCCCATTCGGGTCACCAGTTCTGGAGCAATTCAGGACATCCTAATGAACCAGTCCTCTGCCCACGTGAATCCAGAGCAATTCTCATTGCTGCCGGCATCGGATTCGCTGGGGCCGGAATTGGCCGGAGGTTGACAAGCTGGAGCTGGTCCTAAGCACTCCACTCCGAACACACTCTCATTGCAGCCAAGTAGATGGCCCCACGGAGAGCTGCACCACGATTCAGCGACAGAGAGTTGGATTAGATCGGTGGAGGTGAGGCGAGACACCCTTTTCCCCAGGGTAGTCAGGAGGCTGCTGCCCACCAATGTCAACCAGACCTGGGCAAGGTGGCAGGGAGGGCGAGTGGATTGGCCTGTAGCTCTGCAAAAACAATGAATGACCTCCTTTTGTCAGCTCAGGTGAGTTACCACGTCTGTGACGCTGACATCACTCCCATTCGTCACGCCTCGCCTATCCTTCCCCCCTCCAAGAGCCCAATCAAAACTCATCTGCCTGCATCGCCCTCACATCTCACCCTTCCCCAAACCCCAACACCTGGATATTCTTCTTTGCCCAAGTGCCTTGCACAAACTTGCCACTAACCACAAACGCCCATGTAACTCACCTCCATGCGCCTCACCATGTCCTTTATGTGACCCCCAAGAAAAGATAGCCCAAAGTCGAAAGCAGCAGGAGAAGATTGGAGGTGACGAGCTGGACTTCACCCTCACTGAGCAGAGGGCGATGGAGCTATCCAGGGAGGTGGAGATAAGAGCTATCTCCCAGGCGGAGGTTGGAATGGGACAGCCAAGTGAGCCCCAAGTGCAAAGTGAGTCACCTCTGTTCCCTGACCATTCTTTCCCAAGATCTCACCATGTGTCTTGTCTTTTGTCTTGCAGGATCACCAACAGAAGAAGTGGGCCAGCCTGGCCTCCACCTTCCCCGGCCACAAACCCAGCACACCTGGAGGACCAGTCCAGGGATGGCACTGACTTCTCGGCATTGAGTTCACCTGCACCCTCCACCATCCCAGACAAGATAATCACGGAAGGTCATATTTGTGAAGAGACTCCTGGTCACCATCTAGCGTGCATGAACTTCCAAGGTAGTGGGCAGTCGGTGTCCCAGGAACCAGCTTTAGGCCGGACAGGTGCCGTGCTTTTGGGAAAGATAATCCCATCACTGGTAGAGATACATACACAGAGCCAGGATCTACAGGAGCAGGTGTCAGCAACCTTCCAGTGCCTGCGGGTGCAGGAGGAGGAGTCTGAACGCCTCCATGGGCAGGAGATGTGCCGATAATGTGTGGTACCCAGGCTAACACAACCGTGGTGGAAGACGGGTGAAAAAGTCACAGCCATGTGTCAAGACGTCAAAGGCTTGGGGGATGCTTTTCGGTCGATGGCTGAGGCTGAAGACCAGTCCCAGTGCACCATCAAGATCCTGGTTGCGACGAGAGCGGGCCTCCAGGGCTGGCAGTGCCAGTGACTGTGGAGCCATCAGAGCTCTCTCCGGCCTCACCTCCATCCCATGGAGTAGCCCGGGGGCCATCCTGCACCCCAAGGGAGGAGGATGGGATGGGTCCCATGCCGTTGCCTCCCACAGGAGTGTTGCTGGGACAAGTCAGCACTTCTGAATTTCCCCTCACCTGATGCTGGTACATCTGTTAGGCAACGGGTAGAACAGGGTGGCACCTCATCACCTTTGACAACTGAAAGTTGGCCAGGCCCATCCAAATCCAGGCCCTCCAGAGGATGGCCGCCAAAGGCACCTCAGGTCACTGGCTGAGTAAAGCAGCAGGCCGCCCACGTCAGATGTGCTATCAGGTCTCACATCTAGAAGGAGTGGTTGACCATGTAAAATAAATAAGCTACACCCCAGTTAAGTTGGCACTGGTGCAGCACATAAGTTAGAGGTAGGGGTCAGGGCACAATACTGTAAACAGTCATGATTTACCTTTGCTCCAAACCTGTGACCCACCTCTAACCTCTGTCTGAAGGGTGTGAGGAATGGCCTGGGCTGAGTGTAGAGGGTGGGGGCGAGGGGAGGTTGATGTTGTGGGTGCTGGTGGGTGGCATGGGGCAGGGCCCCAGGACAATTGGATGGTCCACCTGCTTGACCCTTCAAGGCAGCAGGAGATGGGGCCAGAGGTGTGAGGCTGCCTTGCAGGGCAGCTTACTCAGTAAGCTGTCCTGCAAGGCTCCACACAGCTTTCCATCACCGCTCACCATCTCCATAACCGCACCCTTCCCCATTTGCAAATAACATATGGGCCCATGAGGTGGAATAGCCAACATACATGCAGGCGCGGCATGGTTACATGGTGTTTAGAACTGTTGCTTCACAGCGCTGAGAGCCCGGGTTCGATCCTGGCTTGGGCCACTTTCTGTGCGGAGTCTGCACGTTCTCCCCGTGACTGCGTAGGTTTCCTCCGGGTGCTCCAGTTTCCAACCACAAGTCCCGAAAGACGTGCTTGTTAGATGAATTGGACATTCTGAATTCTCCCTCAGTGTCCCGAAACAGGCGACTAGGGGATTTTCACAGTCACTTCATTGCAGTGTTAACGTAAACCTACTTGTCACACTAATAAAGATTATTATTATTATTAGGGTGCACCCGGGCGAACAGTGGAATGTGATCCTCATGGCAGGAGTCAGACTTTGGCAAATGATGAAGAGCACCAGAGCTCATCTTCCCTCGTCCCATGGACAAGACCTGTTAATACTGCCAACCCTGGACCAACACCGTGTAGGAATGCTGGTAGAATAGAGGGGGGGAGAGAAGCTGGAATGGTGGGGTGGAGTGAAGGGAGGAGGGACTGGGGAGGATGTGAGTGGCTATGGGGGCACCACTTGGAAGGGAGTTCAGGGGGGTGTTATGGAGAGTATGGAGAGGTGGGATAGGGTGTCGGAGCTGCTGGTGGTCAGCGCATTTAGTGTGAAAATCGGAAGGTGATTAAGCTTTCCCATGCAGCCCCGGAAAACACATTGGGCAGCTGGCTGTGCCCTACAGGGATCCATGCCCTGGTCATCCTGGCCGGCTATCCTCCTCATCAGATGAGGTCTGTTGTTCCCCCTCCTCCTCTAGCATAATCCTCCTCTGCTGCACGATGTTATGAAAGATGCAGTAGGAGAGTTCCACTGGAGCGGTCCAAGCAACGGAACCACATCTTGAGGACACCAATGCACTGCTCGATGACGCTCCTGGTTGCTGCAAGTGTCGTTGTAACAGTTGTTTGCCTCAGTATGGGGTCTTTGAACAAGCCATCATCGTCTGTCCCATGGTCAAGATCCGTTGATACTGCCAACCCAGGACCAACACCATGTCGGGATGCTGATAGGATCCTCGGAGGGGGAGCTCATTAGCCCTGGCCTGTTCACCAACAGCCAACCCCTCACCAGAAAAAGTGCATCGAAGGTGGCAGGAACCGACGAGTGCACCAGTATGTACAAGTTGTGGGTTCTGCCTAGGTATCGGGCGCAGACATAAATTATGTGCAGCTGGTAGTCACACAACAACTGCACGTTTAGGGAGTGGAACCCTTATGAAAGACACCCATGATGAACTGGTGCTCGTAGGGAGACATGTGTACCATCTATCACCCTCTGGACGAGGGGCTTGACAATGATGGCGGCGAATCCAGCTGCCCTGGCATCCTGGTGGGCTTGGTCCAGACTCAAGATGATATAGTCCGCTGCCTGGGCAAATAGCTTATCCGTGACAGTGTGGATGCACCTGTGAGCGAACATGTGAGATATACCAGACAGGTCCTCGCTCAGTGCCAAGAAAGACTGCGAAGCAAAGATGTTCAGGGCAACCATCACCCTGATGGCCACCAGGAGCAGGGGACCTCCTAAAAGGCCCCGTGGTGCCAGATGCGCCACCATTTGAAATGAAAAATTGAAATGAAAATTACTTATTGTCACAAGTAAGCTTCAATGTTACTGTGAAAAGCCCCTAGTCGCCACATTCCGCGCCTGTTCGGGGAGGCTGGTATGGGAATTGAACCCGCACTGCTGACCTATCTTGGTCTGCTTCAAAAGTCAGCTATTTAGCCCTGTGCTAAACCAGCCCCAACCATTTGGCACACGGCCTCCCTGTTATCCTGATTCTTTGGTGGCACACGCAGTCCAGCACGTCCTCGAATGACAGACGCAAACGGTACAGACATGGCCTGATGTGGCACCGCCCTCACATCTTCTCCTCCTCAGCCTGTTACACAGCCACCTCTCCTGCCTCAACAGATCCCTGCACTTCTGGGGCAGGCACCTCCTATGCAGAGTTCTCCCTGAGCAGGTCCTGTGCCTCCAGCTTTCGTGCATCCACGACCAAGGCTGTGACCACCAAATGGCTAACATTCCTGGCTGAACTCTGAAATTCCTTCTCTTTAAGGGGGAAAAGAGAAGACATGTTAGCAAGATGAGTATTCCCTTGCCCATCCAGATCCAACAGGGTTCATGGCGACCCTGAGTTGCACTTCTGCTCTGCCTTCCACATGTCCTCGCCCAAACCCACCCCACCCCTCTGCCATTCCACCTGATATGCTGCCTTCCGCACTGCACCCCTGTCCCCATCAATGAGTGGCACCGAGTCAGTGATTAAAGAAGCCTTTTTCCTCATCATGGGTACCAATGGCTGCTGTAGCCAGTGGCCCCAATGGCCTCTGCAACTCCTGTCCTGTCTTCCCAGTTGAGTCTATTGTGGGTGTCCTCATTGGGTGGGCTGTGTGTTATCCCGTCAGCAGGTTGGCATCTGGTTGTTCGGTGGAGAGGGTCATGATTGCCCCAATTGCCTCCATGAGTAGAGGCTTGTGTGTGGCCAGGTCTCACAGATGGGGGTAAGGCAGGGAAGTGTGCGTCTGCTGGGGATGTAGCTGCAGTGTGTTGTGGATCCTGATGTTTGATACACAGGTTGTAACTACCTGACTGGGGGAGGATGGTTAGGAACAGGGAGCAGCGTGGTGGACAGGAAGGGCCTGGAGACAGCTGGTCGTCCTGCGGAGTGAACTAGCTTATATTGTGACTGGTGAGGTCTCTGCTCTAAGAGGGGCAGTGTGCCAGGAAGTGATGAAGGCAACGGTGCATGTATCCTTTGTGCGGGGTGGTCTCTGCTAATCCCCTGCTTCCCCTGTGCTTCCTGTGAGTGCACTGAGGTGTGCCAGCACCTGGTGTGTCACTGATTGTGCTTGGCCACGATCATCCCATTGATGGGTCAGCTGAGGGCTTCCAGAGGGTTGGCCTGGGCGGTTCCCAAATTACCAGAGGCTCTATGAACATTTACGGGACACTAAAGGACACAGTGAGCAGTCAGCAGAGTGAGCAGCTAGGAGCCTGTAATTTGTACCAAATGGATGCATTTAAAACAAATACTGCTGCAATGGCAGCCTGAGCCAGGCCACCCTGATCCCTAGGGGGACATCCCGAAACCACGGCACTGTCACCAAGTCGCTTCCCGCTACTCCCAGTCCTCGCATCCATCCCTCAGAAAGTGCCACAATTTTTAATGGCTTTAAAACTTTGCTTCTCTCTCTCCCTCAGAAGCTTTGGTGCCCATTTCCCACTTGTATGTTGTACCTGTTGTGAACCGCGCCCACATCACTTCTGTAATGTTCTTGTCAGGTGGACTGATTTATATTACAAGGACACTTGTGGCTAAAGCTATAAACGATTTATTTACATTAACTGTGGGTCAACTATATACCAAGCAACAGATGAATAACAGTATGATCATGCACAAGCAACCTCTCTCTCTTCTAGCTCTTCAGTCAGTCTGAGGTAACCTGACTCTAACATTCACTTATATACTAATGAGACTCCTAGTGGTATGTCGGTGAAACAACCATGATATCACTACAACTTTCGCCTGAGAGGGGCGGAGAATCGAAGAGGCCCAGAACCTACTAGGTCCAATCCACTAATCAGACCCAAATATTTAAATGGCGGTTTTGCATGCCACTGGTGGCGCAGGTCGAGGTCCTTGCTATCACCATCAGTGAGGGACCGGAGCATGGAATCTGGTTTAGTGCCGGGCACGACCCTCGATTTCGGCGAGATGCCCGATACTCTGCCCGATTGCAGCTCACCTTTCCTGCATTGAGGGGCGGCAAATTCAGCCCCCTTTTTTAAAATTAAGGGGCAATTTAGCCTGGTCAACCCACCTACCCTGCACATCTTTGGATTGTGGGGGTGAGACCCATCCAGACACGGGGAGAACTTCACATGGTCAGTGACCTGGTGCCAGGATTAAACCCGGGTACTCGCTGCCTTGAGGCAGCAGCGCTAACTATTGCCGCCTCTTAGCCCCCTTTTTTAATATATATTTTTAATTACTTTTTCCATTTTTACAAATAATGCAACAAACCCTTAAAATTGGTACAGTATAGTATAAATGCTTCTGCAAGCAAGAAGTCAGAAAGACAGGATGACGCCAATATCGTTGGTTCAACATAATCATTAAACTTGGTGCCTCCGATTATACAATAAAAAAGACAACGAAAAGATAAGCTAGAGAATCGGGGAGAAGAGAATAAGGCCATGGTAATATGATGCACACCATCAAGTGTAGTGAGTTCAAGATGGTGCTACATAATTTATGGAAAACCTTGTAGGAGAAGTCAGGCATAATGGAATCTATAAATTTGAGATAGGTGTCCCATACATTTTGGAATGCATCCGATTTGGAACGAAGTACGCAAGTTAAGAAGATACATTTCATGATAATTTTGTGCCAAATCTGAATTGAAGGACATTCATCATAAATCCTGAAGCAAAGCATATTCTTCCATGCAGCAAATGTTAGGATATTATACAGCCTTTTACATTAATACCAATAATTCTCCTATCTGGGAGCCACAGAATTAGGAATAAAAGATCAAATTCTAAGGCTGAGCCAAATATCTTCTCAGGTTCTTGAAGTACACCAGACCAGTAGAATTTAATTTCGACACAGGACCACACACAGTGTATGCAGTCTCCTTCAGCTTCCTTACACGTTTCGCACAACGAGGATACAGCAGGACCAAACCCGTGTCTCAAGCTTGATGTGATATGCACATCGTGGAATATTTTGAACTGAGCTTCCTTCGTTCAATTACAGACTGAAATTTTATTGGCATTTTCTCATATGTTACCCCAGGTCTCCTCATCAGTACTGACTGCAAAGTCTTTTTCCCAAGACCGCATTAATTCTAATATACTCACACAGGATCTAGAACACAGGAGCTGGATTCTCCGGGCTGGATTCTCGGATTTTGAGACTAAGTACTGAAGTCAGCGTGGGAACAGTGGTGTTTTACACCCGGAAAATCGGGACAAAACCGCCACCGATCCTCCAACTGGTGGTGGGGGTGGGGGGTGGGGGTGGGGGGGGGGTGGTGGGGCTAGCAGGCACGCAGCGCAAAACCCCCGGCTCTAGCTGCAGATACGGCCGGAGAATTGCCAGGGCTGTGGCCGCGCATGCGCACGGCGGCGGCCTGCAACGGCTGCATCGTGCAACATGGCGCCGGCTGCGCATGGAATCGGCCTGTCAAATATTGCCCCATTTTGGCCATGCTTGCCACCCCCGTACCAACCCCACTCCCCCACCAATGCCCCCAGGCCCCCCCCAAAACAGTCATAAGGCTGCGCTTGCTGCTGACAGCCCGCTTTAAATCTGGTGCACTGCGTCAGATAGGTGACCCCTCACCACCCCCCCCCTCTCCCCCAGCACCCCCGGGGCACTCCCTTGGGTGCCCTCTGGCCCCAGCCGACCGATCAGCTGTATGGGCGCTCCAGCACAACCTGTCCCATCTTTCAGGTCTGAAACGTCTCAGAAACGGAAAATCCAGAATGTATTTACAGTGATGCATATCATCACATGCCCCCTTTTTTCATGTTACATATTTTCTGTACAGTGTTAAAGAAAATTGAACAAAATAGGTAGATAAGTGATGACATGTACAAATCATGATGACAGTGATGACTATACAATACCAAATAATATTTATGAATCGGTACAGTCAAGTGGATTTCTTCTTTTGTTGATGAAGTGGCGATGTTGATGTTGTCAATGCTTTGTGAACGCCGTCAGTGTCCCTGTGCTTAAGGAACCAAGAGGTGGTCAAATCACTTTGTTGTCTGATTTGGACTTTTTTTTTTGGTGCTTGTGGTAGCGATGCAGTATGTAATCTGTGTCGTAAGCTGGTTTGCTTGTTCGTAGTGTAGCAAACTCATCTGCCTTGAAAGCTGGTTTGCTTGTTTGTAGTGGAGCAAACTTGAATCGGTGAGATTTGCTGTCATGCCATAGTATGTCTGTACTCTTGCCAGTGTGAGGAGCTGTGCTGTTACATTGTCCTGCATTTGCGGAGTTGTACCATGTCGTACCAGTCGTTGTTCCATTGTTGTTGTTTTTGTCGTGCTTGTTGTTGACGTTGGTGCCTTTGGTATGCTTCTTGTTGTTGTCCTTGTTGTTGTTTTCGTAGGTTTTGTTGTTGTGTTTGTTGCGCTCAATGACCACACCGAGTGGACCATTCGAGTCCTTCACAAAATTACTTGTGTCAGTGTCCTTTGTGGCATCTGCTGTCTCACTGAGCGTGCCGTCTCTGATTCCTCGGCGCTCCCCGTCTGGAGTCATGTCCGGTTCACTTGAATCATCTTTGGCTTGTCGATGCTCCTCGTCTGGAGTCCTTTCTGGTTCACCTGAATCAGCTTTGGTTTCTTGACACTCCCCGTCCGGAGTCATTTCAGGTTCACTTGAATCATCTGAGGTGTCTTGATGCTCCCCGTCCGGAGTCAAAACGTTCAGGAATGCATTTTTTTGTGGAGAAGCTCGAGTGGATGAGGTTTGAATTAACGTGGTGTCACTGGAGTCACTAGTAACCTCACTTTGATCATCGAGTGTCTCTGTACATACTAGCTGAGATCTGTCAGTCTCGCTGAGATGTCGCACATCTTGTATGGGAATTGTGAAGCCTTTGTCATTTGTCGCACATACAGTGGGTAGATCTTCAGTGTCTTCTTGTCGGTTAGATGAGCTGGATAGACTGTCAGAGTCTTCTTCTGGTGGCTCAAATAAACTGGGTAGACTGTCATAGTCTTTTTGTTGTTCACGTGAGCGTGGTAGACGGTCATAGCCGTCTTGCTGTGCACTTGAGCATGGCAGACTTGCATCATCTGCTGCTGGTTGCTCAGATAAGGTTGCTAGACCTTCATGGTCTTGTTCATGCAAGGACTGCGCTCTGGAGTCTTGCGTTGCTTCCATCGTGGAGTCTGTCAACGAGTTCGCTGCGGAGGCTTGTACCGCTCTCTCTGTGGAGTCTGGCATTGTTCCCTGTGTGGAGTCATGCAGTGGTCTCGCTGTGGAGTCGATCTGTGCGCTCTCAACGGAGTCAGGCAGTGGTCTCGCTGTGGAGTCTTTTGTGTTCTCTGTGTGGAGACGTGCAGTGGTCTCGCTGCGGAGTCTGACATAGCTTTCTGTGCGGAGTCGGGAACTCAGTGGTGCATGGACCACTATGTGGAGTCGGGGACACTTCGTGGTGCGTGGACCACCCTATGTGTGGAGTCGGGGACTCTTCGTGGTGCATGGAGCACTGTTCGTGGTGCGGGGACCACAGGTTTGGCGTCAGGCCGCTCTCTGCGGGCTTGTACCACTCTCGGTCTCTTGGCGTCAGGCCGCAGCAGAATCCTGTACTTCTGGGTTAGGATGTCGTCTGTGCTGGGCTGAGGATCCTCCAACCCGAAGAACTAGTCCATGTCTGTGTCGGATTCTTCACTGTACAACACATCTCGTTGCGATTCGGATTTGGTACTGAGGTCGCCATGCCCAATGATGAAATCATCGTCTGAGTCATAGTCTTCAAGGACCATATCATCACTTTCTGTGTCGGAACTGTCATTGTGCTCACGATGTCCAAAGAAGAAATCAACGTCTGAGTCGTAGTCTTCAAGGACTAAATCATTTCTTTGGGGCGGTGCTAACTGCTTGTTGCAGGGTTCTGCAGAGGTTACTTTCAGCTATTGGTTGGTCAACGTTCAGGCATTGTGCTGTCGTTCCAGGTGAAAGAATTGTGTTTTCCGGCTTTAAATTTTTAAAAACTATTTTGGGACATTTCCCCTTTAAGTGGGCGTGGTCTGGGGGCCTCTGATGTCATGACGCTTGTGACGTAGTGCGTAGGAATGGATTGCGCATGCGCAGATCGCTTTTCCTTTACTGTGCGCTCTGCACAACTGCGCCTGCGCGACTTCTCGCGTATGCGCAGAGCACTATTTTGCCGGTTCGCGTCTTCTGGGGAACTGCGCATGTGCGGCTCCTTTCTCAAGATGGCTGCCAATCAAATTTGCCGTTTTCTGCATTTGCAAGCCGACCTGTGCCTCGTGGTGAGTATAGGCACCCCAGTTTTACCGATCCCTTTTGTGTTCACCTCACAGTAGTTTTCAAACTTGTCCAGGACTGTCTGGAAGTCTCTCTTGTCTTGCCCTTTGGAGTACTTGAAGGTCTTGAAGATTTATACTGCACTTTCACCCGCAATGGTGAGCAGGAGCTTTATTTTCTCTGCATCCGCCACGCCATCTGGGTCGGATGCTCCCATGTAGATCTCAAATCTCTGCTTGAATGCACGCCAGTTGGCACTGAGATTGCCCTGGTACCTGAGCTTCTGTGGAACCGGAATCTCGAACATCTTGTGTGGGTGCTGTTGCTGGTAGTCATGGATTTTGAGTTGAACTATATAGATTCAACAGGGCACTACTGATACCATGTTGTGTTATGCTTCTTCATGTAGCATAAGCTGCTTCCTTGATGTATGTTCTGGCAAAGGAAGGTTCAGACTTGGAGATGGTTTAACACATTTATTGAACAGTTAACAATTCTCCTACTTGAGTTCGACTCTCCTGCTAATCTTGCTATAGTAACTCAGTCTGCTCTAAGCCATGTGGTGGGTGTGATGCTTCTGATCTGCCGCTGTGTCGCCTGTGGAAAGAGAAAGAACATGTGTGTCCTGTCCTTTCATATGGGTTGCCCCCTTGTGGTAGTGTCGCCTCTGGGTGTCTTGACTGCTAATTGGTCGTGTCCTGTTCTATGTGTTCATTAGCTGTATGTCTGCATGTCATGATGTCTCTATTGCTCCCTCTAGTGTTTACTCAGTCCCAGTGTATCTTCATTAACCCCTTGTGTATTTACAGTGATGCATATCACTATAATCTCCAAAGTGGTGCATGTGAAACTGGACCCGGGCCCTCGGGAGGCCATATTCGGGGTGTCAGACCAGCCGAGGTTGGTAACAGGTGCGGAGGCAGATGTTATAGCCTTCGCCTCATTGATCGGCGGAAGGCGGATCCTGTTGGGATGGAGAGTAACCCCATCCACCCTGTGCCCTGCCGTGGCAGGGGGACCTGCTGGAATTCTTGACTCTAGAGAAGGTCAAATTTGAACTGAGGGGAAGGACGGAGGGGTTCTACAATTCATGGGTGTTATTCGTTGTGCACTTTCGAGAATCGAACATTGGGGGGTTGGGAGGGTTGGGGGGAGGGGGACTGGCTGTATGTGTTAATGGTGACTCTGGGTGATTCCTGATTCCTTTTTGTTATTTGTTTATGTTAACATGTGGGATGCCATTTGGGGGTTTGGTGGGAGGATGGGATTGTTGATATTGATATGGGGATTGACATTGCATTCTTTACTGATTATTGTTGGTGGGTGTACATTTGGGAGAAAATGTGAAAAAGGAGAGTAAAAATATTTTTAAAAGAACACTCTTCAGAGTTCTAGCCTGCCTTCAGAATTAAAGAAATATTTGTTTCTTGGAACATCTGCGGCAGCAAACCTGCTTCAAAACAATGACTATACTTGCGAACCATTAGCAAGTCTTTAAATTTGTTGTAAAATTCACATCCGGGGGACATCTGGTGGCTGCCATGAGCTGATCCATCTCAGAGAAGGTGGCTCCAGCTTGGAGCTTTTGGTTTTGGCCCTTTCTACCCGGTTAATGGGCATTTTTGCTGGAGATTCTGCAAAATAAGTGGTGGGAGTTGACTTTTCCTCCAAAGTGGAAACACACACCCGGCAGAAAGCGAATAAGGCAGCAGCGGCTCCAGAGTTGGAGGATCTGAGTGGCGCAGTTGCAGACAGTGTCAGAGTCGGGAGCACCGTCATCGTCCACCCCACTGCCTGTGCAGCAGTGAATCGGGTTGATCAATGGGGAGCTCCGGCAGCATCGGCTGGAGTTGCAAGAGGCTGTTTTATTGATGGATTGGAATGGCAGACCCAAATGGGTGGTGCGGGGAGGGTCAAAAACCTAGGTGAGGAGAGTGACTTTGAATGTGCAGGGATTGAATGGCCCGGTGAGGCGATCGCAGGTGTTTGTGCACCTGAAAATTTAATGGCGGTGGTAGGTTTTTTGCAGGAGACGCACCTGTGGGTGAAGGATCAGGTGAGGATGGGTGGGTGGGACAGGCGTTTCACTCGGGGTTTGATTTCAAGTCGAGAGGAGTTGCAATCCTATTTAGTGAAAGGGCACCGTTTGTGGTGGCCAGTGAGGTGAGGAACTTAGGAGGTCGGTACGTGATGGTGAGCGGGGTGTCGGAGGGAGCACCAGCTATGTCGGGAAACTTCTATACGCTTATTTGGAATTATGCAGAGTTTATTAAGGGAATGGTGGTAGCCATCCCAGACCTAGATTTGCATCAGCTATTAATGGGGGTTGTTTTCAACTGTGTGTCACCTCGGATGGATGGATCGCTGGCTAGGTCAGCAATGGTGAAGGAGTTTGGGGTGTTCATTTATCAGATTTGGGGGGGCAGGGTGCACCCATGGAGGTTTAGACATCCGGGAGAGGTGTTTCCCTACTTTCCCTATGTGCACCGGGTATATTCCTGTACAGATTTTTTCATGGTGGGGAAATCGTTTATCCCGGGGATAGTGGGGGGGCAGAATATGCGGCAATCATGGTCTTGGACCATGCATCACACAATATGGATGTAAGGCTCGATACAGGACGGGCACAGAGGCCCTCTTGGAGGATGAATTTGGCGCTGCTGGCAGATAAAAAGGAGTATGTAGAGTTCAACTAAAACGGGGAAGTCTTGCCCTCCACGTTTTGGGAGGCATTGAAGGTCGTGATGCAGGGGGAAGGTGATACTGTACGAGGTCCATAGAGATAAGATAGACAGGGCGGGGAGACAGAGGTTGGGGGGGGGGCAATTTTGGATGTGGACCAGTAGTATTCAGGAGCTCGACCAAGGAGCTATTGGCGGAAGGGGAGGGGTTGCGAGGGGAATTTAATTTGCTGACAACAGGGAAGGTAGTGGGTCAACTTTGGCAATCAAAAGCGGTTCTGTATGAGTATGGAGAGAAGGCCAGCCACCTGTTAGTTGAGACGACAAGCGACCTGACCATGCAGGAGATAGTGAAGGTGAGGGATGTAGGGGAGAGTTGGTGACAACGCTGGAGAAAATTAATGAGGCATTTGAAACCTTTTAAGGGGAGAAGGCAGAGAGGGGGAGTTTTTTGGATGGGCTGGTATCCTCGGAGGTCGCGAGGGGGAAGGGACAGGGACTGGAGTTGTTACTGGGGTTACAGGAGGTAATGGAGTGGATTGGGTCGGTGCAGTCGGTGAAGGCACAGGGGCCGGTTGGCTTCCTGGTTGATTTTTTGCAAACAATTTGCGACAGAGTTGGCCCCATATCTTCTGGGGATATTTAATGATTTGTTGGCATGGGGGGAAGCTGCGGGCCACGTTGGCTCAGGCATTGATTTTCTTAATCCCTAAGAAGGATGGAGTGTGGGTCATATGGGCCAACTCCCTTTTAAACATAGATATGAAGGTGTTAGCTAAGGTGTTGGCTACACGGCTGGAGGGGTGTGTGGCAGAGGTGGTCTCGGAGGACCAGACGGGTTTGGTGAAAGGGCGGCAATGGAGAGCTCTATTCAGGGCTAGCCTTCGGTCCTTGGAGATTGTTGGGAAGAGAAGAAGTGTACCATAAGTGTCAATTGATCGTCAGACTAGTCTGTTTTATATAAAGCGGCATAAAAACCCTTCAATTATACAATCATTGAAAAGTTACAGCACAGAAGGAGGCCATTTGGCTCACCTTGTCCATGCCAGCCCAAGGACACCCAGATGCCCTTTCTAATTGCACTTTCCTGCACAGGGTCCATATCCATGTAGCTTAGAGCACTTAAGGTGCAGATCAGGTCCAGGTACCTTTTAAAAGAGTTTAGGGTCTCTGCCTCCACCAACAACTCGGGCAGCAAATTCCAGACTTCCACTACATAATCGTGGATCAGGTGTAATGGCACCTGGAGGGGTTGTGTAACGGGAGGGGTCTCTCAGGCCATTGGAGATCCCGGGTGGTCGGGCATTGGGCAAGGTGGCATTGCCAGGCTTGCTGGGGCAATGCCAGTGTGCCAGGCTGGCAGTGCCAAGGTGCCCGGGTGCCAGGTTGCCCGTGGCAGGGGTCGGGCCCGGGGGTACCTTGTCCAGAAGAGCTGGGGTGAGGGGAGGGGTCTTCAAGGACCCCCAAAGAGGTAAGTTGGGTGAAGTGGGAGGTCCGGAGGCTGCGGTGGGGTTGCTGCATGCCGACTTTAAAAATGGTATCCCGATCTGCTAAAGGCACCCAAAACTGATTGAATTGCGCCCCAAAATTAATTTCCTGCAACAAAGCTGTGTCAACTTACTGTTTTTTAAGGAGAGACAAGGGGTGCGATTTTCCCCCCACGTTGCTGATCTGGGTGCGCTGGGAGAATTGCAGGGGAAACCCAAATCGGGCTTCATGTCGAGTGCAAAACCTTGTGCGAGTCACCCGTCCTGCTGCTATCTGAATCAGACCCTCCAGATAATGATATTTTGGTTCCTTTGAACATGTGCGGCGTATTTGAAGCTGCATTTTCCTGGTGCCTGGGAGTCACCAGTCACACCGGCAAGTCCTCACCCAGCCACTGATTAGTACCAGTCTCCACAAGCGGAAACCAGGCGTGGTGGCCACTCTGGGCGTCTTTAATGCCATTGGAGCACTTTGGGTGGTCATGGACAGGGCAGCGCAGTACCCTGGAACTCCCCTTGGCACCCGGGACCATGGCAGTGCCAACATGGCACTGGTTGACATGGCCAGGATGGCAAGGGGATGGCATGCATGTCGCCTTGTGTGCATCAACAGGAAGGGGTTCCACTCTCTGAATGTCCAACTTGTGTGTGACCACCACCTGAAGGTCAAGCATGTATGCAGGCGTTTACCAGGGTGTAGACACAACAACTACATCCTGAGACTCTTGGAGATCCCCGGCACTTTCCAGGAATAACCCAGGATGACCGGGTGGTTCTTGGGGGATAAGGGGAACCTGCTTGGGACCTGGCTAATGACTCAGTACGCAGGCAGGTGACTGGTGCAGAGACCCAATACAACGAAGTCCATGAGGCTACCCGGGCTGTCATTGAGCGGTGCATCGCTCTGCTCAAAATGCGGTTCCGATGCCTCGACCGCTCTGGAGGTACACTGGTGTAAATCCCCGGAGGGTTGCCCGCTTTGTGGTGATCTGCTGTACATTCCACAACCTGGCATAGCAGCAGGGCGACGCTGTATGTGGAGGAGGAGGTACATGAGGCCACATCCGAGAAGGTGGTGCCAGAGCAGGCGGGGGCTGGAAGATGAGCCCAGAGAGGACCTGCAGGGACCAGCCAGAGGACTGGCGACAGCAGTGAGGTTCCGGCATGCCCGGAGGGCCAGGGAGACCTTCACCATCGGCCGTTTCATATAGAACGTGGCTAAGTCCATCATCCCACACTCTCCTCCCCCCACCTTCCACCCTCTGTCTTGCCACGCCCGTTCTCCCACCCCCATCTGGCCCGCCTCCCCTGCCCTCTCTCAGCACCACCCCCCCCCCCCCACCCCACCAAACTAGGTTCCAAGTTCTACCCACCCAGGGTCTGCATTACATTACTCCAGGGTGATGGGCCTGTGTTGGCACTGTCAGCGGGTCCATGTCGAGGGCAGGAGGGCGATGATAACCCGCTGTGAGCTGAGCACCAGTGCTCCTAACTATGCCATAGTCTGATTCCTGCCTGTGCGCCAACTGCGTGCACGCGGCCATCACCTGCACATGGTATGCCTTGGAAGGGGGTGAGGGGGTCAGATCCAGGAGCACCGTGCCTTGGGGGCTGGGGCAGGGAGTTAGAGGTCCAGTCCAAGCCCCTAGTGGAATACCGTGTCAGAGGCTGCACATTTCTCAGGTGCGGTACAATAGTGGCCCCAACTGCCCCTAGCCATCGATGGTACCAACCCCCACTTCCAACTCCTCCCACCTCCTTCCCCACCCCCAATGCTACCCTCTACCCCATACCCCACACCTTCCCAGCCCCTTCCCTGTACCCCAGCCCCCCTTCCCCACCACCCATCCTCTACTCCCCCTTCCCCGTCCCGCTTCCCCATTCTAGTGTCTTCTCAGTGATCCTCCATCTGCTTATCCCGACATGCTCTGCCATTCTGTCTCGGTGTTTCCCCAGGATGAACATCATCGATGGAGGCACCTTGCTGCTTACCATATCCCGTGGCCTTTGATGCCCCTGCCGGGCGTCCTCTGGGGGGCCCTCTTTGGGGCCGGAGGGCCCAGACCTATTCGACAATGGAACATGATCTGGTATGCCACCTTGTTATGCTTGCTGACTGCGAGACGCACGGTTGTCAGGAAGGGCTCGGGGGTGCTGCTGGCCGCTGTCGCCACCCCATAGGGAGGCTCTGTGTCGGCCCCCAGGCCCCCCTCCTTCTGGTCGGTGCCCGTAGAGTCCTGGGGGTCACCTCGGGATGGAGGGCAGCTGGACTGAGATGCCCTGAATCATCTAGCTCTGCTAGCCCTGGCAGCTCCCCAATATCTGCACCATTGTGTTGACACCCTCAGTGGTGCCTCTCTGTGACCGGGTCATGCTCTGCAGTGCCTCGCCAATGTCCACCTGCATCTGGAACACGTTCCGCAATGACTGGGACATGCTCTGGAGCGCCTCAGAGACAGCGCCCTTGCAAAGACTGGGACATGTCCCCATCTGGGATGCGTCACCCAACAACTGGGACTGCATCAGGGACAATTCCTCCAGCAACTGCGACATGCTGCCGAGGCACTCAGCCAGGGCCGTCACTAACTGGGCAATGCCTTGGACACAACCACTCATGATGGCAATGCCGTGCTCCAGGCTCTCCACTGCAATCACCACCCTAGCAGTGTTGGCCTTGGGGCCACGCGTTGCTGCCACTGTCTCCTGCACACTCAGCCTTTGGGACTCCTCCAATTTTCTTTGGACTTGTTGGAGTGTCACTGACATCCCCCTCTAAATGTCTTGGCTGCACCCTCCCAATTGCATCAGCTCCGGGTAGACCTGGTCCAGAGGCTCCTCCATAGTGTTCACTTAGAAGGTCAGAATCTCCAGATGGCCCAGCGCCATCGGATAGTGAACCTGTGGGAGAATGGACATGTGGTCAGAGGGTGGGCAGGATTAACATGCTAGCATGTAAAACTCACATGTGACCGATCCGGTAGATGGGGGCCAATGGTTACTCACCTCACCTCAGGCCAATCTCGAAGTCGGTGACCGGTCTGTCCTTGGCTATCCCCGCAGCCTCCAGAGCCCATAGGGGCTGGGGACTCTGATGTCCGGCACCCGGCACCCGACTGGCCATCTCCTGCCTTTTATGGGCCAGATTCTCCTGCAGGGACACATAGAGGGCACTGTGAGCCGCAATCATCATGCACCCAGGAGCCACCCTGGCAATTCCAGGGTGCACAATTGGCCCTGTCATGTTGGGGAGTGACTGAGAACCCTCTAATTGGTAAGTTGGGGCATTGAGTGCGTCTGGGGATTCTGGGTGGTGGGGGGGGGGGGGGGGGGGGGGGAGGGTTTGAGTGATCAGGATGCCATTTGTAAATGGCGCCCTGATCTCTTCTTGCACTGGCGAGCTGAGCTCGTTAGAACAGGAAGTGGGTGTAAGTGGAGCCTTGGCAGGCATTCCTCACTGAGGCCCGAATTAGAAGCAAAGGCCCGTTTAATAGTATCCCGCTAAACGTGCTAATTTTTCAATAAATTGTGCCCAAGAACATCCATTCTGCAGTCTCTCCCCTTTAAATAATATTCTACTTTTTTATTCTTCCTGTCTATTCCCAATCATTAGTAAAGCAATGGAAGGTGTCATTGACATTGCCATCAATTGGCACTTATTTGCCAATAACCTGCTCTCTAATGCTTAGTTGGGTTGTGCAAGGGTCACATAGCACGAGATCTCATTTTAGCCTTGGCCCAAACATGGAAGAAAAGCTAAATATCAGAGGTGAGGTGAAAGTGACTGCTGTTGGCATCACAACAGCATGCAATTGAGTGTGGCATCAAGAAGCCTATGTAAAATTGAAGAGTCAATGGGAATCAGGGAGGAAAATCTCCACCAGTTGATCATTCCAAGCAAAAAGGAAAACAATTGTAGTGTCGGAAGTCAATATCTCAGTCCCAAGACATGCTGCAGAAGTTCCTCAGTGCAATATATTCAGCCCAACCATCTTCAGCTGCTTCATTAATGACTCTCTCCATCATAATCTCAGAAGTGGGGAGGCACCTGGATGATTACACACTGTTCAGATCTGTACTCAACTCCTCAGATAATGAAGCAAGTCTTGGCAACATTTATGCTTGAGCTAATAAGTGACAAGAAACCGAAGTGCCGGACAATGATCATCTCCAACAAGAGAGAATCTAATAATTTCCCCATGGCATTCAATGGCAGTATCATTGCCACGTCTCCAGCTATCAACATCCTGGGGGCTCAGCATTGACCATAAACTGAACTGGACCAGCTATATAAATACTGTGATCACTGCAGAAGCTCATCACATTACTTTGGCAGCACCTTCCAAGCCTGCAACCTCAATTTGCAACCACATAAAAGGAAAAGGACAGTCAATGCATGGGAACACCACTAACTCCAAGTTTACCATAAAGTCACATCACTCTGCTCGTCCTCTGGCTGGTTCAAAATCCTGGCATATCCTCCCTCAAGTATTCTGGGTGTACCTAAACCACTTGGGCTGCAGTTGTTCAAGAAAGAGTATTTAAAGTTGTGCAATACATGCTGACATTGCGAGTGAGGCCCACATCCCATGAATGAATAAAAAGATTGTGGTAAACCACTGTTGCACCTCTATTAGGTGATGTATGGTAGGACCGGTACTACAGGTACGTTGGTAGTCCCTGCCTGCTGGGTCCGCCCAGTAGGCGGAGTATAAATATGTGTGTCCTCCATGCTGCAGCCATTTTGCCAGCTGCTGTGGGAGGCCACACATCTTAGAGCAGTACCCAACTCAAGTCTGTGCAATTGATCGTGCATCAATTTATTGCTCTAAGATTTTCAAAAGATGGACCTCCGTATCAATCCGGATCGCCTGCAGCTGGATCCGCATTCAAGCGACGCCAAAAAGGACTTTCAACACTGGCTAGCTTGCTTCGAGGCGTACATCAACCGGTGTCCACCCCTGTCTCGGAGGCTCAGAAGATACAGATCCTGTACTCAAGGTTGAGCTCCAGCGCCTTTCCGCTAATCCAGGACTCGCCGAACTACGCCGAAGCCATGACGCTTCTCAAAGAGAATTACGCTCAGAAGACGAACACGCTCTTCACCAGGCACGTACTCGCCACTCGCTCTCAACTCCCTGGTGAGTCCATAGAAGACTTTTGGCGGGCCCTAATCCCACTCGTCCGGGACTCTGACTGTCAGGCCGGTACGACCACTGAACATTCAATCCTCCTGATGCGGGACGCGTTTGTTACGGGGATTGGGTTGGACCTCATACGCCAGCGACTGTTAGAAGGGGCCACGCTCGACATAGCAGAGACAAAGAAACAAGCGCTCTCTATGACGGTCGCCTCGCGCAACGTTCATGCCTACACCCCCAGCCGCACGGCCCACCCCTCCTACACATCATGGACCCCATAGACGGCCGCCCCAGCGGGAGCCTTACCCAGCCAATATGCCTGCGCCACATGCCAGCCAGCGAACCCCGGGGATCCCCGATGTTACTTTTGTGGCCAGCAGAAACACCCCCGCCAACGCTGTCCTTTGTAAGGCTTGCAGCAAGAAGGGGCACTTCGCCGCAGTGTGCCAGGCACGTGCAGTCGCTGCTATCGCCCCCACCCCCCTCATTTACGGACAAGGGGCGCCGCCATCTGCACCTCCCTGGACCATGCGCGGACAGTGGGCGCCGCCATCGTCTCCCCCTCAGACCACACGTGGCCAGTGGGCGCCGCCATCTTCCCTTCCGAGCAACACGTGCTGCCTATGGGTGCCGCCATCTTGTTCAATCCCCGTCACGTGCGGCCCATGGGCGCTGCCATTTTGTCCTCCACAAGATCTTCAGACGCCGCAATCTTGTCTCCCCCACGGCACATACGCACCGCCAGCTTTCCAGGACCTGTGCCCCCCCGGGCTCCCCATCATCCGACACCAGCGACGATCGACCATGACTCGCCTCAGTGACCATCGACCAATCTTGTCCGCACAACCTGGCCACCGCATCGACCAGCGTTAAAATAAACGGACACGTGGACTCCGGGAGCACAGAAAGGTTCATCCACCCGGGTCCGGTAAGGTGCTGCTCCCTCGCAGTACACCTCGCCAACCAAAGAATCTCCCTGGCCTCCGGATCCCATTCCGTGGCGATCCGGAGGTACTGTACGGTCACACTCATGGTCCAGGGTGTAGAATTCAGTGGCTTCCGCCTCTACGTCCTCCCTAACCTCTGTACTGCCCCACTACTTGGCCTGGACTTCCAGTGCAACCTCCAGAGCCTAACCCTGAAATTCGGCAGGCCCCTATCACCCCTCACTGTGCGCGGCCTCGCGACCCTAAAGGTCGATCCGCCTTCCCTCTTCGCGAATCTAACCTCGGATTGCAAACCCATTGCCACCAGGAGCAGACGGTACAGTGCCCAGGACAGGACCTTCATCAGGTCCGAGGTCCAGCGGCTGTTTCGGGGAGGCATCATTGACGTCAGCAACAGCCCCTGGAGAGCCCAAATGATAGTCGTTAAAACTGGGGAGAAACACAGAATGGTCGTGGCCTCCAGCCAGACCATCAATCGGTACACGCAGCTCGACGCGTACCCCCTCCCACGCATGTCTGATATGGTCAATCACATTGCACAGTACCGGGTCTTCTCAATGGCAGACCTCAAATCCGCCTACCGCCAACTCCCCATTCGTAAATCGGACCGTCCATACACTGCCTTCGAGGCAGACGGTCGTCTCTATCACTTCCTCAGGGTTCCCTTCAGCGTCACCAACGAGGTCTCGGTCTTCCAAAGGGAGATGGACCGAATGGTCGACCGGTACGATTTGCGGGCCACCTTTCCATACCTAGACAACTTCACCACCTGCGGCCATGATCAGCAGGACCACGACGCCAACCTTGCCAAATTTCTCCGCACCGCCACTCTCCTAAACCTCACCTACATCAAGGAGAAGTACATGTTTAGCACAACCTGCTTAGCTGTCCTCGGCTATGTGGTCCAGAACGGAGTTCTGGGGCTCGATCCCGACCGCATGCGCCCCCTCATGGAGCTCCCCCTCCCCCACAGCCCCAAGGCTCTCAAACGCTGCCTGGGGTTCTTTTCGTACTATGCTCAGTGGGTCCCAAACTATGTGGACAAGGCCCGCCCACTCATACTGTCACCCATTTTCCCCTGACGGCCGAGGCACAACAGACTTTCGCCCGGATCAGAGCCGATATCGCCAAGGCCAGTACGCAGTAGACGACAAACTGCCCTTTCAAGTAGAGAGCGACGCATCAGATGTCGCCCTAGCCGCCACCATCAATCAGGCAGGCAGACCCGTGGCATTCAGCACTCATTCCTCGGAAAAGAGGCCCAAGCTACCATTGAAGCTGTGCGGCATTGGAGGCATTACCTGGCCGGCAGGAGATTCACTCTCCACACTGACCAACAGTTGGTAGCCTTCATGTTCAATAAAACACAGCGGGTCAACGAGCCCCCAGACACCCTATCCCGAGGTACATGTGCCAGCGCACAAATAGACCGACTCCGGACTCTGCATGACAGCATTTGTCACCCGGGAGTCACACGGTTGTACCATTTCATAAAGGCCCGCAATCTGCCCAACTCCGTCGAGGAAGTACGGACAATCACCAGGGACTGCCAGGTCTGTGCGGAGTGCAAGCCGCACTTCTACCGGACAGATTGTGTGCGCCTGGTGAAGGCCTCCCGCCCCTTTGAACGCCTCAGTGTGGATTTTAAAGGGCCCCTCCCCTCCACTGACCGTAACACGTATTTTCTCAGTGTGGTCGATGAGTACTCCAGATTCCCTTTCGCCATCCCATGCCCCGATATGACGTCTGCCACCGTCATCAAAGCCCTCAACACAATCTTCGCTCTGTTCGGTTTCCCCGCCTACATCCACAGTGACAGGGGATCCTCCTTCATGAGTGATGAGCTGCGTCAGTTCCTGCTCAGCAGGGGTATAGCCTCCAGCAGAACGACAAGCTACAACCCCCGGGGAAACAGACAGGTAGAGAGGGAAAACAGGACGGTGTGGACGGCCGTCTAACTGGCCCTACGGTCCAGGAAACTCCTGGCCTCCCACTAGCAGGAGGTCCTCCCTGATGCACGACACTCCATTCGGTCACTGCTGTGCACTGCCACTAACAACACACCCCATGACCGTCTTTTTGCCTTCTCCAGGAAGTCCACATCCGGGGTGTCGCTCACGACTTGGCTCGCAGCTCCAGGACCCGTCCTACTCCTTAGGCATGTCCGACTCCACAAGGCGGACCCGTTGGTGGAGAGGGTACAGTTGCTCCATGCGAACCCCCAGTATGCCTACGTGGCATACCCCAATGGCTGCCAGGATACTGTCTCCCTCAGCGACCTGGCACCAGCAGGTTCCACACACACACACACACCCCCGGCCCAGCACCACCCTCCCCTCCCCCGGCGCTCCCAGCAGCAACCGGGACCATCCGTCCTCCCCCTGCCCACGCCCGAGGATGAAGAGGATTTCGGCACGCTCCCGGAGGCACCGTACATCAGACCAGCATCGACATCGCCACCACCGCTACGTCGCCCCCAGCGGCACATCAAGGCCCCGGACCGGTTAAACCTCTAACAGGTCCACTGGACTTCAAAAGACATTTTTTTCTCTCTACCAAATATTGTAAATATAAATGTAAAAAAGAAAACCATTTGTTGTATGTAGTTCTGCACCACACCCGCCGGACTCAATTTTAACAGGGGGTGAATGTGGTAAACCACTGTTGTACCTCTATTAGGTGATGTATGGTAGGACCTGTACTACAGGTACGTTGGTAGTCCCTGCCTGCTGGCTCTGCCCAGTAGACGGAGTATAAATATGTGTGTCCTCCATGCTGCAGCCATTTCACCAGCTGCTGTGGGAGGCCACACATCTTAGAACAATGAAGCCTCAGTTGTACCCAACTCAAGTCTTTGTGCAATTGATCGTGCATCAAAGATACATGGTGCAATCCTGTAATTCCTTTTACAGGAACCTTGGCCTGCTGAGACTAAGGCTAAATTTCTGCCAAAGGGGCAGGTAACGTTTGTTTCTAGATAAGGGCTGGGATTCTCTGAAATCGCGGCTCAGTGTAAACACCGGAGCGGTTCACGTCGGCGTCAAAGGGCCCGAAAGCGCAGCGATTCCGCACGCGCCAAGAGCTAGCGCGGGCACGATGGGAAGTGTGGGGGCGTGGCCCCAGACCAGCGTCATAGACGCGGCGCACAAGAAAGACGCGACCCCCCACACACAAGCATCCGAT
Source organism: Scyliorhinus torazame (assembly GCF_047496885.1). Lineage (NCBI taxonomy): Eukaryota > Metazoa > Chordata > Chondrichthyes > Carcharhiniformes > Scyliorhinidae > Scyliorhinus > Scyliorhinus torazame. Next base: position 235,941,181 of record NC_092710.1, read on the forward strand.
CCAAGATCCAAGAAACACCAGCCCACAGGGGCTGGTTTAGCACACGGCTAAATTGCTGGCTTTGAAAGCAGACCAAGGCAGGCCAGCTGCACGGTTCAATTCCTGTACCAGCCTCCCCGAACAGTGGCAACTAGGGGCTTTTCACAGTAACTTCATTTGAAGCCTACTTGTGACAATAAGCGATTTTCATTTCATGTCCAGCAGCCAACCAGCGCCCCGTTTTAAGGACCACGACATCGATACGCACCTGGACGCCGTCGAGGAGTGGAGGGCGGCCATGTACCCCGGACCCCGCCGCAGGGTCTCAGCCAATGTCTCCCGGAATATGTGGAGGAAGGTGGGCGAGGCCGTCAGCGCCGTGGCGGTAACACCAAGGACAGGCGAGCAGTGTCGGAAGAATCTCAATGACCTACTCGGGGCAGCCAGGCTGAGTACCTAGCACCATGCCCATGGCACCAACACCCCAACTCCCCACGCATGCGACACTGCCCCCACCCTCCCCTGGAGGACGGAACAACCCCAGCCGTTACCCACGCATGCCAGTCGCATTGGCTGGATGCCTTGTGCACCTATGCCAACATAGATCCAACTGCTGGGCTTCATGCGGCAGACCGTCTAACACTGCTGATGTTTGTGTGTCCCCCTCCCCTCAGGAGAAGAGCGTCCATAACCGGCGAGAGAGGTAGAAAACCGGAGGGGGTGCCCTTGATTGAAACCCCTCACCGTGCATGAACAGAGGGCATTGGACGTAGCTGGTGGACCCGAGGGCTGGGAGGATGGCCATGCCGAGATCGGGGGCACGCCACCAAGTGAGACCCCCCATGCCTGGCGCCACCCCTGAGCCCTCACCCCACCCCTCACCCACCCCACACCCCTCACCCGTCACCTCAACCCTCACCCCCGTCTGCCTGTGTAACCATGCATGGTGTATTGTGTCTTGCAAGACAAGCAGGCGCCAGGGCGGCCATCCCCCTGGGGATCGACCCAGACCATCAGGTGTAGCCCGCCCCCAGAGAGTGCACAGTCCACGGGGAACTGAATGTACCAGTCCGCGATGTTATACAGGGCGTCAGTCACTGCACGGATGCACCGGTGCACCGATGCTTGCGAGATGCTGGACAGGTCCCCACTCGGCGACTGTAACAACCCCGTGGCATTCAGGGCGCCTCTGTGGCCATGGGACCACCTCCTCCACCGCCCTCCGCTCCTCCCTCCTCTCCTCCACCTCCCCAGCATCCTCGTTCTGTGGCTCCCCCTCGTCTTAGATCTCCTCCTGCGCCTGTCGGGCGGGGGGTGGTGGGGTGGTTGCGGCTCTTAAACTCAATCCCCCTGTTAATGAAAGCCAACACACCATACACCTTCTTAACCCTATCAACCTGGGTGGCAACTTTGAGGGATCTATGTATGTGGACCCCAAGATCCCTCTGTTCCTCTACACTTCCAAGAAACCTGATGCTTTTACCCTGTATTCAGCATTCAAATTTGACTTTCTAAAATGGATCACTTCACATTTATCGAGATTGAACTCCATCTGCCACTTTTCAGCCCAGCTCTGCATCCTGTCAATGACCTGCTGTAACCTGCAACAGCCTTCAACACTATCTACAGCTCTGCCAACCTTTGTGTCATCGGCAAATGTGCTAACCCACCCTTCCACTTCCTCATCCTGCGGGACACCACTGGTCACCGACATCCAGGTGGAATACTTTCCATCCACTAGTACTTGCTGTCTTCTTTCGGCCAGCCAATTCTGTATCCAGACAGCCAAATTTCCCTGAATCCCATACCCCCTGACTTTCTGAATGAGCCTACAATGGGGAACCTTATCAAATGCCTTACTGAAATCCATATACACCACATCCACTGCCCGACCTTCATCAATGTGTCTCGTCACATTCTCAAAGAATTCAATGAGGCTTGTGAGGCATGCCCTCCCCTCACAAAACCATGCTGACTATCTTTAATCAAATTATGTTTTTCCAAATAATCATAAATCCTATCCCTCCAGTATTTTGCTCACCACAGACGCAAGACTGACTGGTCTGTAATTCTCAGAGATTTCCCTATTCCCTTTCTTGAACAGGGGAACAACATCCGGTACTACTCCAGTGCAGAGTGAGGATGCAAAGATAATCGCCAACGGCGCAGCAATCTCCTTCCTCGCTTCCCGTAGTAACCTTGGGTATATCCCATGTGGTCAGGGGACTTATCTATCCTGATGCTTTACAAAATTTCCAGCACATCCTCCTTCTTAATATCAACCTGTTTGAGCCTATTACCCTGGTTCATGCTGTTCTCACGAGCAACAAGATCCCTCTCTCACGCAAATACTGAAGCAAAATATTCATTTAGGGCCTCCCCTACGTCCTTAGACTCTCGGCACAAGTTCCCTCCACTGTCCCTGATCGACTCTACTCTCACTCTGATCATCCACTTATTTCTCACGTAAGTGTTGGAAGCTTTGCAGTTTTCCCTAATTCTTCCCACCAGTGCTTTTTCATGCCCCCTTCTAGTTCTCCTGAGTTCCTTCCTGGCTACTTTGGAATCCTCCAGAGCCATGCCAGATCCTTGCTTCTTCAACATTACGTAAGCTTCCTTCTTCCACTTGACTAGAAGCTCCACTTCTCTTGTCATCCAAGGCTCCGTCACCTTATCATTCCTTCCTTGTCTCTTACAGTTCTGTTGGGGCGGTTCCTGTTGTTGTATCTGGAGTGGTCCAATAATCAAATTTGGTCTCTATGGATGCTGCCTGTTGTTTTTTCATGCCGACTTGAATAGTCTGCACTGCCCATTCTGCCAGCCCATTTGGCGATGGCTGATATGGTGCTGGTCTACTGTATCTGATATCTCTACCCATAAGACTTGGTCCCTGTCCCTACATAACATCGGGCTATTGCTGCCTGTAGGTCACCCGCGGTCTTTGTGAAGCTCTTAATTCCCAACGGTTCTCCTGTGTAGGTGGCTAGTCTGGCCTTCACATCTTCTAAACTGAAAGGGTGCGATACCAGTTTGAAGGCGATCAAATGTCTGCTCTCCAAAGACAGAGACTGCAGCCCGCATGTCCTCCTCAATTTCCAATGGATGACCATTTACAGCAAGTCTATCATTATTGGGATGGCCTTGGTTGAGATGATACGGTTTAGTTGCATCGTCTCTGTTTCGGGGAGTCAGTATACCTGCATAGTATGGACCTGTGCTGGTCTTGGCTTCTTCCCTGAGTAGCACGTCCATTGCTTAGCCCTTTGACTTTGCCTTGGCTGTGCCCTTTGGCAATGCTTAGAATAGTGCATTGTCTGACATCTGCAACCTTCCAGAACGGGTTCCCCAGCATCCTTAGGACTGTCATAATATTTTACTGACTGCTGGGGGACACGAGCTGAGCTCTGATTTGATGATGGAGTATTTACACAGGTGCCTTCAGTTGAGGAATGATTACTTTTACATGAGGCCCCTCCCCCTAACTGGAGGACATTGCTGTCTGATGTAGCTCCCGAGTCCCTTTTTCTAAATTCTACAGTGATAAGGCAACCTCAATGGCTATTTTTAGATCCGGATTGGGCTCTGCCAGTAACCTTTTTGAGTTGTCATATTGTTTATTCCACACACTAATCTGTCTTGCAACATCTCGGTCAGGGATGGGCCAAATTCACAATGTTCTTCCATTTTCCGCAATCTGGCCAAACATTCAGTGACGGGTTCCCCCAGAGTTCTCCCTGTCGTATTAATGTGGTAACTCTGGAGGATGACAGATGACTTCAGATCATAGTGATGTTGCACTGGGTCTACAGGTTCCTCAAACATTTTTGAGTCAGTGGCATCTGGGTAGGTCAGGCATTTATCACGTTAAATGGGGTGGGTCGGTGGCACAGTGGTTAGCACTGCTGCATCACAGCGTCAGGGAGCCGGTTCAATTCCAGCCTTTGGTGATTGTCTGTGCGGAGTCTGCACGTCCTCCCCGTGTCTGCGTGGGTTTCCTCCGTGTGCTCCGGTTTCCTGCCACGGTCCAAAGATATCCAGGTTGGGTGTATTGGCTATGGTAAATTGCCCCTTAGTGTCCAGGGCTGTCCAGATTAGGTTACGGGTATAAGGTAGAGTGGATCGGTGCAGGCTCGATGGGCTGAATGGCTTCCTTCTGTACTGTGGAGATTCTATGATTCTATGATGATTCTAAATGTTGGGGCCCCACATGCTGTCAACAGAATCACTTTCTGCTTCTCATCTCCCACAATTTTATTAGCCCGGAAGAAGTAACGCATGCGCTCTGTGTATTGGGCGCAGTATTCTCCACTGACAGTGTAGGGTTCGAGTTTACCAAAGAGAGGCATTTTATTTCTTACTGGTGAAGAAGCTCATTTACGATTCTACAGATTGCTCGGAAAAACTTGTTTTTACGCCTCGTCGCCAATGTAATAACTTCGCCAAGGCCAGTCTTCCACAATAAATCCTTTTATTGCAGTACTGAAAAAGGTCCAAGACCAGGAACCTAAGAAGATCATAGTTATCATAGAATTTACAGTGCAGAAGGAGGCCATTCGGCCCATCGAGTCAGCACCGGCCCTTGGAAAGAGCACCCGACTTAAACCCACAACTCTACCCTATTCCCCGTAAGCCAGTAACCACACCCAACCTTTTTGGACACTAAGGGCAATTTTTTTAGAATGGCCAATCCACCTAACCTGCACATCTTTGGACTGTGGGAGGAAACCGGAGCACACGGAGGAAACCCACGCACACACGGGGAGAACATGCAGACTCCACACTGACAGTGACCCATGCCGGGAATCGAACCTGGGACCATGGAGCTGTGAAGCGACAGTGCTAACCACTGTGCTACCGTGCCACCCTGGCTGGTCTAGGTTGAAGCAGTGTGTTTTAAGCCATACATTTCCTATTGGGTGAGCTACCTCCTGCTTAATAGGGAAATTTGTATTCCATGAAACATATGGCAGACCCCCCGTGTCTTTCGTGGCCACCATAACAGTAAGTCACTAGGAAAGTGCATCAACAAAAAGTTGTCCCCTCAACCACTTTTTCAAAAAAATTCATAGGAAAAATAAAAGCAACTAGGCCACCACAATAAGACGTAGGGAAACTTTTTTTCAACAGGATTATCTTCGGATGAAGTTCACCCAGGCAGGTGGGGAGGGCTTATAGACCTGCCAGGAGCTCTGGCAACCCAACCTGCCCTAAGGTTCCTGCCTCTAGGAAATTGATCTTCGCCCTGTTGTGTCAGGAAACTGATCGTCTCACCCAACGCACCTTCAGCAAGGGCCTTAATGAGCCTAATCATCTGCCCTCCTGTGGGTGGGGGAAGGGAGTGTGCCTTTCCCAGGGCCTAAGCTTGTCTCCTGCTAAATGACTGGAGCCTGCAATGGCATCCTGCAGAGGGCATATTGCCCGGCATTGGTATTTTTAGGGCTTTGCTATCTCCATTCCTCTTAAGGAACCCCAAAATCCCAGGCTAAATTGCAGCCTATAATTATTGTATCGTAGCTAAGATAACCACTCAGCACAGATCAGAGGTCAAACAAGGAACCTTCCTAATCTATATGGTTCAGCTGCTTAGTCAAGCCAACAGGGTAGCTATCAACAATCTATAAAGATAAATAAAAGAAGTTGAAAAATAATTGTTATGCAGAATTGTCAATTTCGTTAACATTTACTTGCAATAGTTTGAATGTTCAATATATGCACAACCAAAACAAATTTATAAATGAGAATATCATATATAATTGCTTCAAGTATTCCAATATCATCATTTCTAAGAATTATATAATTTTAAAATAAATTAAATGAGAATGTGTTTACAGTGAATTTACAGTGCAGGTATAATAATAGGGGATTGTCTTGGTTGTTACTGGAGCACACATTGATAATGCTAAATACAACTGACAAAACATTTTCTTTGATAATTATTTAAAATTTAAAGAGAGCTGGTCATCTTCAAAGAGGTATATGCTTTTTTGATCTCAACTGTTTTGTAATTATTTCAGTTAATCCTCCGCATAAATATATTTGCCTTTTATCTTGTTATCACACTAATATATGCATGATGTACAATTGTTCAACCTCCTTTGATTCATTACAAGGATTCAGCACATCACTGAGCTACTTTGAGAACAGGCCAAATGATATTATGATGCAATATAAACTTTCCAGAACATTGGTTGAATATTAATTTTTTTAAATATTAGCGTAAACATTAAACCAATATTCATGTAGAGCACAGAAAGCATTATTGCTAGCAAAATTAAATCTAAAATCTCATTTATGGTTAATTATTCCTAATTTATTTAAGCACTTCGCAAGTGTAATAATCTGAAAAACTCACTCTAACACAAGCATTGAGAATAATTTTTGTCCTGCAAATATAGTACAGAATTATAATTTTCTTTTTCTAAATTAAGTGTACCCAATTCATTTTTTCCAATTAAGAGGCAATTTAGTGTGGCCAATCCATGTACCCTGCACATATTTGGGTTGTGGGGGCGAAATCCACGCAAACACGGGAGAATGTACAAACTCCACATGGACAGTGACCCAGAGCCAGGATCGAACTTGGACGTCGGCGCCATGAGGCAGCAATGCTAACCACTGTGCCACCGCGCTGCCCTTAGTACAGAATTATGATAATGGTCAACAGCAACAAAATTGTTTTCCAAAACTGCAACAAAAAGAACAACAACATCTTTATCCAAAAGAGATTTCAAGTGCATCCTTTCATATAAGGTGTAACTAAGCAATGACATGTTTAGATTAATCGTATCATTTGAAAAAATGTAATTTATTGCTTGAAAATCTTCTCCAGTTGTCATATTCATGGAAGGAGGCATCAACAGTGCTATCAAGCGGAACTTACACAGCAATAACCTGCTCACGGACGCTCAGTTTGGGTTAGAACATAGAACAATACAGCGCAGTACAGGCCCTTCGGCCCACGATGTTGCACCGAAACAAAAGCCATCTAACCTACACTATGCCATTATCATCCATATGTTTATCCAATAAACTTTTAAATGCCCTCAATGTTGGCGAGTTCACTACTGTAGCAGGTAGGGCATTCCACGGCCTCACTACTCTTTGCGTAAAGAAAGAACCCTGGGTTCTGCCAGGGTCACTCAGTTCCTGACCTCATTACATCCTTGGTTCAAACATGGACAAAATAGCTGAATGCTAAAGGTGAGGTGAGAGTGACTGCCCTTGACAGCAAGGCAGCATCTGATCAAGTGTGGCATCAAGGAGCCCTAGCAAAACTGGAATCAATGGAAATCAGCAGGAAACATGTCTGCTGGTTGGAGTTATACCTGGCACAAAGGAAGATAGTTGTGGTGGTTGGAGGTCATCATCTCAGCTCCAGAATATCACTGCGGGAGTTCCTCAGGCTAGTGTGGTAGGCCAACCATCTTCAGCTGCTTCACCAATGACCTCCCTTTCATCATAAGGTCAGAAGTGGGGAAGTTTGCGGATGACTGCACAATGTTCAGCACCATTCGTGACTCCTTAGATAATGAAGCAGTCCATGTCCAAATGCAGCAAGACCTGGACAATGTCCAGGCTTGGGCTGACAAGTGGCAAGTTACATTCGCACCACACAAGTGCCAGGCAATAACCATCTCCTACAAGAGAAAATCTAACCACCACCCCATGACATTCAATTGCATTACTATTACTGAATCCACCACAATCAACATCCTGGTGGTTACCATTGATCAGAAACTAAACTAAACTAGCCATATTAATACTGTGGCTACCAGGGCAGGTCAAAGGCTAGGAATCCAAGGGCCGAGTAACTCACCTCCTGACCTCCACAAAGCCTCTCCACCATCTACAAGGCACAAGTCAGGAGTGTAATGGAATACTCTCCACTTGCCTGGATGAGTGCAGTTCCAACAACACTCAAGAAGCTCGACACCAAGCAGGACAAGCAGCCCACTTGATTGCTCTCCCTTCCACAAATATTCAAACCCTCCACCACCGATGAACAGTGGCAGCAGTATGTCCCATCTACAAGATGCACTGCAGTAACTCACCAAGATTCCTTAGACAGCACCTTCCAAACCCACGACCACTACCATCTAGATGGACAAGAGCAGGAGATACCTGGGAACCCCACCACCTGGAGTAACCTCTCCAAGTCACTCACCACCCTGACTTGGAAATGTACCACCGTTCCTTCACTGCCACAGGGGCAACATCCAAAAACAGAGAATCCAGCCCCATATAGCTTTCTATGCCATAAAATGTAGAGTTTAATAAAACATGAATATTAATCGATATTTACGACTAGTATAAAAAAAATTGAAGGTACTTCACGAATAGCCTCTAGGACACTGAACACTGAGCCAGGAAGGGAGAGATTAGAAGATTTCTGTCAAAGTGATAGGTCTTGAGGACGCATTGGAAGGCAGGCAAAGCAGGTAAGGGAGTGCAAAGAGAGAGAGCCTATAAAGCATGCAGAGATTTAGAGAGAGAGAGAGAGATCCCATAACACTATGGAAGTTCAAAGCGTGAGAGAGCCCATAATGCAGTGGCACTGCAGAGAGAGCCCAGAATGCAACAGAAGTTCGGAGAGAGCCAATAATGGAGCAGACGCTCAGAGAGAGAGGGAGCCCTGAAAGAAACCAAAGTTCTGAGAGAAGCAGCTGAGGTTCAGAGAGAGCCCATAACAGAGTAGAAGTTCACAGAGAGCCCATAAAGCAGGAGAAGTTCAGAGACAGCCACAAAGAGACAGAGAGCACATATAGCAGAGGATGTATAGAGAGATAGCACCCGTAAATCAGAGAGAGAGAGAGAGCCCTTAAGCAGTGGAAGTTGTCAGGTGGATGTACCTTTAAGAAATGGGTGTTTATCAAATAGCTGTAGTGATGTCAGCGTGTGGGCGGAGCTGGGCTGTCTGTCCTTCACTTTCGTTTTTGAGCTGGCAGCTGCAGTGTGATTTTGGTTTCGTTTTCAGAGGTGGATAGCTGCATTCAAAGCAAGCAGCTGTATAATGATCTCTCTCTCTACAAGCTAAGGAATGTCTCCAGATCTTGATGATTTCAAAGTAATACCTGTTTCTGTGGAGCATTTCTGTGCAGCACGGTAGCATAGTGGTTAGCACAATTGCTTCACTGCTCCAGGGTCCCAGGTTCGATTCCCGGCTTGGGTCGCTGTCTGTGCGGAGTCTGCACGTTCTCCCCGTGTGTGCGTGGGTTTCCTCCGGGTGCTCCGGTTTGCTCCCACAGTCCAAAGATGTGCGGGTTAGGTGGATTGGCCATGCTAAATTGTCCTTAGTGTCCAAAATTGCCCTTAGTGTTGGGTGGGGTTACTGGGTTATGGGGATAGGGTGGGGGTATGGGCTTGGGTAGAGTGCTCTTTCCAAGAGCCGGTGCAGACTCGATGGGCCAAATGGCCTCCTTCTGCACTGTAAATTCTATGATTCTATGATTTAAACCTGCTGTCTTTATTTTAAAAAGGATTTAACTTATTGATGTTGTTTGGGAAGTTATTAAGGATTACCTATAGAATATATTATTTGGGAAGGTATCAGTGTTTGTAGTTGGTAAGATGTTTACTGTGTGTTTATAAAATGCTAACTGGATTCATAGAAGAAACATTGCTTTGTTTTAAACATACTTTAGCTCTCTGTTGCACCACAGCTGTAAAGTGGGCCCTTGTGCTCCCCAAAACCAAAATCTATTTAAAGTTGTGGGTCAGGTGAACTCCATGATATACTTTGGTATTCTCTAAACCCCTGGTCCATAATAAAGTTCAGAGAGAGAGCGAGAACCTATGAAGCAGCAAAGATTCAGGGAGAGAGAGAGTCCACAAAGCAGCAGCCGTTCAGAGAGAGAGAGCATCAATAAAACAGTGGAAGTTCAGAGAGAGCAAAAACGTATGAAACAATGGATGTTCAGAGAGAGAGAGTCCATAAAGCAGTGGGAGCTCAGAAAAGGAGAGACAATAAAGCAGTGTGACTTCAGAGAGGGAGAGTCATAAAGCAACAGAAATTCAGAGAGAGGGAGGGTGTGATCTAACCAAATTTGTTCTAAGTGTGGTGGCGAGCAGGAATCGCCGTTAGTTACCCGATAGCTGCCCCGGTGAGGCTGTCACCTGAATCTAATGTTAACTGCTCCACTTAACGAGGCCCCATAGGCTTCACGCCACAGATGACAGTCACACCGGTTGATTTGCTGGGACCGCGCTCTCCAGCCCCCTGCTAACAAGGAGAACAGCAATTCCTCAGAGCAAACCCCACACAGCATGCAGCCGTACCACCAAGGAGACCAGTTCCAGGATTCAGAGATGCAGACCTGGCCAGACTGTTGCACACGGTTGACTCAAGCCGGGACACCTTGTTCCCCCCCCCCACCACCACCAGGGACTCGGCCAGCCAACCATAGGGCAGCCAGTGCCATCTAGTAGGTAGTGGCACCAGCCGCCAGCAGGGGGAGCCTGACCTGGAGGACTGCCACATAGTGCCGTAAAAAGCTAAATAGTTTCCACTGGGCTGCACAGGTAAGTTGGCATCGGCCCCTGACACTGGTCTTGCCCGTTACCCCCCCACCCCGACGACCGTACACCTAGAGCAGGAACATCCACATGAGACAGCTATTGGAGATCTATTGGATCCCAGGACCCAGTCAGATGCTGAGCCCATGACACCCCAGCCCCCACCATGCTGCCACTCCCACCCGCCGGTGCATAAAGCATGCGGCTCACAATGCCCTCTGTGTCCCTGCAAGAGAAGCTGGCCCATAACAGATAGGAGAGGCCCAGACTGGCAGCATGGTGCCAGACATCAGAGTGCTCACCCCCTACAAGGAATGGCCCTGAGGGTTGAGGGGGTGCCGCGGACAGATTGGTCACTGACATCGAGATGAGTAACCACCCAGGTGACCGGAGTTGATCAGCATGTTGATCCTTCCCTCCACTGACCACATGCCCATTTTCCCACAGGAATTCAATACAATGACAGCAGCCCATCCGGGATTTTTCCATTCCCCCAATGTCTCCTATTGGATCCCAGGACCCAGCTGGGTCCCAGTCAGACGCTGAGCCTCTGGACCAGGTCTACCCGGAGCTGATGCAGTCAATAGGGTGCGGCCAGGACATAACATGTGCAGGTGAATGGGTGGGAGCGCGCACTTAGCAAACGGACAGGAATCAGACTATGGCATAGTGACCCGCTCACTGCGGGTTATCACCCTCCTGCCCTCGACATGGACCCGCTGACAGTGCCAACACAGGCCCATCACCCTGAAGTGATGTAACAGAGACCCTGGGAGGGTGGAACAGGGTAATTGGGGCAGGGGATAGTGGGTGTGTGTGGGGGTGGGGGTAGGAGTGAAGATGAGGTGGGCCATGTAGGGATGGGGGCCATAGGTGTGGCAGGACGGTGGGTAGGAAACATGGGGTGGGGACCTAGCCATGTCCTAAGTGAAACGGACAAGGAAAAGGGCCTTCCTGGTTCTCTGGGAATGCCGGACCCTCGCCGCTGCCGCCTGTCCTCCATCCTCAGCCTGGTCCTGCGGATCTCCCCGGGCTCATCCTCCAGCCCCTCCTGGTGCTGCGCCTCCTCGTCTTCCTCCTTGGAGGTGGCCACATGTTCTTCCTTCTGCTCCACTCCAGCACGTCGCCCCTCTGCTGTGCCAGGTTGTGGAGGATACAGCCGTCCGCCACAAAGTGAGCGGCTCTCCGGGGGGGGGGGGGGGGGGGGGGGTGTACTGCAGTGCACCATTTGAGATGCCGAGGCATCGGCAGTCCAATGCACTGCTCAATGACAGCCCATGTGTCCACATGAGCCACCCAATCACCCAGGGGTGTCTCTTGAAGATGCCGGGGTCTCCAAATGCCCCAAGATGTAGGTGTCATGCACACACCCTGGGAAGCATGCATGATCTTCATGTGGTGGTCCCACACAAGTTGGACGTTCAGAGGGTGGAAACCTTCCCTGTTGATGTTTGCCACTTCCTTGCACCCCGGTGCGCACACGCGACATTCGTCTCATCTATTACCCCCTCGACCTGGGGCATCCCAACGATGGTGTAGAATCCCGATGCCCGGGCATCCTGTTGGGCTTGGCCCAGGTCAAAGTTATATCATAGAATTTACAGTGCAGAAGGAGGCCATTCGGCCCATCGAGTCTGCACCGGCTCTTGGAAAGAGCACCCTACCCAAGGTCAACACCGCCACCCTATTATCCCCATAATCCCACCCAACACTAAGGGCAATTTTGGACACCAAGGGAAATTTAGCATGGCCAATCCACCTAACCTGCACATCTTTGGACTGTGGGAGGAAACCGGAGCACCCGGAGGAAACCCATGCACACACGGGGAGGATGTGCAGACTCCGCACAGAGAGTGACCCAAGCCGGAATCGAACCTGGGACCCTGGAGCTGTGAAGCAATTGTGCTATCCACAAGGCTACCGTGCTGCCCCAATATATATAGTTAGCTGCCCGGGAAAACAGGGTAACCCTTGACTTCACGGAACTTGTGGGCTGTTGGTTTGGAAATGCCGCACAAGTCCCAGCTTGAGCCCTGGAATGATCCCGAAGCGTAAAGGCTCAGGACTGTGGTGACCTTGATGGTCACCGAGAGTTAGTATCCTCCTCCGCCACGTGATGCCCAGTCCGCAAGGACACGGCACAAGTGCGGCACCATCCCCTTGTTGAGGTGGGGCCTCCTGCGGCACACGTTGTCCGTCATCTGTTTGAATGACCAATTACACCCGTACACCTTGGGCTGTTGCCAGCCTCCCCCTCTGGGTCTCTCCCTGGCTGGATGGACGGCTGGGCCCTCAGGGTGTGGGGCAGGGCACAGAATATGGGCCACCACATCGAGCCTCTGTCAACACACCCGTCACCAACTTCTACGGCGGCTGCCTGGCCTGCCGCCAGCAGAGGTTCAGAAAGAGAGAGTCCATAAAGCAGCAGAGGTTCAGAGAGAGAGAGAGAGTCCATAAAGCAGCAGAAGTCCAGAGATCGAGAGAGAGAGTCCATAAAGCAGCAGAGGTTCCGAGAGAGAGAGTCCATAAAGCAGCAGAGGTTCAGAGAGAGAGAGTCCATAAAGCAGCAGAGGTTCAGAGAGAGAGAGTCCATAAAGCAGCAGAGGTTCAGAGAGAGAGAGAGTCCATAAAGCAGCAGAGGTTCAGAGAGAGAGAGTCCATAAAGCAGCAGAGGTTCAGAGAGAAAGAGAGTCCATAAAGCAGCAGAGGTTCAGAGAGAGAGCCCATAAAGAAGCAGAGGTTCAGAGAGAGAGAGAGAGAGTTCATAAAGCAGCAGAGGTTCAGAGAGAGAGAGTACATAAAGCAGCAGAAGTCCAGAGATCGAGAGAGAGAGCCCATAAAGCAACGGATATTCAGAGAGAGAAAGAGAGTTCATAAAGCAGCGACGTTCAGCGGTAGAGAGAGAGCACATAAAGCAGCGGAATTTCAGAGAGATAGAGAGTCCATAAAGCAGCGGAAGTTCAGAGAGAGAGCAAGAACGTATAAAGCAGTGGAAGTACAGAGGGGGAGAGCCAATAAAGCAGCAGAAGTTCAAAGAGAGAGATCCCATAAAACAATGAGTGTTCAGAGAGATAACCCATAAGCAGTGGAAATTCAGAGAGAGGAAGAGTCCATAAAGCAGTGCAAGTTCAGAGAGAGACAGAACCCATAATGTTCAGAGATGTTCAGAGGGAAGGAGTCCACAAAGCAGCCAAAGTTCAGAAAGAGAGAGGGGCCCCATAAAGCAATTGAAGTTCAGAGAGAGAGCCCATAAAGCAGTGGATGTTGAGAGAGGGAGAGCCAATAATGCAGCACAAGTTCAATGAGAGTGAGCCCATAAATCAACGAATGTTCAGAGAGAGCGCCTATAAAACAGCAGAAGTTCAGAGAGAATCAATGAAGTAGAGGACGTTCAGAGAGAGACCATTAAACAGTGGAAGTTCAGAGAGAGGGAGATGTTATATTACTTGAGAGTAATATTTGTTACTTATTTGAACAGTTAGAGCTTGTTTATATACTCTCTGTCAGTGTTGCCCTCTAGTGATTATCTGACTGTACTGACTAAACATTAACCCTTCATGTATGTACATATACAGAGATCACTATAGGAGAGTCCATAAAGCAGTGGATGTTCAGAGAGTGAGAGTGAAAGAGAGGGAGCCCATAAAGCAGATGTTCAGAGAGAGCCCATGAGGCAGTGGAAGTCCAGAGAGGAAGAGACTCCATAAATCAGCAGAAGTTCAGAGAGAGAGGGAGCCCATAAAACAGTGGATGTTCTGAGAGAGAGAGTCGAGAAGCAGCGAGTGATCAGAGAGAACCTATGAAGTAGAGGACGTTCAGAGAGAGCCCATTAAACAGTGGAAGTTCAGAAAGAGGGAGAGTCCATAAAGCAGTGGATGTTCAGAGAGTGAGAGTGAGAGAGAATCCATAAAGCAGATGTTCAGAGTGAGCCCAGAAAGCAGTGGAAGTTCAGAGAGAGACAGAACCCATAAAAGCAGCGGATGTTCAGAGAGGAGTCCATAGAGCAGCCAAAGTTCAGAAAGAGAGAGCGAGGGAGCCCATAAAGCAGTGGAAGTTCAGAGAGAGAGAGAGAGAGAGAGAGAGTGAGTGAGAGAGATGACATAAAGCAGTGGAAGTTCAGAGAGAGAGCCCATACAGCAGCAGAAGTTGAGAGAACAAAGAACATTACAGCACAGGATCAGGCACTTCAGCTCTCCAAGCCTACAACGATCATGATACCAACCTTTGCCAAAACTCTCAGCACTTCCTTGTGCCGTATACCGTTTTGGATGCTGTTGGGGGGGGGGGGGGGGATTGACCTACCGGGGGAAGGCCCTAGCGGCCAGGTCTCTGGCACTGAGTCTGGCTCTGGGGCTCAGAAGGGAAGGTGGGAGAATAGAAAAGCAATAGTAGTAGGAGATTCAATGGTTAGGGGAATAGATAGGAGATTCTGTGGTCGCGAGCGAGACTCCCGGAAGGTCGAGCGAGACTCCCGGAAGGTATGTTGCCTCCCAGGTGCCAGGGCCAGGGATGTCTCGGATCGTATCTTCAGGATCCTTAAGGGGGAGGGGGAGCAGCCATAAGTTGTGGTGCACATTGGTACCAACGACGTAGATAGGAAAAGGGGTGTGCAGGTAATAAACAAGTTTAGGGAGTTAGGCTTGCAGCCACCTTAGTTGGCCACTTCCCAGCTTAAAATGGAGAACCGCTAAGGCTGAAGGGAAATTCCGCCAACACAGGCAAAGACTGACGAATACAGAAATCATGTGTATTGAGACCCGAAAGGAACCAGACAGCACTGAAACCAGCAGCTATCTGCATAGTAATGCAGCAGCCATCTGCATAGTAATGTGCGATTCCCAGGCACAATGGCAACAGTTAAGGTAAATAAAGCCAAGCCAGACTCCTCGGCGCCAGCAGGAGCCAAGACAAAGGAACGCCAACGGACATTTAGGGACCGCCCAACGACCAGGGAACCGCTCCAGCATTGGAGAAAGCGATCCAAGTGAATGGAAAGTAGTCCAATCACTTGGAACCAGGCATGGGGTCCACCCCGAAGGGCGGGAAGCCACTGGGGACTATAAAGTAAAGCCCCCAAGTTCAAATCGTTCTTCTTTGGCAGGGTCACTCAGCAACTTGAGCCAACCCTTGACAGTGACCTGCCTCGTTGCCATCAACCAAGTAAGTCTCAAGTCAATGCTCGCTATGAGCTAGGCGCTCATAGCTACCAGTCCATACCAGCTTTTGAATCCTGCAGACTCAGGACCTGAACGAAAGGCCATTTGTTTCCCTGACCTGGTGGGCCAGTCCGAAGCTAAGTATAGGATTTTTAGTGATAGGAATAGCTTAGAAAGTAGAGTTTATGCATGAGTAGTGATTTACTGTGTATAATAAATGTGTTTTGATTTGAATCTTACAAATTGGTGTGTTGAGTTATTGATCATTACTTGAACTTGAACCTCGTGGCGGTATCATAAAGATATCTGGCGACTCTAGGGCAAAGGTTATAAAACAGAGCCAATTGAACCAACCAAAAGTTAGCAACAGGCTGGAAGTTAAAAGCCAGGACAGACAGAGTTGCCATCTCTGGTTTGTTGCCGGTGCCACGTGATATCGAGGCTAGGAATAGGGAGAGAGTGCAGTTGAACACGTGGCTGCAGGAATGGTGTAGGAGGGAGGGCTTCAGGTATTTGGATAATTGGAGCACATTCTGAGGAAGGTGGGACCTGTACAAGCAGGACGGGTTGCATCTCAACCAGGGGGCACCAATATCCTGGGAGCGAGGTTTTCTAGCACTCTTCGGGAGGGTTTAAACTAATTTGGCAGGGGAATGGGAACCGGATTTGTAGTCCAGCAACTAAGGTAGCCGATATTCAGGACACCAAAGCATGTAGTGAGGCAGTGGGGAAGGGAACACTGACAAAGGAGAATACTTGCAGGCACGGAGATGGGTTGAAGTGTGTGTACTTCAACGCAAGAAGCATCAGGAATAAGGTGGGTGAACTTAAGGCATGGATCGGTACTTGGGACTACGATGTGGTGGCCATCACGGAAACTTGGATAGAAGAGGGGCAGAAATGGTTGTTGGAGGTCCCTGGTTACAGATGTTTCAATAAGATTAGGGAGGGTGGTAAAAGAGGTGAGGGGGTGGCATTGTTAATTAGAGGTAGTATAACAGCTGCAGAAAGGCAGTTCGAGGAGTATCTGCCTACTGAGGTAGCATGGGTTGAAGTCAGAAATAGGAAAGGAGCAGTTACCTTATTGGGAGTTTTCTGTAGGCCCCCCAATAGTAGCAGAGATGTGGAGGAACGGATTGGGAAACAGATTTTGGAAAGGTGCAGAAGTCACAGGGTAGTAGTCATGGGTGACTTCAACTTCCCAAACATTGAGTGGAAACTCCTCAGATCAAATAGTTTGGATGGGGTGGTGTTTGTGCAGTGTGTCCAGGAAGATTTTCTAACACAGTATGGAGATTGTCCGACCAGAGGGGAGGCCATATTGGATTTGGTACTTCGTAATGAACCAGGGAAAGTGATAGATTTGTTAGTGGGGGAGCATTTTGGAGATAATGACCACAATTCTGTGACTTTCACTTTAATAATGGAGAGGGATAGGTGTGTGCAACAGGGCAAGGTTTACAATTGGGGGAAGGGTAAATACGATGTTGTCAGACAAGAATTGAAGTGCATAAGTTGGGAACATAGGCTGTCAGGGAAGGACACAAGTGAAATGTGGAACTTGTTCAAGGAACAGGTACTACGTGTCCTTGATATGTATGTCCCTGTCAGGCAGGGAAGAGATGGTCGAGTGAGGGAACCATGGTTGACAAGGGAGGTTAAATGTCTTGTTAAGAGGAAAAAGGAGACTTATGTAAGGCTGAGGAAACAAGGTTCAGACAGGGTGCTGGAGGGATACAAGATAGCCAGGAGGGGACTGAAGAAAGGGATTAGGAGAGCTAAGAGAGGGCATGAACAATCTTTGGCGGGTAGGATCAAGGAAAACCCCAAGGCCTTTTACACATATGTGAGAAATATGAGAATGAATAGAGCGAGGGTAGGTCCGATCAAGGACAGTAGCGGGAGATTGTGTATGGAGTCTGAAGAGATAGGCGAGGTCTTGAACGAGTAATTTTCTTCAGTATTTACAAATGAGAGGGGCGATATTATTGGAGAGGACAGTGTGAAACAGATTGGTAAGCTCGAGGAAATACTTGTTAGGAAGGAAGATGTGTTGGGCATTTTGAAAAACTTGAGGATAGACAAGTCCCCCGGGCCTGACGGGATATATCCAAGGATTCTATGGGAAGCAAGAGATGAAATTGCAGAGCCGTTGGCAATGATCTTTTCGTCCTCACTGTCAACAGGGATGGTAACAGGGATTGGAGAGTGGTGAATGTCGTGCCCCTGTTCAAAAAAGGGACTCGGGATAACCCTGGGAATTACAGGCCAGTTAGTCTTACTTCGGTGGTAGACAAAGTAATGGAAAGGGTACTGAAGGATAGGATTTCTGAGCATCTGGAAAGACACTGCTTGATTAGGGATAGTCAGCACAGATTTGTGAGGGGTAGGTCTTGCCTTACAAGTCTTATTGAATTCTTTGAGGAGGTGACCAAGCATGTGGATGAAAGTAAAGCCGTGGATGTAGTGTACATGGATTTTAGTAAGGCATTTGATAAGGTTCATCATGGTAGGCTTATGCAGAAAGTAAGGAGGCATGGGATAGTGGGAAATTTGGCCAGTTGGAAAACAAACTGGCTAACCGATAGAAGTCAGAGAGTGGTGGTGGATGGCAAATATTCAGCCTGGATCCCAGTTACCAGTGGCGTACCGCAGAGATCAGTTCTGGGTCCTCTGCTGTTTGCGATTTTCATTAATGACTTGGATGAGGGTGGGTCAGTAAATTTGCAGACGATACGAAGATTGGGGGAGTTGTGGATAGTGAAGAGGGCTGTTGTCGGCTGCAAAGAGACATAGATAGGATGCAGAGCTGGGCTGAGAAGTGGCAGATGGAATTTAACCCTGAAAAGTGTGAGGTTGTCTATTTTGGAAGGACAAATATGAATGCGGAATACAGGGTTAATGGTAGAGTTCTTGGCAATGTGGAGGAGCAGAGAGATTTTGGGGTCGATGTTTGTGGTAGTATGTATTGGGGGTCATGTGAGACTGGAAGCCCTAATGTCATTGGCTGACAGATCTCGGGTCCTGGTTCGCCGTTGACCTCTAGCTCCGCCCTGAAGGCGGAGTGTAAGAAGCCGGAGTCCTCCCCCGCAGGCCATTCTACTATCGAGCTGCGGGGGAACAGACACGCTTAATAAAGCCTCATCGACTTCACTCTATTCGTCTCACGGAGTCTTTGTGCGCTACAATTTATTAAGCGCGCCTAAAAAAAAAGGACTATGGAGCTCAGGAACATTCCGGAATGCCTGAGGATCAGCCCCCACGCAGTGAACGCGGCAGCAGCCTTCAAGCACTGGCAGACTTGTTTCGAGGCCTACCTCAGAACGGCCACCAGCCGGGTCACAGAAGACCAAAAACTACAGGTCCTGCACTCGAGGGTGAGCACGGAGATCTTCTCCCTCATCGAAGACTCCAGACGGCGTTCGCAGCACTGAAAAGTCTCTATGTCCGCCCAGCTAACCAAATCTACGCTCGCTACCAGCTCGCGACGAGACGGCAAGGTCCCGGAGAATCGATGGACGAATTCTACGCCGCGCTGCTGATTTTGGGACGAGCCTGCAGCTGCCCTTCGGTGAACGCAAAAGAACACACAGACATGTTAATGCACGATGCTTTTGTGGCAGGTATGAATTCCTCCCAAATCCGCCAAAGACTTCTAAAAAGAGAGTCGCTAGGACTCTCAGAGGCCCGGGCCCTAGCAGCCTCCCTAGATGTGGCCGCGCGTAATACCCGCGCCTACGGCCCCGACCGCGCGGCAGCCCATTGGGCTCCGTACGTACCCGTCGCGACAAACCCACCCCCCCCCCCCCGGACACCCCACAGGCTTGCGCGGTCCAAACGCCAAGTCGCACCAGGGGCACCCGCTGCTATTTCTGCGGCCAGGCGAAACACCCCCGGCAGCGCTGCCCGGCCTGCGCAGCGATCTGCAAGAGCTGCGGAAAAAAGGGCCATTTCGCGGTTGTGTGCCGGTCCCGCGAGGTCGCCGCTGTCCTGGGAGAACAGGGAGCCCTGCAAGCCGTTTACGCTTCCCACCCGCTGGCGCAGCCGCTCCGGGTCCCGACCACCGCGGTCCCGGGAGAACAGGGAGCCCTGCACGCCGCTTACGCTCCCCAACCCCACCCCCGCACCCCATGTATGACCCGCCGGCGCTATCACTTTGGGTCCCGACTCCCCACGGAGAGAGGGAGTTCTGGCCGTCTCTAACGCCCCCCTAAGCCCCCCCCCCCCCACGCTCCACGTCTGACCCGCCGGCGCTACCAACTTGGGTCCCGACCACCGCTGTCCCCGGAGAGGAGGGAGCCCCGCGCAGTCCTAACGCCCCACAACCCCCCCAGCGCCCCATGTGCGACCTGCAGACGCCGCCATTTTGGGTCCCGGCCACCACGAGGGGAGGAAGGGCGCCGCCATCTTGGACCACACCAAACCTCTACGACGCGTGGGGGCGGCCATTTTGTCCACCCCCGCCGCCATCTTGGACGGCAACAACGGACCCCACTCCACCACTCCAACCACGTCTCGCTTCAATTACGCTCGATCAAGCTCGGCCCCGGACACTCCAGACGACGACGACAACGGTGCTAATAAACGGCCACGAGACACCATGCCTAGTCGACTCCGGGAGCACGGAGAGCTTTATCCACCCCGACACGGTAAGACGCTGTTCCTTGACCACCTATCCCAGCGCACAAAAGATTTCCCTAGCTGCAGGATCCCACTCCGTACAGATCCAAGGATTCTGCATAGTTACCCTAACGGTGCAGGGGAGGGAGTTCAAAAACTACAAACTAAACGTCCTTCCCCAACTCTGCGCCCCCACCTTACTGGGATTAGATTTCCAATGCAATCTACAGAGCCTTACGTTCAAATTCGGCGGCCCAATACCCCCACTCACTATCTGCGGCCTCTCAACCCTCAAGGTGCAACCCCCGTCCTTGTTTGCGAACCTCACCCCGGATTGCAAACCCGTCGCCACTAGGAGCAGACGGTACAGCGCCCACGACCGGACCTTCATTCGGTCCGAAGTCCAGCGGCTACTAAAGGAGGGCATAATCCAGGCCAGCAATAGTCCCTGGAGAGCGCAGGTGGTAGTAGTGAAGACAGGGGAGAAACAAAGGATGGTCATAGACTATAGCCAGACCATCAACAGGTACACACAACTAGACGCGTACCCTTTCCCTCGCATATCCGACATGGTCAATCGGATTGCCCAATATAAAGTCTTCTCCACCGTGGACCTCAAGTCCGCCTACCATCAGCTCCCCATCCGCCCAAGTGACCGCAAGTACACAGCCTTCGAGGCAGACGGGCGATTATACCATTTCCTAAGGGTCCCATTTGGCGTCACAAACGGGGTCTCGGTCTTCCAACGGGAGATGGACCGAATGGTTGATCAACATGGGTTGCGGGCCACGTTCCCGTATCTCGACAATGTTACCATCTGCGGCCACGACGAGCAGGACCACGACGCCAACCTCCAAAAATTCCTCCAGACCGCCAAAGCCTTGAACCTCACGCACAACGAGGACCAGTGCGTTTTTAGCACCAATCAGCTAGCCATCCTGGGATACGTAGTGCGCAATGGGATAATAGGCCCCGACCCCGAACGTATGCGCGCCCTCATGGAATTCCCCCTCCCGCACTGCCCAAAAGCCCTGAAACGCTGCCTGGGGTTCTTTTCATACTACGCCCAGTGGGTCCCCCAGTACGCAGACAAGGCCCGCCCCCTAATACAGACCACGGCCTTGCCTCTGTCGACAGAGGCTTGCCAGGCCTTCAGCCGCATCAAAGCGGATATCGCAAAGGCCACGATGCGCGCCATCGACGAGTCCCTCCCCTTCCAGGTCGAGAGCGACGCCTCCGACGTAGCTCTAGCGGCCACCCTTAACCAAGCGGGCAGACCCGTGGCTTTTTTCTCCCGGACCCTCCACGCCTCAGAAATCCGCCACTCCTCAGTGGAAAAGGAAGCCCAAGCCATAGTGGAAGCTGTGCGACATTGGAGGCATTACCTGGCCGGCAGGAGATTCACTCTCCTCACTGACCAACGGTCGGTAGCCTTCATGTTCGATAATGCACTGCGGGGCAAAATCAAAAATGACAAGATCTTAAGGTGGAGGATCGAGCTCTCCACCTTCAACTACGAGATTTTGTATCGTCCCGGAAAGCTGAATGAGCCGTCCGATGCCCTATCCCGCGGCACATGTGCCAACGCACAAATTAACCGCCTCCAAACCCTCCACGAGGACCTCTGCCACCCGGGGGTCACTCGGTTTTTCCACTTCATCAAGTCCCGCAATCTCCCATACACTTTAGAGGAGATCCGTACAGTCACAAGGGACTGCCACATCTGCGCGGAATGCAAACCGCATTTTTTCAGGCCGGATGGTGCGCACCTGATTAAGGCTTCCCGCCCCTTTGAACGCCTTAGTCTCGAGCCCCTCCCCTCCACCGACCGCAACACATATTTTCTTAATGTGGTGGACGAATACTCCCACTTCCCATTCGCCATTCCCTGCTCTGACATGACCGCGGCCACAGTCATTAAAGCCCTGAACACCATCTTCACACTGTTCGGTTGCCCCGCATACGTCCACAGCGACAGGGGGTCCTCTTTCATGAGTGACGAGCTGCGCCAGTTCCTGCTCAGCAAGGGCATAGCCTCAAGCACGACAACCAGCTACAACCCCCGGGGGAACGGGCAAGTAGAGAGGGAGAACGGCACGGTCTGGAAGACCGTCCTACTGGCCCTACGGTCCAGGGACCTCCCAGTTTCACGGTGGCAGGAGGTCCTCCCGGACGCTCTCCACTCCATCCGGTCGCTATTATGTACGAGCACTAATCAAACGCCTCATGAGCGTCTCCTTGTCTTCCCTGGAGGTCCTCCACTGAAACGTCGCTGCCGACCTGGCTGGCAGCCCCAGGACCCATCCTGCTCCGAAAGCATGTGCGGGCACATAAGGCGGACCCGTTGGTCGAAAGGGTTCACCTCCTCCACGCGAACCCGCAGTACGCTTACGTGGAGTACCCTGACGGCCGACAGGACACGGTCTCCCTGCGGGATCTGGCGCCCGCCGGCAACACACACAGTCCCCCGACACCATTCACCCAACCCCCCCCTTCCTGGCACCGCCGCACCCCGCGACTGCCGCATTCCCAGGAGGATCGGTTCCCCTCCCCTCAGGCCCGACCAAGAATAAAGCCCAAGCTGAAACCGTAAGGCTCCCGGAGACGACAACACCGGTACAAGCACCACCACCAGCACCGGGGCCGAGGCGATCGACACGGACGACCAGACCGCCCGACCGACTCGTGGCGTCGATCTAAATCAAAATATGGACTTTTCACAAGAACATTTTGCTTTTCTCCCGATACCTTCTGTAAATAGTTGAAACAGGACAAAATTGTACAATACTGTATTGCCATGTGAATGTTTTTTTTTCCTCCCAGGACCAGCCCTGTAAACCCTTACCACCATACGAAGTATCACCCCGCCGGGTTCATTTTTGACCAGGGGTGAATGTGGTAGTATGTATTAGGGGTCATGTGGGACTGGAAGCCCTAATGTCATTGACTGACAGATCCCGGGTCCTGGTTGGCCGTTGACCTCTAGCTCCGCCCTGAAGGCGGAGTATAAGAAGCCGGAGTCCTCCCCCGCAGGCCATTCTACTATCGAGCTGCGGGGGAACAGACATGCTTAATAAAGCCTCATCGACTTCACTCTATTCGTCTCACGGAGTCTTTGTGCGCTACAATGTTCATACATCTTTGAAAGTTGCCACTCAAGTCGATAGAGCTTGAAGAAGGCCTATGGTGTGCTAGCGTTCATTAACAAAGGGATTGAATTTAAGAGCCGTGAGGTGATGATGCAGCTGTACAAAATTTTGGTAAGGCCACATTTGGAGTACTGTTCTGGTCGCCTCATTTTAGGAAGGATGTGGAAGCATTGGAAAAGGTGCAAAGGAGATTTACCAGGATGTTGCCTGGAATGGAGAGTAGGTCTTACGAGGAAAGGTTGAGGATGCTAGGCCTTTTCTCATTAGAACGGAGAAGGATGAGGGGTGACTTGATAGAGGTTTATAAGATGATCAGGGGAATAGATAGAGTAGTGTAGCCACGTAAAATGGCTGCGTTCCGATTAATCTGGCCAAAACCCAGTTTGAAATGGCTAACCCGAAAGACTGCTGGGAAAAGCAGCTAACAAGACACAAGCAGGCAGCTGCAGACAGTATTGCATATTCGGCTCTGGGGAAGTTAGCCCAGATCGATACTCAGGGCTATCAACAGCCCATCAACCCAGGTATTTGCAGTTACATTCAGGACTGTTTGCAGCCCATCTATCCAGGCATCTGCAGTTAAATCGGCTATCCCCGGAAACAATTGCAACATATTAGCAATTGAATACCGGGCCAGACCTGTCGGCGCCTGCAGTGGCCGAAACAAAGACAGGTGAACGACCACCCCCGATCGAGGAATTGCCTCACCATTGGACACATCGACCCGAGGGATTGGGAACAAATCCAATCACTTGGGACTCAGGGTCAAGGGCCGCCCCGGGAGGCGGGAAGCCCCTGGGCCCTATAAAAGTGAGGGGCCAAGTTCAGATCTCTCTCTCTCCTCTTCGCCTGCTCGAGACCTTCGCAAGACCAGCCACCGGCAATAGTAAGTTTGAATCCAGCGATCGCTATCCGGTAGAGACACCTAGCCACCGACCTGTAGCAGCCTTTTGAATCCCGCGGGCCAGATAATATTGGACAAGCCATTCGTTTCCCTGACCTGGTGGGCTCTTCCTAAGTTAAGTATTGGCCAGTAGTGATAGGTTTATTATATAGAAAGTAGTATTAGGGTATTAATATTGCTTGTTGTATATAATAAATGACCGTTGTTTTAATCCTTACTAAGCGGTGTGCTGTATTATTAATCATAACCTGAACTTGAACCACGAGGCGGTATCATAAAGATACCTGCCGACTCGTGAGCAAAGGTGACGTAATCAGAGCCAATAGACTAAGGCTAAAAAGAGCAACAGTAGACAGTCAGAGACTTTTTCCCCAGGTGGAACGAACCATTACAAGGGGACATAAATTTAAGGTGAATGGTGGAAGATATAGGGGGGATGTCAGAGGTAGGTTCTTTACCCAGAGAGTAGTGGGGGCATGGAATGCACTGCCTGTGGAAGTAGTTGAGTCGGAAACATTAGGGACCTTCAAGCAGCTATTGGATTGGTACATGGATTACGGTAGAATGATATAGTGTAGATTAATTTGTTCTTAAGGGCAGCACGGCAGCATTGTGGATAGCACAATTGCTTCACAGCTCCAAGGTCCCAGGTTCGATTCCGGCTTGGGTCACTGTCTGTGCGGAGTCTGCACATCCTACCCGTGTGTGCATGGGTTTCCTCCGGGTGCTCCGGTTTCCTCCCACAGTCCAAAGATGTGCAGGTTAGGTGGATTGGCCATGATAAATTGCCCTTAGTGTCCAAAATTGCCCTTAGTGTTGGGTGGAGGTGTTGACCTTGGTAGGGTGCTCTTTCCAAGTGCCGGTGCAGATTCAATGGGCCGAATGGTCTCCTTCTGCACTGTAAATTCTGTGATAATCTATGATTAATCTCGGACAAAGGTTCGGCACAACATCGTGGGCCGAAGGGCCTGTTCTGTGCTGTATTTTTCTATGTTCTATATATCCCTCTCTTCCCATCCTATCCATGTGTTTGTCAAGATACCTTTTGAACACTGAGTTCATAAAGCAGTGGAAGTTCAGAGAGAGAGCCCATAAAGCAGTGGAAGTTCAGAGAGAGATAGTCCATAAAGCAGCAGAAGTTGAGTGCTCGCGAGTGTGGTGAACCGACTTGGCTCGCAGCTCCAGGACCGGTCCTTCTCCGTAGGCACTTCTGACTCCACAAGGCGGACCCCTTGGTGGACAGGGTTCACCTGCTCCACGCCAACTCTCAATATGCCTACGTTGAGTTCCCCAACGGCCACCAAGATGCTGTCTCACTCAGAGACCTGGCACCATCAGGTTCCAACTCAACACCCCCCCTCTCACCGCGCCGCCAATATTGACCCCACCAGACCACACACCCCTTTTCCGCACAAGAGGACGAAGAGGACTTTGGCATGCTCCCGGAGTTCCCCGATGACTGGCCAGCATCAGCACTGCCACCACCGCCATCGGTGCCACCTCCACCACCGACTTCGCCGCCACCATTACGCCGCTCCCAACGAAGCACCAAAGCACCAGACCGGCTGAACCTTTGACAGACTCCGGACCGTCAACATGGACTTTTCTTTTTCTTTCCTACCACTGTACATAATTGCACTATTTGTATATAGTTTCATGTCGCCCCCGCCAGACTCATTTTTAACAGGGGGTGAATGTGGTGAACCACTGTATTAGGAGATGTAAGGTAAGACCTGCACTACAGGTTCGCCGGTGGCTCCTGCCGGCTGGCTCCGCCCACTGAGAACTGTATAAATATGCATGACCTCCAGTGCCCTGCCACTTCGCCAGCTGCAGCAGGAGGCCACGCATCTGACTGTAATAAAGCCACAGTTGTACCCAACTTTAGTCTTTGTGCAATTGATCGTGCATCAGTGAGTCCATAAAGCAGCGGAAGTTCAGAGAGAGAAAGCCCATAAATGAATGGAAGCTCAGAGAGAGAGAGCCCATGCAGCAGCAGAAGTTCAGAGAGGGAGAGCCCATACAGCAGCAGAGGTTCAGAGAGAGAGAGCCCATACAGCAGCAGAAGTTCAGAGAGAGCGAGTCCATTGTGGTAAACACCACTGGTAACACACTACGCGTATTACGGTACTGCCACTGTATTACAGGTACCACAGTAATCCCAGCCTGTTGGCTCCTCCCAGCAGGCGATGTATAAAAGTATATGCTCTCCTGCGCTGCTCCCATTCTGGTTCCAGCTGCAGGAGGCTCAATATTGTGCAATAAAGCCTCAATTGTTTCACCATTCTCGTCTCGTGGTCATTGATGGTACATCAATTTATTGCACAAGATGGTGAACCTCCTGCAGCTGGAACCTCCTGCAGTCCCCACCCACAACCCCCTACCTGGTACCGCTTCGTCCCCCTCCGGTTGCCTCCCTCACCCATGCACCGCCCACCCTCCCGCCAGCGAACGTCACCGCAGCCTCCACCCCAGCAGTATGCGCCCCCTCACTGGATCCACTACGGGGTGACAATGGAGAGGACAACACGCTCCCGGAGTCGCAGGTGACCACATCGGCGCCCACACCACCACCAGGACTGAGGCGATCGCAGCGGAGGGTCAAAGCCCCCGACATACTAAATCTGTAATGTTGTTCTTCACCCCCGCCAGACTCTTTTTTTAAACATGGGGTGAATGTGGTAAACACCACTGGTAACACACGATGCGTATTACGGTACTGCCACTGTATTACAGGTACCACAGCAATCCCAGCCTGCTGTCTCCTCCCAGCAGGTGCCGTATAAAAGTGTATGCTCTCCTGCGCTGCTCCCATTCTGGTTCCAGCTGCAGGAGACTCAACATCTTGTGCAATAAAGCCTCAATTGTTTCACCATTCTCATTTCGTGGTCATTGATGGTACATCATCCATAAAACAGCGGAAGTTCAGAGAGACAGAGCTCATATCGCAGCAGAGGTTATGAGAGACAGAGCCCATACAGCAGCAGAAGTTGAGAGGGAGCGAATCCAGAAAGCAGTGAAAGTTCAGAGAGAGCCCATCAAGCAGTGGAGATACAGAGAGAGAATCCATAAAGCAGCTGAAGTTCAGAGAGGGAACGCTCATAAAGCAGTGGAGGCTCAGAGAGAGAGAGCCCATACAGCAGCGGAGGTTCAGACAGAGAGGCCATAACGCAGTGGACATTCAGGTTTAAGAAATGGAGTGAATAAAATAACTGGAACATCACAAGAAACTAGAAAGTTTTTTTAAAATATTTTTATTCAAATTTTTTACATATTTTCAACAAGCCCCCCCCTTACAGAAATAAGAAAAAGCAAAGAACACATAAATAAACATCTTATAGCTATGTCACGTATTCCCCCAATATACAAGCCCCCCATTAAACGATAATAAACAGTAGTAAACACAAAGTACCCCCTGGGTTGCTGCTGCTGACCACCTCCTAACGCTCCGCTAGAAAGTCCAGGAACGGTTGCCACTGCCTGAAGAACCCTTGCATAGATCCTCTTAAGGCAAATTTTACTCTCTCCAATTTAATGAACCCTGCCATGTCGCTGATCCAGGCTTCCACGCTTGGGGGCCTCGCATCCTTCCACTGTAGCAGAATCCTCCGCCGGACTACCAGGGACGCAAAGGCCAGAATACCGGGCTCTTTCGCCTCCTGCACTCCCGGCTCGTCCGATACCCCAAATAGTGCTAACTCCCAGCTCGGCTTAACCCGGGTGTTTACCACCTTAGACACTGTCCTCGCAATGCCCCTCCACAACCCATCCAGCGCTGGGCACGCCCAGAACATGTGGGCATGATTTGCTGGGCTCCCCGAACACCTCACACACCTGTCCTCCACTCCAAAAAACCGACTCAGCCTTGCCCCAGTCATGTGCGCCCTGTACAGAACCTTCAACTGTATCAGGCTAAGCCTGGCGCAAGAGGAGGAAGAATTTATCCTACCCAGGGCGTCTGCCCACGTACCTTTGTCTATCTCCTCCCCCAGCTCCTCCTCCCATTTACCTTTCAGCTCCTCAAGAAACTAGAAAGTTGATTGGCTGATAACTACCTGATGAAATGAACAGTATATTAATGCTTAGATGCCAAAGTCTTTGAATAAAAATAACTAAAACTTTAAAATTGAATAAAATAGTTTGAATGAATACATAAAACTCATGCCTGTGTAATTAAGAAACATCTAACTTTTAGTTGTAGGTAGTACTAGCTTTAATAAGCACCATAAATGGGAGGTAGCTGAGAAGATTGTGAAGGCATTTGTGGTGATCTTTCAGGAATTACTGGAAACAGGGAGCCTCCCAGAGGACTGGAAAATGGGGAACATCCCTGTTCAAGATGGGAGGAGGGCAGCAGATGGGAAATTACAGGCTGGTTAGACTGACTTTGGTCATTGGTAAAATTTTAGAATCCATTACTAAGGATGAGATTGAGGAGTACTTGCAAGTGCATGATAAAATAGGACTGAGTCAGCACGACTTCCTCAAGGGGAGGCTATGTCTGACAAATCTGTAAGAGTTCTTTGAGGAGGTAACATGGAAGTTAGACAAAGGAGACCAGTGGACGTAATCTATTTAGATTTCCAGGCCTTTGACAAGGTGCCATATAGGAGGTTGTTAAATAAATTAAGAGGCCATAGTATTAAGGATAATATACTGGCATGGATAGAGGATTGGCTGACTGGCAGAAGGCAGAGTGTGGGGATAAAGGGGTCTTTTTCAGGATGGCTGCCAGTAACTAGTGGTGTGTCTCAGGTGTCAGTGTTGGGACCACAACTTTTCACAATATACATGAATGATCTGGAAGAAGGAACTGAGGACACTCTTGCTAAGTTTGCAGATGATACAAGATATATAGAGGGACAGGTAGCATTGAGGAAGCAGGGGGGCTGCAGCAAGAGTTGAACAGGCTAGGAGTGGGCAAAGGACTGGCAGATAGAATACAATGTGGAAAAGTGTGAGGTTATGCACTTTGGTAGGAAGTATAGAGGCATAGACTATTTTCTAAATGGGGAAAAGCTTCAGAAATCAGAAGCACAAAGGGACTTGGGAGTCATAGTTCAGGATTCTCTTAAGGTTAACATGTAGGTTCAGTCGGCAGTCAGGAAGACTAATGCAATGTTAGCATTCATGTCGAGAGGGCTAGAATACAAGAGCAGGCATGTATTTCTGAGGCTGCATAAGTCAGATCACATTTGAAGTATTGTGAGTAGTTTGGGGCTCCAGATCTAAGGAAGGATTTTCTGGCCTTGGAAAGGGTCCAGAGGAGGTTCACAAGAATGATCCCTGAAATGAACAGCTTGTCATTTGAGGAACATTTGAGGACCCTGGGTCTGTACTCATTGGAGTTTAGAAGGATGAAGGGGGGGATGTCATTGAAACTTACAGGATACCGAGAGCTAGATAAAGTGGACGTGGAGAGGATATTTCAACTAGTAGGAAAAACTAGAACTTGAGGCCACAGCCTCAAACTGAAGGGACGATCCTTTAAACCTGAGATAAGGAGGAATTTTGTCAGCCAGAGGCTGGAACTCTTTACCGCAGAGGCCAAATCACTGAGTGTCTTTGGCAGAGATAGATAGGTTCTTGATTAATAAGTCAATCATGGATTATGGGAAGAATGCAGGAGAATGGGGATGCAAAAAATATCAGCAATGATTGAATGGCGGAGCAGACTCGATGTGCCTAATGGCCTAATTCTGCTCCTATGTTTATGATCTTATATAGGAATTATTCCAAGTTAATTAACAGGCCCCTTAACAGAAACCACATGGTAGGACAGGGTATTAAAGATCAGAATAAATAATGGGAGCTTGTCAAAAAGGTACACCAATTTCCATGGGGAATAATATGGCAGGATATTCCAGCCTCCCAGCTTTGCGTTTCTTAGCGGCGGGAGGCACCATTCCTTTCGCTGGCAGTGGTATTCTCTGTTCCCACTGCTGTCAATGGGAATTCCCATTGAAGCCACCCCATGTTGCCAGGATATCTGCAGATGCCTGCATGAGAAGAGAGTCCTGCCGCCAGCGAACGGCCAGAGTATTCCAGCCATAATCTACACGTAGACTGGAAAAATCAGATGAATAAAAGTAACCCAGATGAGGAATTCATAGAATGTTTTCAGGATAGTTTCTTAGAACAGCATGCACCCGAGAGCAGGCTAAACTACACTTGGTAGTTCAGTGTGATAGGATTAATTAATGACCTCTTGATGAAGGCACCCCACAGGTAACAATGATCATAATATTATTGAATTTTATACGGCAGCACGGTAGCATTGTGGATAGCACAATTGCTTCACAGCTCCAGGGTCCCAGATTCAATTCCGGCTTGGGTCACTGTCTGTGCGGAGTCTGCACATCCTCCCCGTGTGTGCGTGGGTTTCCTCCGGGTGCTCCGGTTTGCTCCCACAGTCCAAAGATGTGCAGGTTAGGTGGATTGGCCATGATAAATCGCCCTTAGTGTCCAAAATTGCCCTTAGTGTTGGGTGGGATTTATGGGTTATGGGGATAGGGTGGAGGTGTTGACCTTGGGTAGGGTGCTCTTTCCAAGAGCCGGTGCAGACTCGATGGGCCGAATGGCCTCCTTCTGCACTGTAAATTCTATGATGATATTCAGTTTGAGGCAGAGAAAAATGGATCCAAGAGTTGTATTTTAAACTTGAATAAGAGCAATTTTCAAGACATGAAAGCAGAGCTAGCTAAAGTTAACTGGCAATTTAGGTGAAGGGGATGCAGTAGCAGAGGTATTTCAGAACGCACAGAATAGGTACATTCCAACCATTACCATAGAATCCCTACAGTGCAGAAGTAGACCATTATGCCCATCAAGTCTGCACCAACCCTCTGAAAGAGCACCCTACCAAGGCCCACTTACCCTCCCCATTCCCTTAACCCCACCCAACCTGCACATCCCTGGACATTAAGGGACAACTTTTTAGCATGTTCAATCCACTTAACCTGCACATCTTTGGACTGTGAGAGAAAACCAGAGTACTGGAGGAAACCCACACAGATACTGGGAGAATGGGCAAACCACACAGAGTCACCCAAGACTGAATTGAACTCAGGTCCCTGGCACTGTGAGGCAGCTAACCACTGTGCCACCATGTCACCCTAACAAAAAAGAACAATTATAATTACAAAGGGAGGACCCACAATCCGTGGTAAACTAAAAAAGTTAAAGTCAGTGTCAAATTTAAATAAAATAAAATAAATTGCGCAAAGGTGAGTGGCAGGTCAGGAGATTGGATGGAATATGAAAAACAGCAAAGGGTGACTGATATTGGAAAAAATAGAGTATGAGAGAAAGCTAGCTATAAATTCAAAGATAGACAGTAAGAGTTAAGTCTATAAGTATCTATCGATACTTAAAAAGCAAAGAGTTAAAAAGTGAAAATTGATCCTACAGAAACTGAGTCTGGGAAATTAATGGAAAACAAGGAGATGGTCGATGAATTGAACAAGTATTTGCATCAGTCTTCACTGAAGTGGATACAAGTAACATTCCAGCAATGTCCACAAATCAGGAATGGGTAGGGAGGGAGGAACTCAGGAAAATTACAATCATCAGTGAAGTGATATTGAGCAAACTGTTGGAACTGCAGGCTGATAAGTCCTTGGGTCTTGATAGATTTCTTCCTAGGGTCTTAAAATAAGTGGCTGATGAGATAATTGATGCATTGGTTTTAATTTTCCAAAATTTACTAGATTCAGGGTAGGTTCCATCAGATTAGAAAATAGCTAATGTAACTCCTTTATTCAAATCGGGAGACAGAGAGTAAGAAACTGCAGACCAGTTACCTTGACATCTGGCATAGGGAAAAAGTTAGATGTCATTGCAGGACACTTAGATAAATTCAAGGTAGTATGGTAGAGTCAGTATATTTTTGTGAAAGGGAAATTATGTTTAAACAATTTATTGGAGTTCTTGGAGGAAGTACTGTGCTGTGGATAAAGGGAAACTGGTGGATGTACTGTACTTGGACTTCCAAAAGGCATTTCAGAAGGTGGTTCATCAAAGGTTATTGTGGAAAATGAACATTCATGGTGTAAGGGGTAACATATTGATATGGATAGAAAATTGACTAGACAACAGAACAGTAGGCATAAATCGATCATTTTCTGGTTGGCAAGAATGGTGTGTCACAGGGATCAATGCTGGGGCCTCAACGTTTTACGATTCATATAAAGGATTTGAATAAAGGGACATAAGGTATAGGTGCTAAATTTGCTGATGATACAAAGATAGTTAGGAAAGTAAGCTGTGAAGAAGACATACAGAAGCTACAATGGGGTATAGATGGTTTACGTGAGTCGGCAAAGATCTGGCAAATGGAGTATAATGTGGGCAAATGTGAAGTTGTCCATTTTGGCAGGAAGATTCAAAGAAGAAGCACATTATCTAAATAGTGAGAGATTGCAGAGCACTAAGGTGCAGAGGGATCTGGGTGTCCTGATGCATGAAACGCAAAAATATTAGTATTTAGGTACATCAAGTAATTAGCAAAGCTAACAGAGTGAATAGGTCTAACCCCAAATCATTGACTAAATTGGGGATGGCAAAAGAGTTAGGAATATTTATGGAGGGGGTGTGGATCTCTGGAGTAAGATGGTGTTTTCCTTCTTCACCCATGCCATGTACATAAGGTATACTCCCACATTGATTTTTTTGTTGTGGAGAAGTCGTATTGTCGGGATTAGTGGGGACGCAATATGCAGGGATTATAGTATCTGACCACGCACCACGCTATAAGATATAAGGTTTGGCTCAGGTTGAGCCCAAAAGCCAGTGTGGAGGTTAGCCTCAGGGCTCCTGGCAAACAAGGAATTCTGTGCGAAAATTACCCGGATGATTAAGAACGATGTGGACCTTAACCACAATGGGGAGGTTTCTGCCTCAACTTTTTGGGAAGCTCTAAAGGCCGTGGTTTGAGGGAAATTATCTCCTATCAGGCCCTAGGGATAAACTGGAAAGAGTAAACAGACAAAGGTTGGTGGATGTTATGATAGAGGTAAATGGGCGATATGTGGTGACCCCAATTAAAGAGTTATTGGTGGAGCAGGAACTTCAGGAGAGTTTTGATCTTCTGACAACTGGGAAGGCGGTGATGCAGTTTGCTGTGCGAGAGGTTCAATATGAATATGGGGAAAAGGATAGTCGATTATAGGCCCATCAGTTGAGACAACAGACTGCCATAAGGGAAATTGCACAAATAAGAGAGTTGGAGGAGGGTTGGTAACAACATCGGAAAAAATGAATAAGCCACTTGAGGATTTATACCGGGGATTTTGCAGATCAGAGCCCAAAGGGGAGGAAGAAGAGATAGGACTGTTATTAGATGGGTTGATGTTTCCAGAGGTTGATAAGGGGAAGAGGCAAGGATAGGAAGCGTCACAAGGGCTACAAAAAATAATGGAGAGATGAGGGTTGATGTAATCCAGGAAAGCACCAGGGCCAGATGGTTGAGTCCTATAAACAGTTTTTGCGAGAAGTAGCACCCCCATCTCCTGGCTATGTACAATGAATCAATGGCGCGGAGTGATTGCCGACCACGCTTGCATAGGTCTCTTTTTCATTGATACTGAAAAAGGATAAAGACCCAACAGAATGTGGATCTTATAGACACATCTCCGCGCTAAATAGGGATTTTAAGATCTTGGGCAAGGTACCGGCAAGACATTTAGAAGGGTGTGTGCCGGAGGTGGTCTTAGAGGACCAGACTGGGTTCATTGAGGATCAGCAACTGGCCAGTAATATTAGGTGGTTGTTAAATATTATAATGACGCCATAAAGGGGGAAAGAACCTGAGGTTATTATATTGATGGATGCAGAAAAGGCCATCGCCCAGATAGAATGGAGGTACTTATTTGAGACCCCGAGGAAGTTTGGGTTTCGACCATCAATTATAGCGTGGATGTGGTTATTATATGCCATACCCAATGCAAGTGTGAGGATAAATAGAATGGACTCAGGGTATTTTAGCTTACATAGGGGAACGCGGCAGGGATGCCCATTGTCACCATTGATATTTGTGCTAGTGATTGAACCCCTTGCCATTGCATTGCGACAGTCCAGAGAGTGGAGGGGTTTTGTTAGGGGAGACAGAGAGCATAAAATATCGCTCTATGCCGATGACCTACCGTTATACACATCAAACCCGCTGTGGTCTATGGACAAAATAATGGATCTATTAGGGAAATTTAAGAAATTCTCAGGATGTAACCTAAGTGTGTCGAAGAGTGAGGTATTTCGGGGAGGAGTACAAATCTGGAGGTTTTACCATTCAAGCTGGTCTAGACAAGATTTAGATACTTGGGTGTATAAATAACACATGATTGGGACACAATGCACAAATGGAACTTGTCTAGTTTGGTTGCGGAGGTGGAATTTCCTGCCATTGTCCCTGGCGGGAAAAATACAAATAACTAAGATGAACATATTTCCGCAATTCTTATTCGTCTTCCAAACAATTCCAACATTCCTCCCAAAAGCATTCTTTCGTAAACTGGACAGATTAATTTTGGAATTTGTATAGGCATGTAAAAAGATGGGAAAAATGGATGCAATGTTAGGTAGGTGGTACAGAAAAGGGGTAGAATGATTGAGGGACCTATTTTTTTAAATAAGATTTGCAAAATTGGAAGAATTATATGGGAAATTTGAATTGACTATAGGGATCAGATTTAGATACATTCAGGTCCAAAATGTTGCAGGCAAAGAACTACCCTTGTTTCCTCATCTTCACGAACGTACGCTACTGGAAAAATTGTTAAATCGGGACAATCTGGGGAAAGGGAAAATTGGAGACATTCATGGATAGTTACTGGAAACTGATCAGGGGGCAATGGAAGAAATAAGGAAGAAGTATCAGGAGGAGTTGGGAATTGAGCTTGAAGGGGGGATCTGGAGTGAGATCATGCACCAAATTAACTCAACTTCATCCTGTGCTAGGATGAGACTCATCCAGTTCAAGGCACAGGACTCACATGAAGTGGGCCCGGATGAGCAGATTTTCCAGGAGTAGAAGTTGAATGTGAAAAGTGCGGTAGGGGATTGACAAACCAATTGTATATGTTCTGTGAGTGCTCAAAGCGAAGGGATTTCTGGGCTACAGTACTTGACATAATATCAGAGATAGTGGGGTCAAACTGTCACCGTACCCTTTGGTGGCAATCTTTGGGGTTTCAGAATTGCTGGAGCTGTTGGAAGGGGGGGTTGACTTAGTAGCCTTTGCCTCACTGATTGTAAGACAACGAATCCTATTGCGTTGGAGATCTACGGTGTCACCGGGGTTTCGGCATAGCTGGGAAATCTGGTCGAATTCTTGAAATTAGAGAAAATTAAATATGCACTCAGGGGGGGTCATAAGAAAAGTTCTTTGTGAGATGGAAGCTCTTTCTATCCTTGTGTAAAGAAATTTTCATCACCAAAGGGTATGGGGAGGGTGGCTATTTAGGGATAGGAGAGGGAAGTAAGGGACTATTTTGGGAGGGGGAAAATTTTCAAACTTTGTAACCTGTTGCAAGTTGATTACTGTTTGTGAATGTAACTTTGTGTTTGAAATAAAATATTTTAAAAATAAAGGAAAGCTAATAGAATGTTATCATTTATTGCTGGGGGGATTGAATTCAAAAGTATGCCTCAGAGGTTATGCTTGTTATACAGGGCATCACTGAGATCACATCTGGAGTATTGGCTACAGTATTGGTCTCCTCACTTAATGAAGGATGTACATGTGTTCGCAACAGTTCAGAGAAG
Source organism: Scyliorhinus torazame (assembly GCF_047496885.1). Lineage (NCBI taxonomy): Eukaryota > Metazoa > Chordata > Chondrichthyes > Carcharhiniformes > Scyliorhinidae > Scyliorhinus > Scyliorhinus torazame. Next base: position 235,977,261 of record NC_092710.1, read on the forward strand.
GGTTATTAGACTAATATGCAGAATGGGCAGGTTGGCTTATGAGGAACAGTTGGATAGGTTAGGTTCACATCCACTGGAGTTTAGAAGAGTTTAGAAGAGTAAGAGGTGACTTGATTGAAACACAAAGAGGTCTTGAGAGGGTAATACATAGAAAATAGAAGCAAGAGGAAGCCATTCAGCCCTTTGAACCTGCTCCGCTATTCATTATAATCATGGCTGATAATCAAGTTCAATTTCCTGATCCAGCCTTCCCCCAATATCCCTTTAACCCCAAGAGCTATATATAATTCCTTGAAACGTTTTGTCCTCACTTTTTTCCGTGGTAGTGAATTCCACAGATTCGCCATTCTCTGGATGAATGTGGAAAGGATGTTTCCTCTTGTGGGAGAATCTAGAACTAGAGGTCACTGTTTAAAAATAAGTGGTCACTCATTTAGGACAGAGATGAGGAGAATTCTTTTCTCTCAGAGGGTGTGATTCTTTCGTTGAACATTCTTAAGCCAAATCTGGACAGACAAGCAATGTGGTGAAATGTTATCGGGGTAGGTAGGAATTTGGAGCTGAGGTTGCAATCAGATCAGCCATTTTCTTATTGAATGGCAGAGTAGGTTCAAGGTCCGAGTCACCTACTCCTGCTTCTAATTCATTTGTTTATATGTTCATTTGCTGACTAACAAAATTGCATTTTTCCTACAAAGGACTCACTTGCAGGAGATCTTTCTAGTTTTAGGGTCCGAGATAGGAAAGGGTTAATGTGGGACTGAATACATACTGCCCACACTGTGATGGAGAGGGACACATGACCCAAGTCCAGAAGACAGTCTTGTACTGCAGAGGCAAGTATGAAGACAGATCCTAGCTTAGACGTTACGCTCTGTTGGTGGAATTGCCCTTCCCTCCATCAATGGGATTCATAGCAGGCAGGATGGTCAATATGATTCATGGAGTCTTGGAGCCATAGAGTTTTACAGCATGAAAAGAAGCCCTGTGGCCAATCATGTCCGCACCAGCCATCAGGCACCTATTTACTCTAATTTCATTTTTCCAGCACTTGACCCGTGGCCTTGCATGCTATGGCATTTCATGTGCTCATCTAAAAACTTCTTAAATGTTGTGAGGGTTCCTGCCTTTATCATCCTTTCAGGGAGTGAGTTCTAGATTCCTATCAATCTCTGGATGAAAAGGTTTTTCCCCCCGAGTGCTCCAGTTTTCTTCCAGTCTAAAGATGTGCAGGTTAGGTGGATTGGCTGTGAGCAGAGAATCATTTTCCTGACATTAAGAAATCGGGTGGGGATCTTTGCTACCATGATGAATGAATGGCTGCAAATTGAGGTTCCAGCTGAAGATCTGCGGGAAACCATTTTCCCTACTCATAAAATCCCCAACAGTCCCAAATCATGTAGCCCTGTCAAATCTTCCACGACGCCAGCAGAATCGTGATGTGCACCCGAGAGGGAGAATTTTTAAAACATTGACCTTTTAGTTGAAGCTGGCAACACTACTAGATCTGACTGATGGTTCGATGCATGGAAGACATGAAGGGGTGGAGGTCCAGAGAGGACAAGTGGTGGGGTTTGGGTGGAAGACACAATGGGGGGGGGGGGGCGGGGTGGAGGAAACAAAGTAGGGGTGCTATTCAGAGGACAAGTTAGGGTTAGGGTGGGAGCCGGGTGAGGAGGAAGGCTGGAGATGTGCAGGTGGAGTGAGCATTCAGAATGTTCATTTTCTGCCAGCTCTGCCTGATGTTTCCCCTTGTCCTTTGATACTCCAGCATCTTCTCTATGACCACTTCCAGAGGCTCACCATCTGACTCAGATATAGCAGAAGCCTCTTCTCCAGCAGTCCTCCGATTGCGGTGGGGGGTCATTCCAACTTTCTGAACCTGCCACGGAATGTTTGATGAGAGAAAATGATTCCACCCTATTTATTTATATCATTATGGTATTTAATAAACACTTACTTCTAAGATATAAAAAAATCAGAAGCTACCAAACTACGTTCAACATCTTCCAACAATCTTCAACTCTTAATTTATCAAATTATTCTGTACTAGAAGATTTTATTCAAACTTTTATTTATTTAAAACAAAGTATTATTGAAGTATCATTGAAACTGGAGAAATTAGTCATTTAATTTTGGAAACTGGAAGCATTGATAGCATTACATGAAGTGTTGGAACAGCCTATAAATTATAAACTGGGGTGGAATCTTCTGTTCCATGCTTAGAAGTGGAAAGAGTATTTACTTAGGCAGAGAGGTGATGTACTGAACATCCTGGATCAAAGGCATTCAATGCGTGATTAAGGAACTGGACTTTGGGAAAGGGGGGTGGGAACGGCGAGCCACCCTCCTGCCCTTCCACCAACCCCCAAATAACATCTCCACACCCACCCCCCCTCCAATATTACATCTAGACTTGAGTCAGAAGCAACTGTGTTAAACATAACTAAGGGTAAATCAGAGTAATTACAAAGGAATGAGGACAGAGTTGCTAGAGTGGACTGGGAAAGAAGTTAAGCAGAAATAAGTTAACCAGCAATGGCAGATGTTTATGAAAATAGTTCATGACTCACAACAGAGATCTATCCCAGTGAGGAAGAAGGATTCTAGGAAGGCAATAAATCAATCATGGTTAACCAAGGAACTTAAGGATAGTATTAAACTGAAAGATATTATGAAAACACAGGTAATTTTAAGGGATTTATATTTGTAGTTATAAACATTTGAAATCAGGTATAGTTTCAAGTCTCTTTAATTTAATTTTTCTGTGCCTGGAAGGGTAAAACCTATAGTTAGATTCATGCTGGACAAAGGTGTTTGCATTTGTGGGGGTTGGTTAAGTTCCGTTTGTGTTTCTATTGTACTTGGGCTACGGTGTGAAGAATGTGGGTGTTGCTTAGCAACTGGGGCCTCGTAAGGTAGATAAACTATAAGTTTTAATTTTAGCTGAATTTATGGATAGTTGGAGACAGGATACTGGGGAGGGAACAACTCTCAACTCTGCCAGGAGAAGCTGGACAGAGCATAGGAGTTGCAAAGATTAAAGCTTCCTAAGGATCAGGTTACATCCAGGTAGCCAGGGAATTGGGTCAGAAAGAACATTTAAGATGCCTGAAATTAAGAGAACAGAGGCCAAGGTATTGTTCAAAAGAATTCAAGGAAGAGTAAACAAATTGTTAAGGAGACAATTGCAGCAGTTAGATTTAAAGTTGGACAGCTGACTTCAGAGGTAGATGCATTAAAGCAATTGTAAACAGTTTGTACAGCAGTCAAGACAAAAAAATCCTAAAAGGGGTTGATATAAAATCCTGGACTGGATCTTTTGTTAAAAGTATAGCGCAAGCTTTGTTTAAAAGTGTCGTTTGGAAAACATGGTCTGGATTGTGAAATGCAAACCGCTAAGGGAAATCATTATTATGATGAGAGAATATTTTAAAGAGTGCTTTTGGGAGTAGAGTTTGGAAACCCTCATGTGACAAACATCTGGCGGGCTTCTGAGGAGAAAACCTCAGAACTAACTTGGGTTCAGAATATAGTTTGTGTATTTGACCACAGTCATCTTGTGTGCTTAAAATAGGCTTTTTCTGTTAATGTGACTGTTATAGTTTAAGATATCCTTTGTAAAGATGTCCATCTTTAAATCTGTGTGTATTTGTTAAGCTAAGGGAAGAGTAAAGGAGTATTGTAGTCAATTAATTAAAGGAGTAATGAATGATAATCCAATTTTTCCATGCTTAAAAATATTTTTTCTTGTTGTTGAAACTAATTAGCAGTACTGTAACTCTGTTTCTCCATATTTTATTGAGCCAGGATACCATTCCGGGATCTTGCTCTCCTGTTATATCATCAACTGGGATCATAACTGTATGAGGGAGGTGAATGAATATGGTTTAGCAACAATGGTTTAATTGGGCAATCAATAATTATAGTCTATTAAAGGGGTCTTAGCGACTTTTGGGAACTTACAAAGTGCAGTATAATATATAAGAACAGAGGAGGAAAATGCCACAGTCATCTTCCACAACGATGTCAACAAGCAACATACTGGTGCGGCAAAAGGACACAAACGATACAAACTGAATGTTTATGAAGCAAGACCCTCAACAACATGTTTTCAATCTAACTGGTTCTGAGTGACCGTAGCAACTTGTTTTTGAGACACCACCTGCAAGACCCCCTGTGGTAGGAGAGGTATTACGGTACCTGGTATGCTGGAGCACTATTGGTGGAAACTGTATGCTTTCTATTGGTTAAGATGTATGGTAGCTCCGGCCTGCTAGGCAGGGTATAAGAGCCCGTGCTGCCCCAGCAGCCTTCATTCTGTACCTGAGCTGCTGGGGGAAATATCTAGCTTATTAAAGCCTTCAGTTGGACTACGTCCTCGCTATAGTGGTCATTAAAGAAAGGATGGAGCTCCAGATCAAGCTGGAGTGTCTGCAACTCAGCCCCCATGCGGCGAACTCAGCGGCAATCTTCAAGCACTGGCTTGCGTGCTTTAAAGGGTATCTCGGGACGGCCGAAAACACACCCACAGGAGAACAGAGAATGCAAGTCCTTCACTCAAGGGTAAGCCCGGAGATTTACACCCTCATCGAGGAAGCGGAAGACTTTGATGCAGCAACAGAGCTGCTAAAAGGACATTATATTCGCCCGGTAAACCAGGTCTATGCCCGGCACCTGCTAGCAACGAGACGACAAATCCCTGGGGAATCGCTGGAAGAATTCTACCGTGCACTCCTGGTGTTGGGGAGAAACTGCAGCTGCCCGCAAGTTTCGGCGAGTGAACACACTGAATTCTTGGTCCGGGACGTTTTGTGGCAGGTATGCCCCTCACAAATCCGCCAGCGATTGCTAGAAAAAGACACTCTAGGTCTCAAGGAGGCTCCCTGGATGTGGCCTCCAGAAATGCCCGCGCTTACATTCCCGACCACGTGGCAGCCCCCTGGGTAGCGTGGATCCCCTCCGCAGCCGACCCCGAGACATCCCCCATCCCCCCCACAAGCCTGTGCTGCAAGGCGGCCTGGCAACCCCGGGGGCCCCGCTGCTACTTTTGCGGGCAGGCCAAGCACCCCTGCCAACGCTGCCCGGCCCACGCATCCACCTGCAAGGGATGCGGTAAAAAGGGCCATTTCGTGGGGGGATGCCAGGCCCGTGCGGTTGCCGCGGTCTCCGGCGGTGAATGCGGACCGCCAACACAAACCTCTCCACGGTCCCCGTGCGGCCAGCGGTCGCCGCCATCTTCCTACTCCAGGGCCACGTGCGGCACCCAGGTGCGCCATCTTGTCCTGCGGATGCCACGTTAGAGGGATGGGCGCCGCCATTTTGTGCACCCCCAGCCATGTGCGACCAATGGGAGCACCATCTTGGATGAACCCCCAGGACCCCAGCTCGGCTGGCCACACACTGCCCGAAGAGAACACACAACTGCTGAGATTAGCCTCGGTGACTCTGGATCAGTCCCGGCCTCGAACATTTTCAACTGCTACAACGACTGTATTTATCAAAGTGCAGTATAATATATAAGAACAGAGGAGGAAAATGCCACAGTCATCTTCCACAACGATGTCAACAAGCAACATACTGGTGCGGCAAAAGGACACAAACGATGCAAACTGAATGTTTATGAAGCAAGACCCTCAACAACATGTTTCCAATCTAACTGGTTCTGAGTGACCGTAGCAACTTGTTTTTGCACGAGACGTCCTGCTAATCGACTCTGGGAGCACGGAGTGCTTCATACACCCCGACACGGTAAGGCGCTGTTCTCTCCTCGTCCACCCCGTTAATCAAAAAATCTCCCTGGCCTCCGGTTCCCACTCAGTGGAGATAAAGGGGTTTTGTGTAGCAACCTCACAGTCCAGGGAAGGGAGTTCAAAAATTTCCGTCTCTACATCCTTCCCCACCTCTGCGCGGCCACACTCCTGGGTTTAGACGTCCAGTGTAACCTCCAAAGTCTAACCTTCAAATTCGGCAGCCCTATACCCCCCCTCACTGTCTGCGGCCTCGCGACCCTTAAGGTCGACCCTCCTTCCCTGTTTGCGAACCTCATCCCGGATTGCAAACCCGTCGCCACCGGGAGCAGACGGTACAGTGCCCAGGACCGGATCTTTATTGGAGGGGGATAGAGGGGGATGTAAAAGGGGAGGTGGAGTTGCGCTACTTGTTCGGGAGAATATCACAGCTGTACTGCGAGAGGACACCTCAGAGGGCAGTGAGGCTATATGAGTAGAGATCAGGAATAAGAAGGGTGAAGTCACAATGTTGGGGGTATACTACAGGCCTCCCAACAGCCAGCGGGAGATAGAGGAGCAGATAGGTAGACAGATTTTGGAAAAGAGCAAAAACAACAGGGTTGTGGTGATGGGAGACTTCAACTTCCCCAATATTGACTGGGACTCACTTAGTGCCAGGGGCTTAGACGGGGCGGAGTTTGTAAGGAGCATCCAGGAGGGCTTCTTAAAACAATATGTAGACAGTCCAACTAGGGAAGGGGCGGTACTGGACCTGGTATTGGGGAATGAGCCCGGCCAGGTGGTAGATGTTTCAGTAGGGGAGCATTTCGGTAACAGTGACCACAATTCAGTAAGTTTTAAAGTACTGGTGGACAAGGATAAGAGTGGTCCGAGGATGAATGTGCTAAATTGGGGGAAGGCTAATTATAACAATATTAGGCGGGAACTGAAGAACATAGATTGGGGGCGGATGTTTGAGGGCAAATCAACATCTGACATGTGGGAGGCTTTCAAGTGGCAGTTGAAAGGAATACAGGACCGGCATGTTCCTGTGAGGAAGAAAGATAAATACGGCAAGTTTCAGGAACCTTGGATGACGAGTGATATTGTAGGCCTCGTCAAAAAGAAAAAGGAGGCATTTGTCAGGGCTAAAAGGCTGGGAACAGACGAAGCCTGCGTGGAATATAAGGAAAGTAGGAAGGAACTTAAGCAAGGAGTCAGGGGGACTAGAAGGGGTCACGAAAAGTCATTGGCAAAAAGGGTTAAGGAAAATCCCAAGGCTTTTTACACGTACATAAAAAGCAAGAGGGTAGCCAGGGAAAGGGTTGGCCCACTGAAGGATAGGCAAGGGAATCTATGTGTGGAGCCAGAGGAAATGGGCAAGGTACTAAATGAATACTTTGCATCAGTATTCACCAAAGAGAAGGAATTGGTAGATGTTGAGTCTGGAGAAGGGGGTGTAGATAGTCTGGGTCACATTGTGATCCAAAAAGACGAGGTGTTGGGTGTCTTAAAAAATATTAAGGTAGATAAGTCCCCAGGGCCTGATGGGATCTACCCCAGAATACTGAAGGAGGCTGGAGAGGAAATTGCTGAGGCCTTGACAGAAATCTTTGGATCCTCGCTGTCTTCAGGGGATGTCCCGGAGGACTGGAGAATAGCCAATGTTGTTCCTCTGTTTAAGAAGGGTAGCAAGGATAATCCCGGGAACTACAGGCCGGTGAGCCTTACTTCAGTGGTAGGGAAATTACTGGAGAGAATTCTTCGAGACAGGATCTACTCCCATTTGGAAGCAAATGGACGTATTAGTGAGAGGCAGCATGGTTTTGTGAAGGGGAGGTCGTGTCTCACTAACTTGATAGAGTTTTTCGAGGAGGTCACTAAGATGATTGATGCAGGTAGGGCAGTAGATGTTGTCTATATGGACTTCAGTAAGGCCTTTGACAAGGTCCCTCATGGTAGACTAGTACAAAAGGTGAAGTCACACGGGATCAGGGGTGAGCTGGCAAGGTGGATACAGAACTGGCTAGGCCATAGAAGGCAGAGAGTAGCAATGGAGGGATGCTTTTCTAATTGGAGGGCTGTGACCAGTGGTGTTCCACAGGGATCAGTGCTGGGACCTTTGCTCTTTGTAGTATATATAAATGATTTGGAGGAAAATGTAACTGGTCTGATTAGTAAGTTTGCAGACGACACAAAGGTTGGTGGAATTGCGGATAGCGATGAGGACTGTCGGAGGATACAGCAGGATTTAGATTGTCTGGAGACTTGGGCGGAGAGATGGCAGATGGAGTTTAATCCGGACAAATGTGAGGTAATGCATTTTGGAAGGTCTAATGCAGGTAGGGAATATACAGTGAATGGTAGAACCCTCAAGAGTATTGAAAGTCAAAGAGATCTAGGAGTACAGGTCCACAGGTCATTGAAAGGTAGTCAAGAAGGCATACGGCATGCTTGCCTTCATTGGCCGGGGCATTGAGTATAAGAATTGGCAAGTCATGTTGCAGCTGTATAGAACCTTAGTTAGGCCACACTTGGAGTATAGTGTTCAATTCTGGTCGCCACACTACCAGAAGGATGTGGAGGCTGTAGAGAAGGTGCAGAAGAGATTTACCAGAATGTTGCCTGGTATGGAGGGCATTAGCTATGAGGAGCGGTTGAATAAACTCAGTTTGTTCTCACTGGAACGAAGGAGGTTGAGGGGAGACCTGATAGAGGTATACAAAATTATGAGGGGCATAGACAGAGTGGATAGTCAGAGGCTTTTCCCCAGGGTAGAGGGGTCAATTACTAGGGGGCATAGGTTTAAGGTGAGAGGGGCAAGGTTTAGAGTAGATGTACGAGGCAAGTTTTTTTACGCAGAAGGTAGTGGGTGCCTGGAACTCGCTACCGGAGGAGGTAGTGGAAGCAGGGACGATAGGGACATTTAAGGGGCATCTTGACAAATAGATGAATAGGATGGGAATAGAGGGATACGGACCCAGGAAGTGTAGGAGATTGTAGTTTAGTCGGGCAGCATGGTCGGCACGGGCTTGGAGGGCCGAAGGGCCTGTTCCTGTGCTGTACATTTCTTTGTTCTTTGTTTCTTTGTAGGTCAGAGGTCCAAAGGTTACTGAGGGAAGGAGTCATTGAAGCCAGCAACAGTCCCTGCAGAGCTCAAGTAGTGGTGGTAAAGACCGGGGAGAAGCATAGGATGGTCATCGACTACAGTCAGACCATCAACAGGTTTATGCAGCTGGACGCGTACCCTCTCCCCCGCATATCCGACCTGGTAAACAGGATCGCGCAATGCAAGGTCTTTTCCACGGTGGATCTTAAGTCCGCCTACCACCAGCTCCCCATCTGCACGAGTGACCGCAAATACACTGCCTTCGAGGCAGATGGGCGGCTCTACCACTTCTTAAGGGTTCCCTTCGGTGTCACCAACGGGGTCTCGGGCTTCCAGCGCGAGATGGACCGAATGGTTGACCGGTACGGTTTACGGGCAACATTTCCGTATCTCGGTAATGTCACCATCTGAGGCCACGACCAGCAGGACCACGACACCAACCTCCGAAAATTCCTCCAGACTGATAAAATCCTTAACCTTACATACAACAAGGCTAAATGCGTGTTTAGCACCGACCACCTAGCCATCCTCGGCTACGTCGTGCGAAATGGAGTTATAGGCCCCGACCCTGAACGCATGCGCCCCGTTATGGAGTTCCCCCTCCCTCACTGCTCCAAGGCCCTGAAGCGCTGCCTAGGGTTTTTCAGTTACTACGCCCAGTGGGTCCCCAACTATGCGGACAAGGCCCGTCCCCTGATCCAATTCACAGCTTTTCCCCTGTCGATAGAGGCCCGCCAGGCCTTCAGCCGCATCAAAGCAGACATTGCAAAGGCCACGATGCACGCCATTGACGAGTCCCTCCCCTTCCAGGTCGAGAGCAACGCGTCTGACGTAGCTCTGGCGGCCATCCTCAACCAAGCGGGCAGACCCGTGGCCTTCTTCTTACGTACCCTCCATGCTTCCGAAATCCGCCACTCCTCAGTCGAAAAGGAGGCCCAGGCCATAGTAGAAGCTGTGCGACACTGGAGGCATTACCTGGCCGGCAGGAGATTCACTCTCCTCATTGACCAACGGTCGGTTGCTTTCATGTTCGATAATGCACAGCGAGGCAAGATAAAAAACGATACAATCTTGCGGTGGAGGATCGAACTCTCCACCTACAACTACGAGATCTTGTATCGTCCCGGGAAGCTAAACAAGCCTCCTGACGCCCTGTCCCACGGCACATGTGCCACCGCGCAAGTGGACCACCTCCGAGCCCTCCACGAGGACCTCTGCCACCCGGGGGTCACACGCTTTTTCCATTTTATCAAGACCCGCAACCTGCCCTACTCCATCGAGGAGGTCAGGACAGCCACCAGGGACTGCCAAATCTGCGTGGAGTGCAAACCGCACTTCTACTGGCCAGAGAAAGCGCACATGATAAAGGCTTACCGTCCCTTTGAATGCTTCAGCATGGACTTCAAAGTCCTCTCCCCTCCACTGACCGCAACACGTACTTCCTGAACGTGATTGACGAGTACTCCCGGTTCCCATTCGCCATCCCCTGCTCCAACTTGACCGCAACCACTGTCATCAAGGCCCTCCATAGCATCTTTGCACTGTTCGGGTTCCCCGCTTGCATACATAGTGATAGGGGGTCCTCCTTTATGAGCGATGAAATGCGTCAATTCCTGCTCAGCAAGGGCATCACCTCGAGCAGGACGACCAGTTACAACCCCCGGGGTAACGGACAGGTAGAGAGGGAGAATGGAACGGTCTGGAAGACCGTCCTACTGGCCCTACGGTCCAGGAATCTCCCAGTCTCCCGCTGGCAGGAAGTCCTCCCGGATGCCCTCCACTCCATCCAGTCACTGCATTTTACCACCACCAACCAGACACCTCACGAACGTCTCCTGATCTTCTCCAGGAAGTCCTCCTCTGGGATCTCGCTCCCGACCTGGCTGGCAGCACCCGGACCCAACCTGCTCCGAAAACACGTGCTGGCGCACAAGTCGGACCCGTTGGTCGAGAGGGTCCATCTTCTCCACGCTAACCCCCAGTACGCCTATGTGGCATACCCCGACGGCAGACAAGATACGGTCTCCCTACGAGACCTGGCACCCGCCGGAGCCCCACGCACATCCCAGCCACCAGTCCCACCCTCCCCTCCACCAGGGCACCTTACAGGAGGATTGGTCCTTCCTCCGGCCCTGTCTAGGCCCCCCCACCCACCGACGCACCCCGCAGGCGCTCCCTTCCCAGGTCAACTGTTTTCCCCACCAGCGCCGCCTAGGGGTGTCGAAGCTGCCATGGAGATCGAAGCCACAATCCCGGAGTCACAGACACCCAAGCCTCCACCGGAGTCACCACCGAAGCTCCGACGATCACAGAGGACGGCCAGGGCCCCCGATTGACTGATTGCTTCATTTTAAATTGTAAACTGTAAATTTAAATCATCAATTGTAAATAGTTAATGGAATTGTAAATAGTTACAAAACACTGTACGGAGGTATTATGGTACCTCCATAACTAATTCTACCATGTTGCCATGTTTGTAGTATCAAGCCACCACCCCCGCCAGACTCTTTTTTTAACAGGGGGTGAATGTGGTAGTAGAGGTATTACAGTACCTGGTATGCTGGAGCACCATTGGTGGAAACTGTATGCTTTCTATTGGTTAAGATGTATGGTAGCTCCGCCCTGCCAGGTGGGGTATAAGAGCCCGTGCCACCCCAGCAGCCTTCATTCTGTACCTGAGCTGCTGGGGGAAACATCTAGCTTATTAAAGCCTTCAGTTGGACTCCAACCTCGCTTTAGTGGTCATTGATCGTGCATCACCCCCACAACATGTTTCCTGGTTTAACCTATGGATGCAGACACATCCAACAGTGTTAACAACAAGAAAATAGATTGGGGAGTCATAGAAAGATACTCACTATGCTTGGGTGCACATCTGCAACTTGTTTAATGTAAAGTTTGAACCAGGCAAATCTCAAATGTAAATAATGGTCTGGATTCTCTGTCTGCCGCGCCACATTTCTGTTTTACCCCGCCGGCGGGATGCTCAGTTACGCTGATTAGTCAATGGGATTTCCCATTGTGTGCAGCCCCTCGCTGTCAGGAAACCCCGGGCTGCCAGCAAAATGGAGCATCCCGCCGGTGGAGGCTCCAGCCCCATGTCTTTGCCTACGTGACCTACACTGTATAAGTATTACTTGATTTCTCAGTTGGGTAGAGTCAGCTCTGGAGATCCTTCTCTGAGGTTATGCTCTCCCTACGCGTTGGCTAATAAATGAGCGTTCTGTGCCGAAATCTCCTCTGATTATTTCGTACAATTAAAAATACTACAACAGTAACAAAGAAAAGACATACAATATGACAACAATTATTGGTAAGCCAGAGGATTGGGAAAGTTTAAAAAAACAACAAAAGATGACGAAAAATAATCAAGAGGGAAAAGATAAACTATGAGGGTAAACCAGCAAGTAATATAAAAACAGGCTGTTAGGGGCATCTTTAAATATATAAAAAGGAAGAGAGAAGTCGAAGTGAACAGAGGCCTCTCAGCAATTGAGACTTGGGAAATAATAATGGGGAACTAGGAAATGCCAGAAGAGTTCAATAAATACTTTGCACTAGTTTTTACAGTAGAAGACACTAACAGTATTCCAGAAATACTAAATAATCAAGGGGCAAAAGCAGGGGAGGAAGTATCTCCAATAACTATCACTAGAGAAAAGATACTAGGGAAACTAATCGGGCTAAACGCCAATAAATACCCTGGGTTGCATCCAAGGATATTAAAGGAAGTAATTACAGAGCTAGTGGATGCTCTAGTTGTAATCTTCCAAGAATCGTTAAATTCTGGAAAAGTTCCAGAGGATTGGAAAACTGCCAATGTTTTTATTCAAAACATCAGGGATACAAAACAGGTAATTATAGGTGAGATAGCTTAACATCTGTCATTGGGAAATTGTTAAGAGTCCATCATAAAGGATGTAATATCAGAGCATTTAGAAATATATAATATAATCAAAAAATAAATTTGATGGGCGGGATTCTACCATGCGGCGGCAGAGTGTCCATGCTGTCGGAAACGCCATCGCGTTTCACGACGGCGTGAACGGGCCGCTGGGAGTACCGATTCTGGCCCCTACAGGGGGCCAGCATGGTGCTGGAGCGGTTCACGCCTCTCCAGCCACCCATCCCGGTGCGAACTGTGCACCGCGGGATCCGCGCATGCGCAGTGGTGCCGGCGTCAACGGGGACGTGCAGTGGCGCCGGCGCCAACAGGTGCATGCACGGTGGCCTCCCTCAAGGCGCCGGCCCCAACGCAACATGGCTTGGGAGTTCAGGGGCCGGCGCGTACATTAATAGGCCCAGGGAGCGAGAGGCCGACCGGCCAATCAGTGATCCCCGATCGTGGGCCAGGCCCCATCGGAGGCCCCCCCGGGGTCAGAGCCCCCCCTCCCCCCCCACAGGCCACCCCTCGACCATGCGCGCAGAGTTCCCGCCGGCTGCGACCAGGTGTGGACGGCGGCGGCAGGACTCAGCCTTTTTAGAGCGGCCGCTCGGCCCGTCCGGGCCAGAGAATCGGCAGCCCGGCCGCATAGAGCGGCCGGCGACCGGCGCCGCGCCAAATGTGCCGGCGCCAATTCTCTGCTCCGCGGAGAATTACGTGCCGGCATCGGGGCAGCGTGGCCCAGTTGCAGGGATTCTCCGGCCCGGCCCTGGGCTGGGAGAATCCCGTCCCATGTGTCCTATTCTTTTTTTTCCAATTGAGGTGCAATTTTAGCATGGCCAATCTACCTACCCTGCACATCTTTGGGTTATGAGGATGAGCCCCACGCAGACATGGGGAGAATGTACAAACTCCACACGGACAGTGACTCGAGGCCGGGATTGAACTCGGGTCCTCAGTGCCATGAGGCAGCAGTGCTAACCACTGCACTACCGTGCCCCTGTCAGCATGGTTTCACGAAGGTGAAATCATGCCTGAAAAATCTATTAGAATTCTTTGAGGTGGGAATGGACAGAATATAAAAAGAGGAACCAGTAGTAGTATTATATTTCGATTTCCAAAAAGCGTTTGATCAGGTACCTCACAAAAGGTTACTTAATAAGAGAAGAGTCCATGGTGCTGGGATAGTATATTGGCATTGGATAGAGGATAGGCTAACTAATAGAAGACAGAAGGTTGGGATGAGAGGGGCATTTTCAGATTGGCAAACTGTAACTAGCGAAGAGGAACAGCGATCAGTGCTGGAGCCACAATTATTTGCAATATATATTAATGACTTGTACGAGGGACGTTGCCAAGATTGCGGATGACACAAAAATAGCTGGAAGGCAAGTGGTGAAGACGACAAAGGGTGCGATTCCCGGGCCTTGTTGTGCTCTCTCTCAAGCGTAATGAGGTCGGTGAATAGAGAGAAAGGCCAAAAACGAGATCCGCGCCGGGTGGCAAACAATTTGCGATGCAACCGGTCCGTTCCCATAGGCGAAACTTTGATCTCGCCGTACCGTGGCGAGAAACCAATTATCGCCACTAAGCCACATTTCCATACAATGAATGAGATCGTCCCCATATCCAAAGGCCTCCCATCATTTACTGGCCTCCCCAGCAAGTGCTCACGCTGGCACCGATTAGTACTCCTTTTTAAAAACGTGATCCTGGCGGAGCCAAGGAGGTGAGTAGTCATCTTTGCTCACATGTAAAGAGCCCAGGGGCGCTGGCATTGCCACCCCAGTGCTCTGCAGGGGGGGAAGCTCGGCTGGGGGTGGGGGACACTCCGCAGGAGTGGGTTGCCATGGACGGGTGGAGGTGAAAGTGCCGGCAGCCCATGTAGCATATGAGAGTCATTGCCTAGCATCCAATTCACACCTTGATGCCCAGACACTACACCTGAAGACTGCGGGAGGCCACACACGCAGCAGCCAACATCCGAACACCCAGGGGCTGGGACACAGCTCCAGGGACATGCCCACATCTGGAGGGTGGGTGAGCACCACGATAGGGGTTTGCCTGGAGAGATGAGCAAAGGGTCCAGAGGTCGGTCCACATTGCAGAAGAACGTGACAGAGGCATCATAATGGTTGTGAAAGAAGGAGTTTAATGTGCTGTACAATACCCCATTCCGATGCCCTCAGTGATACACAACATGCCTGGCCCTCCTAGCTCTACCACTACGTCTGGATGTTTCCGCACGATGCACAACTGAGGTGGAGGCTGCCAGCTGCCTACCTTGTCCAGTGGCCTTCGATGCTCTGGGGCCGGAGAGCCCCGGCTGACTTGTTGATGGCACATGCACAGGCGTGCCGCCCTGTCCCGTGTGCTGGATACGAGATGCAGGCTCATCAGAGGGTGGAACCTGGGAGAGCTGATGCCACCGTCACCACTCCATGGGACGGTCTGGCTTGGCATTCAGCGCCCCCTCCTGCCGATCGGTGCCCTTAGGGTCCTGGGGTCCACCTTGAGACGGACGAGCAGCTGACTGCATCAACTGACTCTGCCAGTCCTGGCAGTTCCCCAGTGTCTACACCATTGTGTCGACACCCTCGGCGTGCCAAGCTCCGCAGCGCCTCGGCAATTCCCATCTGAGAGCGGGACATGTCCCGCAGAACCTCATCAAGGTTGGCCTGGTACTGGGTGACATCCCCCAGCAAGGCGGTCATTCTGCCCAGGCCCTCAGCCATGGCCGTCACCGACTGCGCAACGTCTCAGAACCCTTCACTCATAGTCGCGCACCAGGCTGTTGAAGCCACCTGGGTTGGCCACATCCCGACTTAAAATGGAGAACCGCAAAGACTAAAGGGAAATTCAGCCAACACAGGCAAAAATGAGCAAGTGCAGAAATCCTGTGTATTGGAACTTGCAAAAGCCAGACAGCACAGAAATCAGCAGCCATCTGCATAGTAATGAGCGATTCCCAGGCACTCTTGAAACACTTAAGGTGAATAAGGCCAAGCCAGACTCCTCGGCGCCAGCAGGAGCCAAGACAAAGGAAGGCCAACGGGCACTCAGGGACCGCCCAGCGATCAGGGAACAACTCCAGTATTGGAGAAATCGATCCAAGTGATCGAAACGCAGTCCAATCACTTGGAACCAGGTACGGGGTCCGCCCCGAAGGGCAGGAGACCCCTGGGGAGTATAAGGTAGAGCCCCCAAGTTCAAATCGTCCTTCTTGACAGGGTCACTCAACAACGCGAATCAACCCCTGAGAGTGAACTGCCAAGCTGCCGCACCAACCAAGTAAGTCTCCAGTCAATGCTCGCTACAAGATAGGTGTTCCTAGCTACAAGTCCATACCAGCTTTTGAATCCTGCAGACTCAGGACCTGAACGAAAGGCCATTTGTTCCCCTGACCTGGTGGGCCAATTCCGAAGCTAAGTATTGGCCTTTTAGTGATAGAAATAGTCTAGCAAGTAGAGTTATATGCATAAGTAGTGACTTACTGTATATAATAAATGTGTTTTGATTTGAATCTTACTAATTGGTGTGTTGAGTTATTGATCAGTACTTGAACTTGAATCTCGTGGCGGTATCATAAAGATACCTGGCGACTCTAGAGCAAAGGTTAAACAAACAGAGCAAATTACGAATTAAGCGCCAACCAAAAGTTAGCAACATATTACTGGCGACATCTGACGGGACCCGACTTAGAAGTGGCTTAACCACTCTGGGAGAACCCAAAATTTGAATTAGAAATCCAATTGGGAACAGGAAAACCACAAGTGTTCAAGCAGTTCTGATCAGTCCTCGTAATTCGGAAGTGTGTTAATGCATGCGTAACTAAGGTAAAACTGATAGATTTTTGTTGCCAAAAAAACTGTCGGGAGTTTATATTCCGGAAAATAGCGAAAGCCGTACCCGTAATTACAGCACTGCCTTAGTACTTCTCGTTCCAAATTTTAAGAGAGTATTTAGAGAGGGAAGATGGCAATGCAGGCAACGCAACGCCTCATGAACCCTGGAGAATTTGTGGTCGCAGCGACCAGCAGTAGAGTAGGACAGTGTCGCGTTTGGGAAGTGGAGATCCGGAAATATCTCAAAGGAAAAGGATGGCCCCTTTGGAGTAAATTCTGTGAGAATAAGGAAACAGGACCCGGGAGTATAGGACATACTTGGTGGGAGAACCTGTCAGAGATTCTTAAGAAAAGCTTGGGAAAAGCTCGCTAGCCGATGGCAATCGTGTCCTGTTTGGCACAATTGCGAGGCACAGAGGAGGTCGTTCGGACGCTCCGTAAAGAGATAGAAGGAGTACATCGAATGAGTAAGGTCGATGTAAGTGAGGATGAGAAAGAGAACATAGAGTTGAGAAGGAAGTTAGCAGCAAAGGACGGAGTGGTGGATGATGCCAAGCAGGCACACCAGTCTTGTCTGGCGCACCTAAGCAGCTTCCAGACACAGTACGAAAAGGCCTATCAGGACACGCAACGAGCAGTCGTGGTAAGAGAGGAAACAGAGAAACAGGTAGAGGCATTGCAAAGGCAGTGTCGCGACCTGAAAGCAACATTACGAGCACTCCATACTACCACCAGGAGGCACAGACAGAGCTCACTAGATCATGCGAAGTGCAGGAAGCAGATTGCAGAACTGCAGTCTTTGCTTTCTGTTCAGAATGGATTCCAGAGCACCTTTGGATCCCAGTTAGATACAGAAGACGGCCCGGATTGGGAAGAATTAAATGAGACCGCGCATAGATATGTTAAGGGAACATGTGCGCAAGGAAAGCCCCAGAAGAGAAAAGCGCCCCAGATAGTTCAGGCTCCAATGAATCCAGTAACCACCCACCGCACAGTCACATCGGACGGAGAGACAGAATTTCTTTATACCACCCCCTTAACCGTGACCCAATTATGGGACGCATGCGAGAAAATCACACCGTTCCTCCCCACCTCAGATTCCACCACTTCTTTGCTAGAGTAAAGCAGCAGGCGACCATGTAAGGCCTGGATGACGTGAGCACGTGAAGCTCACAGTTTTCAGTTCAGACCCTTCGGTCGTAGCAGCCCTTCCCGACCCACAGAATGTAAGAGGAGGAACCCTTGCAGAGATGCACGCAGCGATCCTAGATGCGATCGGCTACAACAGAGGTGACCCAGTAGAAGGACTGAATAAGTGCAGGCAGAAAAAGACGGAACACCCCACAGCGTTTGCTGGGAGCCTGTGGATTCACTTTACAGCCGTTTTCGGTAATCTAGACCGTGCCCATTTGTCCCAAGAAGGTATGGCCAAATGGACCCGCACCCTTATCTCCCATGCCACAGAGGCAGAACAAAAAGCCTGTACCAACTATGACCCCACAGAAGAAGCGCATAATGAGAAATGGGTTTTAAAAAGATTGTCCCGCCCCTGGGAGCAATCTGTCCAATACAAACCCGTAATTAAGAAACCCGAAGAACAGCAGGCAGAGGCAAATATCCACACAGTTAAGACGCACCAGAACCCCACATGGGTGAACGAAGGCAGGAACAGCCCCCCACAGAAACCACAGGAGTGGTACAACTGTGGACAATTAGGTCACTTTGCACGAGAGTGCAATGCCCCACGAAAGCCACGGAGAGCCCAGCAGCAGGCACTCTGAATAAGAATAGGACAGAACCCATACATAGTGTGAGAACCCGTTCAGACCAGACAGACATGAACGAAACTGACTGACGGTGTTCGTGCTTCCTCACCTGGGTCTGCGACACCCTTTGGGATAGGTACGGCTGACCAGTAGTTGCAGCAAAGATACGGGGACAGCCCATCGAATTTCTCTGGGACACAGGAGGGTCCCGCACCACAATTAATTCCTCCACCATGTTTCAGAAAGACACGTGGCCCACTACAGCCACAATCACCTTCAGCAGCGTCACAGGCCACTCACAGCAGGGACACATCACAGCCCCTGTACCCATTCAGATTGGCAATATAACGACAAAACACCCCATAGTTTTAGTCGATCTACCCCACACAGCAGAACACATTTTGGGAATTAACCTTATGAACTCCCACCACCTTTCATTTGATCCGGTCAACCAATGTGTTTGGAGAATGGCAAAATCCGCAAGAGTCCCCGCAACGCTCACAATAGGTGAATACGCAAACAAGATTAGCGCAGTCGGCGAATTTTGGTTTGACCCGGCCACGATTAGCAGACAAGCAGGTTAGGGCAGTTCTGCAGAAGCACAGGACAGCAGTCGCGACCCACAAACATGACTGTGGCCGGATGACTGGTTCCGTTCAAATCACAGGACCTGACCCTAGACCCCAAAAGCAATACGGATTCCCCAAGAGGCAGAGGGAGAAATCGCAAAAGTTATCGACAGCTTATTAGAGCAGGGCGTACTCAGATCAGCAGCCTCCACTAATAATGCCCCGTTTTGGCCAGTGAGAAAGCCCGATGGATCATGGCGACTGACCATCGATTACCGGGAATTTAACAAAGTCACCCCCGCAGCAGCCCCCAAGGTAGCCACAAGCCCCGAGACCATCCACAAACAGGGACTCAACTCACGATATTTTACGGTTTTGGACGTCAGTAACGGATTCTGGTTCGTTCCATTGGCAAAAGCGTGCCAATACAAATTTGCCTTCACTTTTCAAAGTCAGCAGTACACGTGGACATGCCTTCCACAAGGATTCCACAACCCCCCCTCCATTTTCCACCGACAGCTGGCAAATGGATTATCGAAAATTTCTCGCCCCGAATGTCTGGTCCAGTATGTGGACGACCTATTACTGCAGACAGACAGCAAGGGAGAGCACATCAAGCTTCTGGCCGAACTCCTACAGAAAATTGGTTGCTAAGTAAACCTCAAAAAGGCCCAGATTTAGGAAAATAAAGTGATGTATTTGGGTACAATTATCACGCATGGTAAACGTGAAATCGAGCATAAAAGAATTGACTCGATTGTCAAATTGCCCCTTCCCCAGAATGTTTCAGCCCCCCGGTCATTTTTAGGACTGGTTGGCTACTGCCAAAACCACATTGACAGTTTCGCCACGAAAGCAGCACCCCTCTTGGAACTCCTAAAGAAAGGAGCCCCTTGGGAATGGCTTCCGCAGCATATGGATGCTGTGGATGCTTTGAAAAGAGCCCTCATTGCAGTCCCCGCACTACAGGTTCCAGACCCGCTTTCTCCCTATGCCATAGAGATAGCTAGCACAGACCGTACCCTTTCGGCCGTGCTCCTCCAGGAACTGCACGAACAATTAAGACCCGTGGCTTACGCCTCCAGACTTTTGGATCCTGTGGAGCAGGGATTTTCGGCCTGTGAGAGGCACCTGCTCGCAGATTTCTGGGCGGTTCAGTATTTTTCCTACATAATCGGACTAAACCCCATCACAATCCTCACGGAACACACCCCCACCCAACTTTTACTAGACGGACGACTTAAGGACGGTACAGTAAGCCAGATTAGAGCAGCCAGATGGACCCTTCTTTTGCAGGGACGGGACATCACTGTTAAAAGCACACTTTCTTAGCCGATAACCTTCAGTACCCAGGCACCCCCCACGAATGTGAAATCATCTCACTGCACCACAACACAGGCCCCTTTATTGCGAAAACACCCCCCAGAAAGATAGGTAGTTCACCCCAGAGCCCCAGCCCACAGACACGTGCGAACCCTGAAGGATATATGTGGATGGTTCTTCCACAGTATTAGAAGGAAGCACATTACAGGATGAGGCATATATGTTGAGGACGCGCAGGGACGCGCCCTAGAAGAGATCTCCTTAAAGCTACCAGGCCACTTAGGCGCGCAGGCGGCAGAACTAGCAGCCGTTGCATATATTATAGATCACCTAGATTCCTTCCCCAGCCCAGCAGACATATACTTGGACAGCCTCTATGTCTGCAACAGCCTTACAGAATTCCTACCCCTGTGGAAAGCAAGGGGATTTGTTTCCGCTGACGGAAAACCCCTCCCTTCAGCCCCATTGCTCCGCCACATTTTAGAGAAAGCACAGGACAGGACCTTTGGGATTGTTCAAGTTCGCAGTCACCACCGTTCCTCCCCCTTCTGGAAATGTAAGAGCCGACGCACTGGCCAAAGCAGGTTCCAGGCATGGGTATTTTTGGACACCCCCCGAAAGCACACCAGTGAATGCAGTTCAGGTCTCGCAGACTAATATCAAGGATTTAGTGCAGGCCCAGAAGCAGGATAGCAATCTTAGGGAGATTTTAAAAGGACAATTTACAGCACCCTATGATAGGTTTAAAAATGCACTGACCACACATGACGGTGTGGTGTTAAAAGACACCCTTTATGTGGTTCCTGAACAGGACAGGAATCAACTTATTTGTTGGACAGCACAGTAGCATTGTGAATAGGACAATTGCTTCACAGCTCCAGGGTCCCAGGTTCGATTCCGGCTTGGGTCACTGTCTGTGCGGAGTCTGCACATCCTCCTCGTGTGTGCGTGGGTTTCCTCCGGGTGCTCCGGATTCCTCCCACAGTCCAAACATGTGCAGGTTAGGTGGATTGGCCACGATAAATTGCCCTTAGTGTCCAAAAGTGCCCTTAGTGTTGGGTGGGGTTACTGGGTTATGGGGATAGGGTGGAGGTGTTGACCTTGGGTAGGGTGCTCTTTCCAAGAGCCGGTGCAGACTCGATGGGCCGAATGGCCTCCTTCTGCACTGTAAATTCTATGATCTATGATTCTATGATTATTCCATGACAGTCATGGACATCAGGGAATTGATCCCACTACAGCCCACCTCAGGCAGCTCTGTTGGTGGCCAAGTTTAAAAGATGTAACGTACTACGTTGACAATTGCCTTATCTGTGCCCAAAACAATCCGGACAGATACGCAAAGAAAGCTCAACTTAGCCACACCCACCCCATTAATGGCCCCTGGACTAACCTCCAGATCGATTTTATAGGACCATTGCCCCCTTGCAGGAATGGTTACAAGTCGTCATAGACACTTTTACGAAATGGGTAGAGGCATTCCCATCCAGAACGAACACGGCAAAGACCACAGCCAAGATCTTAACCAACCACAACTTTGCGAGATGGGGACTCCCCCGCAGCATTGAATCCGACCAAGGTTCCCATTTTACGGGACGTGTCATGAAGAACGTCCTCACGATATTTGGCATTACTCAAAAATTCCACATCGCATACCACCCCCAGTCAAGTGGTATCGTGGAGCGCATGAATCGGACTCTAAAAAGAACCCTCAGAAAAATGGTCCAACAAAACAACCACCACTTGGGATTCAGTCCTCCCTTTTGCGCTGATGTTTTTGAGAAATACTATTTCAATATCCACAGGTTACACCCCACACACTCTCATGACCGGACGCCCCATGAAAGGCACAGAACTTTTATTAGGATTGGACTTGACCAGCCCCGAAGTGACGGCCCTCACACACGAGAACGCAGTCAAACAGTTAGTTGAAAATGTGAAACAGCTCAGCTAGCAGCCGCAGTAAAATTAGGCACAAGGAAGAAACAGAGCAAGGCCTGTTTCGACAAGACAGTGCATGCGACTGAGTTTGAGGTAGGACAGCAGGTCATGCTCTCAATTTACAACCCCAGCACATTCCTGTCACCGAAGTATTCGGGTCCGTACTCCATTGCGGACAAAGTAAGCCCCTAAGTCTATAAAATTAAGTACCCCAAACGGAAAGACTGCGTGGTTCCATATTAACCAGCTTAAGGCATATGGCCCAATGTCCAATCACGCATATCACGTCATGCTCGACGCAGCAGACCACACCCCGCCCACACCCAACGTATCCCTACCCTACCCCAACACGCCCACCACATCCACGGACTCACCCTCGACTCCACCCCCGACCTCTAGACTCCGCCCCGGAATGCCCACAGACAGCAGCAGCAGCTACAGCGACTGTGACTCAGACAATAGCCACAGCACGCCTCCCTCCTATCCCCAGGCAACAGGACCCACACCCAGCGAATCTGACCACGATTCCTCAACTCATCACATTCCTCAACAAACCCCACCAAAGACCATCGCCCTACGATGACGATTCCGTCCCCACAGAACTAGACACCACCTTTTGGCACCGCGATAATTCATACAGGCTTGTCCGGAACGACGAAATGGACCCCAAATCGCACCATGCAGCCCTATCAGCCCTTCTACATTCGAGAGTATGGCATCCGGGAGAAGATGCCAACTTTGAGTCTGACTCCCAAAGCGAGAACCCCTTTGCGACCCTGTTTGCAACTAATAACTGAAGTGTCCAGATAATGTTTTAAAAAGGAACCGCTTGGGAGAAACGGTGTCCTTTCTGATGGAACCTGCAGCATGTTGTTTAATGTTGTTTGTTACTGTTACTGTTATGTGTTGTATGTAAGATCGGAATTTTTTTTCCACGGCCCCACGCCTTATTTGTCGGCGGAAACCTATAAAAACTTGCCAGCATGCTCATCGGCAGAAACCGCTGAGAGCCTGCCAGCCCCCATTCATAACTGCTCTTCTGGTTCGAAGGTAGAACCAATACGGCAACCCCCACGATGACTACATTTCTTGCCCGTTCTTGCCGGTTGCTCAGGCAGTGGCGAAACGGCATTGGTCTCTGCCCTGCCTGAGGACCCCCCTCTAGTCAACTACGCTCCGGTAGAGCACATACAGCATTGATCACCGTCCTACCCGTGGATTCCACCCAAATCTTACCCGTCACGGCCCATACGCACCTCATTTTGCCACTTTTGTTTCAAAACGTTTTGTTTTGTTTCCGGCAACCCTTAGGTTGCCATCCCTATGCTATTTACACCCTCAAACATTTGGATGGTAAATCGCACAGCCTGTGAGACGGCTCGCACTGTTTCAGTATTTTTAAATGTGTCTTGTCCTGAATATTCGGTTTTTAAAAAAAGAAAATGAGGGAGTCACACGTGATGACAAATTGTAAAGGGGAATTGGCACAAAAGGACTGACATACTAACAGACGAGATATTAACCAAGATAGTAACAGAAACTATGCTTGATCCCACAGAACGCCAGAAGCTACAAAGAAAGAAAAGAAGAGAAGAGAAAGAAGAACAATGGGGACATCCTCCATGTTGATCACCACCATTATAATGTGTATTCGGTTGCGCGCGAACGCGAACCCCCCGACCCCAACCCCCCCCCCCCCCCACCCCCCCCCCGGCCATTAATGATTCACTTCCCCATAGCACCCAGAGCCCAGTAACAGGCAACACCACACCATCATGGTGTGATAAGCTAACATGGTACTCCCTTTCCTACGTAGTCGAATCCCTATTAGTGTTGGCGATACTCTGCAGCATCGTGCAGACTATCCACATGAGAAAATGGAGAAGGAGAGCCTACCACGCTAGTACCCCGGTATACAGAATGAGATCTCCTATTTTCGGTTTTCACCAGGCCCCCGAACCCCTTGATCATCAATAAAGACCATTTGTGGTGCATCTTTTGTAAATAAAGAAATGGAAATATTGTACACCCCTGTACTTGACTGCCAAGCCAGAGGAAAAATGTGAATGCTGCTATTATTTTGTATTATTTAGGAAGTTAATATGACTGAATGTTTTAGTGAGTGTAGTTTATTGAGGACAGTTAGAGGTACCGTTTTTTTTTGTGTTGTAATGCATGTCCCTGTCTGACATAGCGCCACTTACAAATGGTTAGTTAACATTTTTACTGCATAGTTATGGTCAGTGTAGGGCCATGGAAGAGTGCTCGCTGGGTCAGGGAATGAAGACAACGCAGTTATGTGATCCTTCACGCTTCGTGTTAGGGATTACAAGGAGGTTGTGTAGCCACCTGGGTTGGCCACTTCCCAACTTAAAATGGAGAACCGCAAAGACTAAAGGGAAATTCAGCCAACACAGGCAAAAACGAGCAAGTGCAGAAATCCTGTGTATTGGAACTTGCAAAAACCAGACAGCACTGAAATCAGCAGCCATCTGCATAGTAATGAGCGATTCCCAGGCACAATTGAAACACTTAAGGTGAATAAAGCCAAGCCAGACTCCTCGGCGCCAGCAGGAGCCAAGACAAAGGAAGGCCAACGGACACTCAGGGACCGCCCAGCGGTCAGGGAACAACTCCAGTATTGGAGAAATCGATCCAAGTGATCAAAACGCAGTCCAATCACTTGGAACCAGGTACGGGGTCTGCCCCGAAGGGCGGGAAGCCCCTGGGTACTATAAAGTAGAGCCCCCAAGTTCAAATCATCTTTCTTGGCAGGGTCACTCAACAAAGTGAATCAACCCCTGGGAGTGAACTGCCTAAGCTGCCGCACCAGCCAAGTAAGTCTCCAGTTACCGCTCGCTGCGAGATAGGCGCTCCTAGCTACAAGTCCATACCAGCTTTTGAATCCTGCAGACTCAGGACCTGAACAAAAGGCCATTTGTTCCGCTGACCTAGTGGGCCAATTCCGAAGCTAAGTATAGGCCTTTTAGTGATAGAAATAGTCTAGCAAGTAGAGTTATATGCATAAGTAGTGACTTACTGTATCTTATAAATGGGTTTTGATTTGAATCTTACTAATTGGTGTGTTGAGTTATTGATCAGTACTTGAACTTGAACCTCGTGGCGGTATCATAAAGGTACCTGGCGACTCTAGAGCAAAGGTTAAACAAACAGAGCAAATTATGAATTAAGAGCCAACCAAAAGTTTGCAACACTGTCCACTGCAGTCAGCCATAGCAATGTTGGCCTCGGTGGTACTCATTGCTGGCGCATCACCTGTGCCCGTAGCTTAGGGACACTTCCAAATGGCTATGGATCTGCTGGAGTGTCGCTGACATCTCCCTTTGAACGTCCCGGCCACTCCCCTATTGTCTTCATCAGCTCCGGGTAACACACTTCCTTAAGTTCAGCATCAGACTGGGACCCAGCTGGGCTCTGGAATCCAGCAGCCCTCCGACTGCTGTCTGTTGCTGATTTTCTCCTTGGTTCAATTGCTCTGTTTTATTACCTTTGCTCTCGAGTCGCCAGGTATCTTTATGATACCACCATGAAGTTCAAGTCCGAGTAATGATCAATAACCCAATACACCGATTAGTAAGATTTAAATCAAAGCACATTTATTATACACAGTAATCGCTACTCATGCACAAATTCTACGTCTAAGCTACTTCTACAACTAACAGGCCTATACTTAACTTCGGACTGGCCCACCAGGTCAGGAGAACAAATGGCCTTTCGTTCGGGTTCTGAGTCTGCGGGATTCGAAGTTGGTACGGATTGGTAGCTAGGAGCGCCTATCTCGTAGCGAGCGTTGAATTAAGATTTACTTCTGTCGGGAGTCACTGCACCGGTCACGGTCAATGTTGGTTCGTGTTGCTGGGTGACCCGGGCAGGACGCAGAGGTGAAGAGAGCGATTTGAACTTGGGGCTCAACTCTTATAGTCCCCAGGGGCTTCCCGCCTTTCGGGGCGGACCCTGTACCTGGCCCCAAGTGATTGGACTTTGTCCCAATCGATTGGTTCAATCTTCTCTAATACTGGAGCGGTTCCCTGATTGATAGGCAATCTTGAGGTGCTCGTTCACCTCCTTTGTGTTGACTCCTGCTGGCGCCGAGGAGTCTGGCTTTGCTTTGTTTGTCCAAAATGTTACTTATTGTTCCCGGGGATTGTCATCAGTATGCAGATGGCTGCTACTTTGTTATGCTGATGGTCGCTGGTATCGATGTTGTCTGGCCTTTGCAGAGGTAAATACACAGCAAACCTGCAGCTACTGGTTTCTGTCTATGTTGGCTGACTTTCCCATCAGCCTTTGCCGTTCGCCATTTTAAATCGGGAGTTGGCCAATTTAGGTGCCTACATGTCTCACCTGGGGGTTCCTGCCTCCACCTGATGTACATTATCAGCAGTGCGGTGCTCACCAGATTGTGCCCCAGAAGTGTGTCCACTGACATTTCCCACTGAGGTATGTGTATCTGCGCTTGTTGGGGGTGGGGATGACAGCTGAGCTCTCCTCCGAATTGTTCTCCTCTGAGTCAGGAGAGGGGGCTGCCCAGGATGGGCCGGCGCCATCGGCTGGAGAAACTTCGGAAGAATGGACATGTGGTCAGTGGGAGGGATGGAACAGTCAGTAAGGCAATCACTATTCACGTTTGACAGGTCCTCCGGGTAGAGCCCGGTGGTTCCTCACCTCTGCGGCGTTCGCCAGTCTCCGCGAGCTGACTGATCGGAGGTGACTGGGGTGGTCCTAGGCCACCCCAGTCACCTCCAGGACCCACTCCCTGAAGGACATGAGAATTCCTATGTCCGGCACCCCACCGCCAGTCTGGGCCCTCTCCCAACGATTAGGGGAGAGCTTTTCCAGAGACACAGAGGGGGCATCGTTAACCACACGTGTGGTTCACAGCGGTAGGGGTGGGGGGGGGGGGGGGATTGTGAAGGGAAGGTTGGGATGGGGGTGTTGTGGAGGGAGGGAGGGCTGTGGGTCGCATGGGGAGTTGGGGGGTGGGTGTTCCCTTCGGTGGGGGTGGGGGGGGGCGGCATTGGCATCCACTCATGCCGCCGGTGTAGGTCATTGACCTTCTTCCTGCACTGCTGGCCAGTCCTCTTGGTCGTACTACACGCGCTTCCGGCCGCCGCCAGCTCTTCTCAGGCAGCACTGGCTGCATTGTGGCTCACCCTTCGGGACCCTCGGGGGAACAGGACATCCCTTCTGGCCTCCACTGCATCCAGAAGCCTCTCTTGGTCAAGGGAGGGGAGGAGAGGGAGGGGGGGGAAACGGGGAGGAAGACAGTGGAATGCACTACCAACCATGGGTAGGAGTCAGACGTTGCCATACGATGCAGAGCACCAGATCTCATTGCAGAGTGGGTTGTCATCATCCTCCATCCCATGGGCCAGACCTGGTATTACTGCCAATCCAGGCCCCCCACCCTGTAGTGCGGCAGGTGTGTATCATGGAGTGGGTTGCAGGAAAGGGGGGGGGGGGGGTGGCTGGGGTGGGGCCCCCATACGGCTGGTGTCACTCTGCAGAACCAGGGGCCAAGGTCAGTGGGGTGCGCAGCAAGATGGCTGCCTTGCAGGCCATGACAATGACGATTTGTGCCTGGACAGCGCTTCAGCCACACAGCCTGTTCCCCTGTCAGCACACCCCAGCCAACCCGCAGTCGCGCCTCTCCGTCTCTCCCTCATCGGCCACGACGCTGGTTTCACGATTTTCAAAAGCACAATTGAACCTCGCCGTCAGGAATTCAGCCCATCGGAGGAGTATCGCAGGTGCTCCGGAGAATATCGGGTCAGGCCCGCTAATGATGTTTACTGTCCGTGCATTCTAGAACACATTGACGCCAAGGTGACGGAGAATTACGATTTCGCGTGAAATCAGCACCTGCCGTGATTTTGGAGTCACAACCGATTCTCTACCCAATTGCCTTTCCCAATTTTGGCATCGGGCGGCAGAGAATCCCGCATCTAATCTCTTCACCTTTTTTCCCAAATCCATAACTGTAATTCTCAAGTTGTTTAATTGTCTACATTATCACAATATGCTACAGATTTTAAGGTGACAACGTTTACCATAATCATTCAAATTGTTGTCATTTCAAACAAGGAAACAGCTGTTTAACTATTATGAAAATTTATAACATAAGCATAGTTACTGTCTTTTGGTTACTAAATTCCCATCTTATACATAGTAAAATGTCTTAAATAATACGTGAATATTGAAATTATAAAGGTGGTATGAATTGAGCTGGATTTCTGTTGCTCGCTTCAAGATCAATGAGTGGGAGTTTCCTGGATCTGTGTCTAAGTAAATCACCTGTAGGAATGGAGAGGGTAAAGGAAAACACGTAAATTCCTTTACATCTATCTGCCCTCGCTGGTTTCGTAACATTTGTTAACTTGTGCCAGACCTTGTTCTCGGTAGTTAGGGCCGGACTCGCCATGTTCCTGCAGTGACACCTGGTCCGAGTCCTGGTCCGCCGACCTCGGGAGGGGCGCGGGGCGCAGGTTTGAAGGGTAACGGACGGAGCGGCGGCAATGGGGCAGGCGCACCGGTCACCCGTCCAGTTCCCCCTCAGCACCGAGGAGCTTTGGGATTACCAGGTCACCTTCAATATGGGAGAGGGGGAGGAGGTTTTTTGAGGGGGCGTGAGGAGGTTTTTATTTGGGGGGGGGGGGAGGAGGAGGAGGAGGTTTGTTTTGGGGGGGGGAGGAGGAGGAGGTTTGTTTGGGGGGGGGGGGGAGGAGGTTTGTTTGGGGGGGGGGGGGGAGGAGGTTTGTTTGGGGGGGGGGGGGGAGGAGGTTTGTTTGGGGGGGGGGGGGGGAGGAGGTTTGTTTGGGGGGGGGGGGGAGGAGGTTTGTTTTGGGGGGGGAGGAGGTTTGTTTTTGGAGGGGGGAGGAGGAGGAGGTTTGTTTGGGGGGGGGAGGAGGTTTGTTTTGGGGGGGAGGAGGAGGTTTGTTTGGGGGGGGGAGGAGGAGGAGGTTTGTTTGGGGGGGGGAGGAGGAGGTTTGTTTGGGGGGGGAGGAGGTTTGTTTGGGGGGGGAGGAGGAGGTTTGTTTGGGGGGGGGAGGAGGAGGTTTGTTTGGGGGGGGGAGGAGGTTTGTTTTTGGAGGGGGGAGGAGGAGGAGGTTTGTTTGGGGGGGAGGAGGAGGAGGTTTGTTTGGGGGGGGGGAGGAGGTTTGTTTGGGGGGGGAGGAGGTTTGTTTTTGGAGGGGGGAGGAGGAGGAGGTTTGTTTGGGGGGGGAGGAGGAGGTTTGTTTGGGGGGGGAGGAGGTTTGTTTGGGGGGGGGGAGGAGGTTTGTTTTTGGAGGGGGGAGGAGGAGGAGGTTTGTTGGGGGGGGGGAGGAGGTTTGTTTTGGGGGGGAGGAGGAGGAGGTTTGTTTTGGGGGGGAGGAGGAGGTTTGTTTTGGGGGGGAGGAGGAGGAGGTTTGTTTTGGGGGGGGAGGAGGAGGTTTGTTTTTGGAGGGGGGAGGAGGAGGAGGTTTGTTTGGGGGGGGAGGAGGAGGAGGTTTGTTTGGGGGGGGAGGAGGAGGAGGTTTGTTTGGGGGGGGGGAGGAGGTTTGTTTGGGGGGGGAGGAGGAGGAGGTTTGTTTGGGGGGGGAGGAGGTTTGTTTTGGGGGGGAGGAGGAGGTTTGTTTGGGGGGAGGAGGAGGAGGTTTGTTTGGGGGGGGGGAGGAGGTTTGTTTTTGGAGGGGGGAGGAGGAGGAGGTTTGTTTGGGGGGGGGGGAGGAGGAGGTTTGTTTGGGGGGGGGGGAGGAGGAGGAGGTTTGTTTGGGGGGGGGAGGAGGAGGTTTGTTTGGGGGGGGAGGAGGTTTGTTTGGGGGGGGAGGAGGAGGTTTGTTTGGGGGGGGGAGGAGGAGGTTTGTTTGGGGGGGGGAGGAGGTTTGTTTTTGGAGGGGGGAGGAGGAGGAGGTTTGTTTGGGGGGGGAGGAGGAGGAGGTTTGTTTGGGGGGGGGGAGGAGGTTTGTTTGGGGGGGGGAGGAGGTTTGTTTTTGGAGGGGGGAGGAGGAGGAGGTTTGTTTGGGGGGGAGGAGGAGGTTTGTTTGGGGGGGGGAGGAGGTTTGTTTGGGGGGGGGGAGGAGGTTTGTTTTTGGAGGGGGGGAGGAGGAGGAGGTTTGTTGGGGGGGGGGAGGAGGTTTGTTTTGGGGGGGAGGAGGAGGAGGTTTGTTTTGGGGGGGAGGAGGAGGTTTGTTTTGGGGGGGAGGAGGAGGAGGTTTGTTTTGGGGGGGGAGGAGGAGGTTTGTTTTTGGAGGGGGGAGGAGGAGGAGGTTTGTTTGGGGGGGGAGGAGGAGGAGGTTTGTTTGGGGGGGGAGGAGGAGGAGGTTTGTTTGGGGGGGGGGAGGAGGTTTGTTTGGGGGGGGAGGAGGTGGAGGTTTGTTTGGGGGGGGAGGAGGTTTGTTTTGGGGGGGTGGAGGAGGTTTGTTTGGGGGGGAGGAGGAGGAGGTTTGTTTGGGGGGGGGGAGGAGGTTTGTTTTTGGAGGGGGGGTGGAGGAGGAGGTTTGTTTGGGGGGGGAGGAGGAGGTTTGTTTGGGGGGGGGGGGAGGGTTTGTTTGGGGGGGGGTGGAGGTTTGTTTTTGGTGGGGGGGGGTGGAGGAGGTTTGTTTGGGGGGGGGAGGAGGTTTGTTTGGGGGGGAGGAGGTGGAGGTTTGTTTTGGGGGGGTGGAGGAGGTTTGTTTTGGGGGGGAGGAGGAGGAGGTTTGTTTTGGGGGGGGAGGAGGTGGTTTGTTTTTGGAGGGGGGTGGAGGAGGAGGTTTGTTTGGGGGGGGGGAGGAGGAGGAGGTTTGTTTGGGGGGGAGGAGGAGGAGGTTTGTTTGGGGGGGGAGGAGGAGGAGGTATGTTTGGGGGGGAGGAGGAGGTGGTTTGTTTGGGGGGGGGAGGTTTGTTTGGGGGGGAGGTTTGTTTGGGGGGGAGGTTTGTTTGGGGGGGGCGGGAGGAGGTTTTTAGGGGGGGGCGGGAGGAGGTTTTTAGGGGGGTGGGGCGGGAGGAGGTTTTTCTTGGGGGGACGGGGGGAGTTTTTTTGGGGGGCGGGAGGAGGTTTTTTTGGGGGGAGGGGGCACGAGGAGGTATTGGGGGTAAGGGGGACGTGAGGAAGTTTTGTCGGGAGGGGTCGCGAGGAGGATTTGGAGGGGAGGGGAACGTGAGGAGGGTTGGGGGTGAGGAGGGTTGGGGGGGTGAGGAGGGTTGGGGGGGTGAGGAGGGTTGGGGGGGAGGAGGTGTAGGTGGTGGTTGGGGGGGAGGAGTAGGTGGTGGTTGGGGGGGAGGAGGAGTAGGTGGTGGTTGGGGGGGAGGAGGAGTAGGTGGTGGTTGGGGGGGAGGAGGAGTAGGTGGTGGTTGGGGGGGGAGGAGGAGTGGTTGGGGCGGGAGGAGGAGTAGGTGGTGGTTGGGGCGGGAGGAGGAGGAGTAGGAGGTGGTGGTTGGGGGGGAGGAGTAGGAGGTGGTGGTTGGGGGGGAGGAGGAGGAGGAGTAGGTGGTGGTTGGGGCGGGAGGAGGAGTAGGAGGTGGTGGTTGGGGGGGAGGAGGAGGAGGAGTAGGTGGTGGTTGGGGGGTAGGTGGTGGTTGGGGGGGAGGTGGTGGTTGGGGGGGGAGGTGGTGGTTGGGGGGGGGAGGTGGTGGTTGGGGGGGAGAGGAGTAGGTGGTGGTTGGGGGGGAGGTGGTGGTTGGGGGGGGGAGGTGGTGGTTGGGGGGGAGGTGGTGGTTGGGGGGGAGAGGAGTAGGTGGTGGTTGGGGGGGAGGTGGTGGTTGGGGGGGGGAGGTGGTGGTTGGGGGGGAGAGGAGTAGGTGGTGGTTGGGGGGGGGAGGTGGTGGTTGGGGGGGGGGAGGTGGTGGTTGGGGGGGAGAGGAGTAGGTGGTGGTTGGGGGGGGGAGGAGTAGGTGGTGGTTGGGGGGGGGAGGAGTAGGTAGTGGTTGGGGGGGAGGAGTAGGTGGTGGTTGGGGGGGGAGGTGGTGGTTGGGGGGGGAGGTAATGGTTGGGGGGGAGGAGTAGGTGGTGGTTGGGGGGGGATGTGGTGGTTGGGGGGGGAGGTGGTGGTTGGGGGGGGAGGTGGTGGTTGGGGGGGGAGCTGGT
Organism: Scyliorhinus torazame; assembly: GCF_047496885.1. Classification (NCBI taxonomy): domain Eukaryota; kingdom Metazoa; phylum Chordata; class Chondrichthyes; order Carcharhiniformes; family Scyliorhinidae; genus Scyliorhinus; species Scyliorhinus torazame. Next base: position 236,009,492 of record NC_092710.1, read on the forward strand.
GGTTGGGGGGGGGAGGTGGTGGTTGGGGGGGGGAGGTGGTGGTTGGGGGAGGAGGTGGTGGTTTCGGGGGGAGGAGGAGGTGGTGGTTTCGGGGGGGAGGAGGAGGTGGTGGTTTCGGGGGGGAGGAGGAGGTGGTGGTTTCGGGGGGGAGGAGGAGGTGGTGGTTTCGGGGGGGAGGAGGAGGTGGTGGTTTCGGGGGGGAGGAGGAGGTAGTGGTTTCGGGGGGGAGGAGGAGGTGGTGGTTTCGGGGGGGAGGAGGAGGTGGTGGTTTCGGGGGGGAGGAGGTGGTGGTGGTTTCGGGGGGAGGAGGAGGTGGTGGTTTCGGGGGGGAGGAGGTGGTGGTGGTTTCGGGGGGAGGAGGAGGTTGGTGGGGGGAGGAGAAGGTTGGTGGGGGGAGGAGGTTGGGGGGGAGGAGGTTGGTGGGGGGGGAGTGGAGGTGATGGTGGGGGGGGGAGGATGTGGGAGATGGTGGTGGTGGGGGGGGAGGAGGTGGGAAATGGTGGTGGTGGGTGGGAGGAGGTGGGAGGTGGTGGTGGTGGTTGGAGGTGGGAGGTGGTGGTGGTGGGGGGGAGGAGGTGGTAGGGGGAGGTGTAGCCACGTAAAATGGCTGTGTTCCGATTAATCTGGCCAAAACCCAGTTTAAAATGGCTAACCCAAAAGACTGCTGGGAAAAGCAGCTAAGAAGACACAAGCAGGCAGCTGCAGACAGTATTGCATATTCGGCTCTGGGAAGTTAGCCCAGATCGATACTCAGGGCTATCAACAACCCATCAACCCAGGTATTTGCAGTTGCATTCAGGACTGTTTGCAGCCCATCTATTCAGACATCTGCAGTTAAATCGGCTATCCCCGGGAACAATTGCAACATATTAGCAATTGAATACCGGGCCAGACCTGTCTGCGCCTGCAATGGCCGAAACAAAGACAGGTGAGCAGCGACCACCCCCCGATCGAGGAATCGCCTCAACCATTGGACACATCGACCCCAGAGATTGGGGACAGATCCAATCACTTGGGACTCAGGGTCAAGGGCCACCCCGGGAGGCGGGAAGCCCCTGGGCCCTATAAAAGTAAAGGTCCAAGCTCAGATCTCTCTCTCTCTCCTCTTCGCCTGCTCGAGACCTTCGCAAGACCAGCCACCGGCAATAGTAAGTTTGAATCCAACGATCGCTATCCGGTAGAGACACCTAGCCACCGACCTGTAGCAGCCTTTTGAATCTTGCGGGCCAGATTTGATTGGACAAGCCATTCGTTTCCCTGACCTGGTGGGCTCTTCCTCAGTTAAGTATTGGCCAGTAGTGATAGGTTTATTGTATAAATAGTAGTATTAGGGTATTAATATTGCTTGTTGTATATAATAAATGACCGTTTTAATCCTTACTAAGCGGTGTGCTGTATTATTAATCATAACCTGAACTTGAACCACGTAGCGGTATCATAAAGATACCTGGTGACTCATGAGCAAAGGTGACGTAAACAGAGCAAATAGACTAAGCTTAAAAAGAGCAACATAATTGGCGACATCCTGACGGGACCCGACATAGAAGTGGAAAACCACTCCGGGAGAACCCCAACATTTGAATTAGAATCCAATCGGAAACAAAAAAAAACACCAAGTGTTCAAGCGGTTCTGGTTAATAATTCACAATTCGGAAGTGTGTGTATGCATGTGTAACTAACAGGGTTATAAGGCAAAACTGATAGATTTTTTGTTGCGTCAAAACTATCGGCAGTTGGTATTTCGGAAATTAGCGCAAGCCGTACCCGCATCTACCACACCACCTTAGCCCCCTGTTCCAATTCGAACGTTACCGAGCAGATAAGAGAGAGCCATGCAGGCAATGCAAGCGATGCAGCGCCTCATGAACCCCGAAGATTTTGCTGTCGCACCAGTCAGCAGCGTAGGAGCGGGACAGTGTCCCGTTTGGGAAGTTGAAATCCGCAAAATTCTGCAGGGCAAAGGATGGCCCATGTGGAAGGATTTCTGCAATAACGACGACTCAGGTCCTGGAAGTATAGGGCATACTTGGTGGGAGAACCTGAGTGAGATCCACAAAAAGAGTTTAGCAAAAGCTCGCAAGCCGATGGCAACTGTGTCCTGTCTGGCACAATTGCGAGGCACAGAGGAGGTCGTCAGGACGCTCCGCAAGGAAATAGAAGGCATACATCGGATGAGTAAAATCGATGAGGCGAAATTGAGAAAGAGAACCTGGAGTTAAAAGGGAAATTAGCAGCAAAGGATGAAGAGGTGGCTGACGCCAAACGGGGTCACCAATCTTGTCTGGCGCACTTGAGTAGTTTCCAGTCACAATATGAAAAGGCTTATCAGAACCTGCAGCGTGCAGTCCTGGTAAAGAAAGAAACAGAAAACCAGGTAGAGACGCTCCAGAAACAATGCAGTGATCTCAAGGCACCTTGAGAGCGCTCCACACCACAACCACGGAACAAAGGCAGAGTACTTTGGACCATGCAAAGTGCCGAAAGCAGATTGCAGACTTGAAAGCACTGCTTTCTGTCCAAAAGGGATTTCAAGAAACCTTTGGGGAAAGTTTAGAACAGGAAGACGGCCCTGATTGGGAAGAATTGCAAGAGACAGCGCAGCGATATGTTCATGTAGCATGTGCGCAGGGAAAACCCCAAAGGAGAAAAGCACCCCCACCCCCCACACAACAGATAATACAGGCTCCCATGAACCCTGGAACAACCCACCGCACCGCCACAGCAGACGAGGTGGAGGTCTTATATTCCACCCCCCTCACAGTGACCCAATTACGGGACGTGTGTGCCAAAATCACACCGCTCCTCCCCACTTCAGACCCACACCATTTCTTCGCCACCGTCAAACACCAGGTGACCATGTACGGCCTGGATGAGAAAGAGCAGGTAAAGCTCACGGTCCTCAGCTTAGACCCATCGGTCGCAGCAGCCCTTCCCGACACACAGAATGTAGGAGGAGGCACCCTTGCAGAAATGCATACCGCCATCCTGGATGCGATTGGGTACAACCGGGGCGACCCGTAGATGGTCTGAATAAATGCAGACAGAAAAAGTCTGAACACCCCACAGCGTTCGCAGGACGCTTGTGGATTCATTTTGAAGCCGTTTTCGGCAACGTAGATCGTGCCCATTTGTCCCCAGACAATATGGCCAAGTGGACCCGCACCCTTATCTCCCATGCCACGGAAGCAGGACAGAATGCCTGTAGCAATTATGACCCCTCGGAGGAGGCTCATAATGAGAAGTGGGTGGTCAAGAGATTGTCCCGCGTTTGGGAACAAGTGGCTCACGGTAAATCAGCAGCTAGAACCCCCGAGGAAAACCAAGCCGCCGCAGACATGCAGGCAGTAAGAACCACTCTCCACAACCCCGCCTGGGTAAACGAGGGAAAGAACAGCCCCCCCAGCCAAACCGCAAGAGTGCTACAATTGCGGACACTTGGGACATTTTGCTAGAGAATACAATGGCCCTAAAAAAACACAGAGAGACCCTCAGACCGGCACTCCCAATAAGAAAAGGGCAGAGCCCATACATAGCGTTAGCGCCCAGTCCGATCAGACAGACGTGACCGGAACGGACTGACGGTGTATAGGCTCCCCCAGCTGGGTCTGCGATACCCTCTGGGATAGGTCAGGATGACCCGTAGTCGCAGCAAAGGTTAGGGGACAGCCAATCGAGCTTCTCTGGGACACAGGAGGGTCCCGCACAACCTTAAATTCCTCCACCCTTGGTAAGGACACGTGGCCCACCACATCCACTATCACCCTCAGCGCTTCACAGGCCACTCACAACAGGGGCATATCACGACCCCTGTACCCATCCAGATCGGAAATATTAATACAAAGCACCCCGTAGTGTTAGTCGACCTGCCCCCAACAGCAGAGCACATTTTAGGGATCGATTTTATGAACTCACACCACCTCTCCTTCGATCCAGTCAACCAGTGTGTCTGGAAGATTGAAATCCGCTAGAGCCCCCGCAACACTCAATACAGGGGACTACATGAACAAAATCAGCGCCGTAGGCGAGTTTTGGTTTAACCCCAGCACACTCAGCATGGACAGATAGGTTAGGGCAGTCCTGCAGAAAAATAGGGCAGCATTTGCAACCCATAAACACGACTGTGGACGGATGACCGGCTCTATACAGATAACCGGACCGGACCCAAGACCCCAGAAACAGTACGGATTTCCCCTAGATCAGAGGGAGAAATCCTAAAGGTCATAGAAAGCTTGTTAGAACAGGGTGTCCTAAGACCGGTAGCCTCGACTAACAATGCCCCGATTTGGCCAGTAAGGAAACCCGACGGATCAATGGTTTAACCATTGATTATCGGGAACTCAATAAAGTCACCCCCGCAGCAGCCCCCACCGTTGCCCGAGACCATGCTCAAACAGGGACTCCATGCCCGATATTTCACGGTTTTGGACGTCTGTAATGGGTTCTGGTCCATTCCATTGGCAAAGGTGTGCCAGTACAAATTTGCCTTCACTTTCCGAGCTTAGCAGTACACGTGGACATGCCTGCCACAAGGCTTCCACAACTCCCCCTCCATTTTCCACCGACAGCTGGCAAATGGACTAGCAAAGTTTTCTCGCCCCGAATGTCTGGTACAGTATGTAGACGATCTACTACTGCAGACAGATACAAAGGAAGAGCACATTGAGCTTCTGTTCGAACTCCTGGAGTTACTACACTCCATTGGCTGTAAAGTAAACCCCAAAAAGGCCCAAATATTGGAAGAAAAGGTGATATATTTGGGTACTATCATCACACACGGTAAACGCGAGATCGAGCACAAAAGAATTGACACGATCGCCAAATTGCCCCTTCCCCAACACGTGATAGCCCTCTGGTCGTTTTTAGGATTGGTTGGCTACTGCCGAAACCACATTGACGGTTTCGCCAGCAAGGCAGCGCCCCTCTCAGACCTCCTAAAGAAAGGAACCCCCTGGGAATGGCATCCGCAGCATACGGAGGCTGTGGAATCACTAAAACAGGCACTCATAGCCGCCCCCGCACTACAAGTTCCCGACCCGCTTTCCCCTTTCGACATAGAGGTAGCGACCACAGACCGCACCCTTTCGGCCGTGCTCCTGCAGGAACGGCACGGCCAGCTAAGACCCGTAGCTAATGCCTCCCAAATTTTAGACGCTGTGGAGCAGGGATTTTCAGCCTGTGAGAGGCACCTGCTCGCAGTTTTCTGGGCAGTCCAGTACTTTTCCTACATTACCGGACTGAACCCCATCACCATCTTGACCAAACACACCCCCACACAACTTTTACTGGACGGACGACTTAAAGACGGTACCGTCAGCCAAATCCGCGCTACTAGGTGGACCCTTCTCTTGCAGGGACGGGACATCACAGTAAAACGGACAAAGACTCACACATACTTAGCGGACAATCTACAATACCCCGGAACCCCCCATGAGTGTGAAATCATCTCGCCCCACCATAATACAGGCCCCTTTATAGCCAGAACACCTCCCAGAAAACTAGCCACTCCATCTCAGAACCCCCTCACCCGGACACGTGTGACCCCATCAGGATTTATGTGGATGGATCTTCCACAATCCTGGATGGGCAACGCATAACAGGTTGTGGGATTTATGTGGAGGACGCGCAGGGACGCGCCCTCTAAGAAATCGCATTAAAATTGCCCGGGCACTTAGGCGCGCAGGCTGCAGAGCTTGCGGCCATCGCCTACATTGTAGACCACCCAGATTCCTTCCCCAGCCCAGCAGACATATATTCAGACAGTCTATACGCCTGCAACAGCCTCACCGAATTTCTGCCCCTCTGGGAAACAAGAGGATTTGTTTCCGCGGATGGAAGACCCCTCCCCTCAGCCCTATTACACCGCCATATTTTACAAAAAGCCCAGAACAGGACTTTTGGCATTATAAAAGTCCGCAGCCACCATCGTTCCTCCCCCCCTGGAAATGTAAAAGCCGACGCACTGGCTAAGGCAGGATCCAGGCATGGGTGCTTTTGGAAACCCCCCAAGAGTGCGCCAGTGAGTGCAGTTCAGGTCGCGCAGACTAGGATCGAGGATCTAGTAGCGGCCCAGAAGCAGGATAGCGCTCGCTCTGAGATCGTGAAAGGGAAATTTCCAGCCTCATACGAGAGGTTCCGGAATACCATAACCACACATGATGGTGTGGTGCTAAAAGACAGCCTTTACGTGGTTCCTGTACAAGATAGGAATCAGATGATCTGTCTATTCCATGACGGCCATGGACACCAGGGAATAGAACCCACCGCAGCCCACCTCAAGCAGCTTTGTTGGTGGCCAAATCTTAAAGAGGATGTATCCCATTACATCGAAAATTGCCTCATCTGCGCGCAAAACAACCCAGATAGGTATGCCAAAAAGGCACATCTCAGCCACACCCGACCCATTAACGGCCCCTGGACTAACCTCCAGATCGATTTTATAGGTCCATTGCCCCCATGCAGGAATTGCTATAAATATGTTCTGGTGGTCATTGACACTTTTACAAAGTGGGTGGAAGCATTTCCAGCCCGCACCAACACCGCAAAAACCACAGCCAAAATCCTAACCCACCACATCTTCACAAGATGGGGACTCCCCCGCAGTATTGAATCGGACCAAGGTTCTCACTTTACGGGACGGGTCATGCAGAACGTCCTCACGATATTTAGCATAACCCAAAAATTTCACATTGCATACCACCCTCAGTCGAGTGGTATAGTGGAGCGCATGAATCGGACCCTAAAAACCACCCTTAGAAAAATGGTCCAGCAAAACAACACCACTTGGGATTCGGTCCTCCCCTTTGCGCTGATGTTTTTGCGTAACACTGTTTCCACCTCCACAGGTTTCACCCCAAACACCCTCATGACCGGACGCCCCATGAAAGGGACAGAATACTTGCTAGGTTTAGACCTAACCAGCCCCGAAGTCACGGCCCTGACCCACGAGAAGGCTGTGGAACAACTACTTGCAAATATAAAAACGGCTCCGCTAGCAGCCGCTGTTAAACTGGGCACTAAAAGAAAACAGAGCAAGGCCTGTTTTGCTAAGGCAGTACATGCCACGGAGTACACCATAGGACAGCAAGTAATGTCCGTGTACAACCCCAGCACGTTTCTGTCTCCAAAATACTCGGGTCCCTATTCAATTACGGACAAAATAAGCCCGTCGGTATATAAAATTAAATACCAAAATGGGAAGACTGCATGGTTTCACATAAACCAGCTCAAGGTTTATGGAGCACAGTCAAACCACTCCCACCACGCCATGCTTGACGCAGCCGACCAATCCCCGCCCACAGCCAACGTAACTACACCCACCCCTTCCACGTCCAGCCCAGACACGGACTCGCCACCGACTCCACCCACTAACTTTACGCTCCGCCCCGGAACGCCCACAGACTGCAGCAGCACAGACAGCGACTGTGACTCTGACGACAGCCACAGCACGCCTCCCTACCATCCTGGTCCCACACCCAGCAACTCCGACCTCAACTCCAGTGACCCCTTCCTCATCACTTACTTAAATAAACCCCACCACCGAACTACACGGACGACCCCGACTTTGTCCCCACCCAACTCGACACCACTCATTGGCACCGCGACAACTCCTGCAGACTCGTCCGCAACGACGAGGACGATCCCAACTCACACCACGCAGCCCTTTCCGCCCTGATCCACTCCAGAGTTTGGCACCCGGGAGACGGTGACGACCTTGGGCCTGACTACGCCAACCCTTTTGCGACCCTGTTCGCAACCGAGAACTGAGGTGTCCACATGATGATTTAAAGGAGACACTTCTGAAAAGTGTTGTCCTTCCTGATGGAACCTGCAGAATGTTTTACGTTGTCTGTCTGTTTGTTAAATGTTGTTCGTCCTACAGGAGAATTTTCTCACTGCCCCACGCCCATTCACCTGAACTTTTAGCTCTTTTCCAATTGGACAAGCCAGACGTTTGTTCAGCGGTACCATCTTGTCCACGGATACCTGGTCACCAGACCAGACACCCGATCGTAGCTACTCTTCTGATTTGATGGTAGAATCAGAACAGTAACCCCACCATGATGACTACATTTTTGTCCGTTCTTTGGTTGCTCAGGCAGTGGAGAAACGGGGTGAGACCCGCCCTGCCTGGGGACCCCCTCCCGTTGGTCAAAAACGCTCGGGTAGGGAAGATACGGTATTGGTAGCCGTCCTACCCGGGGACTCCACCCAAGTCTTACCCGTCGCGGCCCACACGCACCTCATTCGACCTTTTCTTTCAAAAACAGTTTTATTTTATTTAGGCAACCTTTGGGTTGCTGCCACATGCTATTTACATCCTGGAATATTTGGATGATAAAGTTAGCACTGGTCCACCATTGGGAAGTGTGCTGTGTCCAAACATTTGTTTTGAAAAAAAAATGGGGGGAGAGTCACATACTGTGACCAATTATAAGGGTTTAATTGGCCCCAAGAAGGACAGACACACTAACACACCAGATATTAAACCGAAGTATTTACACACACTACGCTTGTCTTACAGAACTCCAGAAGCTCCAAGTCCGGAGAAAACCAGCGAACACAGGAAAAGGAAGGAAAGAAGACAGCCATGAGGACTCCTTTCTTCGTGCTCAACACTCTTTTGATGGACTTTTGGTTGCGCAGGAACGCGGACCCCATCACTCCAAACCCCTTTACTGTTAACACTTCACTGAATAATAAAACATGCACTGGCGGTTTTTCCTGCAAATAAAAAGAAAATGTATGGAAATGTATGATCCTGAGCTTGACTGCCAAGCCAGGAAAGAATATATTAAATGTTGTGATTGTTATTGTATGTTTAGAGAGATAAGATTGTATAATGCTTGAAAAATTGTTTAGGTAAAATTAGAGGTTCCCAGTTTATTATTTTTTTTATAGATACATGCCCCTGCCTGACACAGCACCCTCCAGAATTGTTTAGGTAAATTGTTGTGCATAGCTAGGGTCAGAGTAGTGGCCATGTAGGAGGTGCCCCCGCCCCGGTCAGGGAACGAAGAGGACAAAATTTATGTGATCCTTCACGCTTCGCGTGAGGATCACAAGGCGGGACTGTAGCCACGTAAAATGGCTGCGTTCCTATTAATCTGGCCAAAACCCAGTTTAAAATGGCTAACCCGAAAGACTGCTGGGAAAAGCAGCTAAGAAGACACAAGCAGGCAGCTGCAGACAGTATTGCATATTCGGCTCTGGGAAGTTAGCCCAGATCGATACTCAGGGCTATCAACAGCCCATCAACCCAGGTATTTGCAGTTACATTCAGGGCTGTTTGCAGCCCATCTATTCAGACATCCACAGTTAAATCGGCTATCCCCGGGAACAATTGCAACATTGAATAACGTGGCCGAAACAAAGACATGTGAGCGACCACCCCCCGATCGATGAATCGCCTCACCATTGGACACATCGACCCCAGAGATTGGGGACAGATCCAATCACTTGGGACTCAGGGTCAAGGGCCGCCTCGGGAGGCGGGAAGCCCCTGGGCCCTATAAAAGTGGGGGTCCAAGTTCAGATCTCTCTCTCTCTCTCTCTTCGCCTGCTCGAGACCTTCGCAAACCAGCCACCGGCAATAGTAAGTTTGAATCCAACGATCGCTATCCGGTAGAGACACCGGTTGGTGGGGGGGAGGAGGAGGTTGGTGGGGGGGGAGGAGGAGGTTGGTGGGGGGAGGAGGAGGTTGGTGGGGGGGAGGAGGAGGTTGGTGGGGGGGAGGAGGTTGCTGGGGGGGAGGAGGTGGGGGGAGGAGGTGGGGGAAGGGGGAGGAGGTGGGGGGAGGGGGAGGAGGTGGGGGGAGGGGGTGGGGGGAGGAGGTGGGGGAGGGGGAGGAGGTGGGGGGTAGGAGGTAGGGGGGAGGAAGTGGTGGTTGGGGGAGGAGGTGGTGGTTGGGGGCGGGGAGGAGGTGGTGGTTGGGGGCGGGGAGGAAGTGGTGGTTGGGGGAGGAGGTGGTGGTTGGGGGCGGGGAGGAGGTGGTGGTTGGGGGCGGGGAGGAGGTGGTGGTTGGGGGCGGGGAGGAGGTGGTGGTTGGGGGCGGGGAGGAGGTGGTGGTTGGGGGCGGGGAGGAGGTGGTGGTTGGGGGCGGGGAGGAGGTGGTGGTTGGGGGCGGGGAGGAGGTGGTGGTTGGGGGCGGGGAGGAGGTGGTGGTTGGGGGCGGGGAGGAGGTGGTGGTTGGGGGCGGGGAGCAGGTGGTGGTTGGGGGCGGGGAGCAGGTGGTGGTTGGGGGCGGGGAGGAGGTGGTGGTTCGGGGGGAGGAGGTGGTGGTTCGGGGGGAGGAGGTGGTGGTTGGGGGGGAGGAGGTGGTGGTTGGGGGGGGAGGAGGTGGTGGTTGGGGGGGGAGGAGGTGGTGGTTGGGGGGGGGAGGAGGTGGTGGTTGGGGGGGGGAGGTGGTGGTTGGGGGGGGGAGGAGGTGGTGGTTGGGGGGGGGAGGAGGTGGTGGTTGGGGGGGGGGAGGTGGTGGTTGGGGGGGAGGAGGTGGTGGTTGGGGGGGGGAGGAGGTGGTGGTTGGGGGGGGGAGGAGGTGGTGGTGGGGGGGGAGGAGGTGGTGGTTGGGGGGGGAGGAGGTGGTGGTTGGGGGGGGAGGAGGAGGTGGTGGTTGGGGGGGAGAAGGAGGTGGTGGTTGGGGTGGGAGGAGGTGGTGGTTGGGGGGGAGGAGGAGGGTGGTGGTTGGGGGGGAGGAGGAGGTGGTGGTTGGGGTGGGAGGAGGTGGTGGTTGGGGGGGAGGAGGTGGTGGTTGGGGGAGGAGGAGGTGGTGGTTGGGGGAGGAGGAGGTGGTGGTTGGGGGGGGAGGAGGTGATGGTTGGGGGGGTAGGAGGAGGTGGTGGTTGGGGGGAGGAGGTGGTGGTTGGGGGGGAGGAGGAGGTGGTGGTTGGGGGGGGAGGAGGTGGTGGTTGGGGGGAGGAGGTGGTGGTTGGGGGGGAGGAGGAGGTGGTGGTTGGGGGGAGGAGGTGGTGGTTTGGGGGGGCGGGAGGAGGTGGTGGTTGGGCGGGAGGAGGTGGTGGTTGGGGGGAGGAGGTCGTGGTTGGGGGGGAGGAGGAGGTGATGGTTTGGGGGGGCGGGAGGAGGTGGTGGTTGGTGGGGGGGGAGGAGGTGGTGGTTGGTGGGGGGGGAGGAGGTGGTGGTTGGTGGGGGGGGAGGAGGTGGTGGTTGGTGGGGGGGGAGGAGGAGGAGGTTGGAGGGGGGAGGAGGAGGTTGGAGGGGGGAGGAGGAGGTTGGTGGGGGTGGGAGGGGGAGGAGGTGGTGGTTGGGGGAGGAGGTGGTGGTTGGGGGAGGAGGTGGTGGTTGGTGGGGGGGAGGAGGAGGTTGGAGGGGGAGGAGGAGGTTGGTGGGGGTGGGAGGGGGAGGAGGAGGTGGTGGGAGGGGGAGGAGGTGGTGGTTGGGGGAGGAGGTGGTGGTTGGGGGAGGAGGTGGTGGTTGGGGAGGGGGCGGGGAGGAGGTGGTGGTTGGGGGGGAGGAGGTGGAGGTTGGGGGGGAGGAAGTAGTGGTTCGGGGAGGAGGAGGTGGTGGTTGGGAGGGGGGAGGAGGTGGTGGTTGGGAGGGGGGAGGAGGTGGTTGGGGGGGGAGGTAGTGGTGGTTGGGGGGGGAGGAGGTGGTGGTTGGGGGGGAGGAGGGGGGAGGAGGAGGTTGGAGGGGGGAGGAGGAGGTTGGGGGGGAGGAGGAGGTTGGTGTGGGTGGGAGGTGGGGGAGGAGGTGTTGGTTGGGGGAGGAGGTGGGGGGAGGAGGTGTTGGTTGGGGGAGGAGGTGGTGGTTGGGGGAGGAGGTGATGGTTGGGGGGGAGGAGGAGGTGGGGGGGAGGAGGTGGTGGTTGGGGGGGAGGAGGTGGTGGTTGGGGGGAGGAGGAGGTGGTGGTTTGGGGGGGCGGGAGGAGGTGGTGGTTGGGGGGGAGGAGGAGGTGGTGGGGGGGAGGAGGAGGTGGTGGTTGGGGGGAGGAGGTGGTGGTTGGGGGGGAGGAGGTGGTGGTTGGGGGGGAGGAGGTGGTGGTTGGGGGGGAGGAGATGGTGGTTGGGGGGAGGAGGAGGTGGTGGTTGGGGGGAGGAGGAGGTGGTGGTTGGGGGGGGAGGAGGTGATGGTTGGGGGGAGGAGGAGGTGGTGGTTGGGGGGAGGAGGTGGTGGTTGGGGGGAGGAGGAGGTGGTGGTTGGGGGGGGAGGAGGAGGTGGTGGTTTGGGGGGCGGGAGGAGGTGGTGGTTGGTGGGGGGGAGGAGGTGGTGGTTGGTTGGGGGGGGGAGGTTGGTGGGGGGGGGAGGTTGGAGGGGGGAGGAGGAGGTTGGGGGGGAGGAGGAGGTTGGTGGGAGGGGGAGGAGGTGGTGGTTGGGGGAGGAGGTGGTGGTTGGGGGCGGGGAGGAGGTGGTGGTTGGGGGCGGGGAGGAGGTGGTGGTTGGGGGGGAGTAGGTGGTGGTTGGGGGGGAGGAGGTGGTGGTTGGGGGGTAGGAAGTAGTGGTTCGGGGGAGGAGGAGGTGGTGGTTGGGAGGGGGGAGGTAGTGGTGGTTGGGGGGGAGTAGGTGGTGGTTGGGGGGGAGGAGGTGGTTGGAGGGGGGAGGAGGAGGTTGGAGGGGGAGGAGGAGGTGGTTGGGGGGGAGGAAGTAGTGGTTCGGGGGGGGGAGGAGGAGGTGGTGGTTGGGAGGGGGGAGGAGGTGGTTGGGGGGGAGGAGGTGGTGGTGGTTGGGGGGGAGGAGGTGGTGGTTGGGGGGGGGGAGGAGGAGGTGGTTGGAGGGGGGAGGAGGGGGGAGGAGGAGGTGGTTGGGGGGGAGGAAGTAGTGGTTCGGGGGGAGGAGGAGGTGGTGGTTGGGAGGGGGGAGGAGGTGGTTGGGGAGGAGGAGGTTGTTGGGGGCGGGGAGGAGGTGGTGGTTGGGGGGGGAGTAGGTGGTGGTTGGGGGGGAGGAGGTGGTGGTTGGGGGGGAGGAAGTAGTGGTTCGGGGGAGGAGGAGGTGGTGGTTGGGAGGGGGGAGGAGGTGGTTGGGGGGGAGGTAGTGGTGGTTGGGGGGGGAGTAGGTGGTGGTTGGGGGGGAGGAGGTGGTTGGAGGGGGGAGGAGGTGGTTGGAGGGGGGAGGAGGAGGTTGGAGGGGGGAGGAGGAGGTTGGGGGGGAGGAGGAGGTTGGTGTGGGTGGGAGGGGGAGGAGGTGGGGGGAGGAGGTGTTGGTTGGGGAGGAGGTGGTGGTTGGGGGAGGAGGTGGTGGTTGGGGGGGAGGAAGTAGTGGTTCGGGGGGGAGGAGGAGGTGGTGGTTGGGAGGGGGGAGGAGCTGGTTGGGGGGGAGGAGGTGGTTGGGGGGGGAGGAGGTGGTGGTGGTTGGGGGGGGGGAGGAGGTGGTGGTTGGCGGGGGGGGAGGAGGAGGTGGTTTGGGGGGGGATGAGGTGGTTTGGGGGGGAAGAGGTGATGGTTGGGGGGGAGAGGAGGTGGTGGTTTGGGGTGGGCGGAGGAGGTGGTGGTTGGGGGGGAGGAGGTGGTGGTTGGGGGGGAGGAGGTGGTGGTTGGGGGGAGGAGGAGGTGCTAGTTGGGGGGGAGGAGGAGGTGGTGGTTGGGGGGGGGAGGAGGTGGTGGTGGGGGGGAGGAGGTGGTGGTTGGGGGGGGAGGAGGTGGTAGTTGGGGGGAGGAGGAGGTGGTAGTTGGGGGGGGAGGAGGAGGTGGTAGTTGGGGGGGAGGAGGAGGTGGTGGTTGGGGGGGACGAGGAGGTGGTGGTTGGGGGGGCGGGAGGAGGTGATGGTTGGGGGGGGGGAGGAGGTGGTGGTTGGTGGGGGGAGAGGAGGTGGTGGGGGTGAGGAGGTGGTGTTTGGTGGGGGGTGGAGGAGGTTGGAGGGAGGAGGAGGAGGAGGAGGTCGGGGGGGAGGTTGAGGTTGTTGGGGGGGAGGAGGTTGGTGGGGGGAGTGGAGGTGGTGGTGGTGGGTGGGAGGAGGTTGTGGTGGGGGGGAGGAGGTAGTGGGGGGGAGGAGGTGGGGATGGGGAGGGGAGGAGGTGGGGGAGGGGAGGAGGTGGGGGGGAGGAGGTGGGGGAGGGGGGAGGTGGGTGGGAGGAGGTGGGGGAGGGGAGAGTAGGTGGTGGTGGTTGGGAGGGGGGAGGAGGTGGTTGGGGGGGGGAGGTAGTGGTGGTTGGGGGGGGAGTAGGTGGTGGTTGGGGGGGAGGAGGTGGTTGGAGGGGGAGGAGGAGGTTGGGGGGGAGGAGGAGGTTGGTGTGGGTGGGAGGGGGAGGAGGTGGGGGGAGGAGGTGTTGGTTGGGGAGGAGGTGGTGGTTGGGGGAGAAGGTGGTGGTTGGGGGGGAGGAAGTAGTGGTTCGGGGGGGGAGGAGGAGGTGGTGGTTGGGGGGGAGGAGGTGGTTGGGGGGGAGGAGGTGGTTGGGGGGGGAGGAGGTGGTGGTGGTTGGGGGGGGAGGAGGTGGTGGTTGGGGGGGCGGGAGGAGGTGATGGTTGGGGGGGGGGAGGAGGTGGTGGTTGGTGGGGGGAGAGGAGGTGGTGGTTGGTGGGGGGGAGGAGGTGGTGTTTGGTGGGGGGTGGAGGAGGTTGGAGGGAGGAGGAGGAGGAGGAGGTCGGGGGGGAGGTTGAGGTTGGTGGGGGGGAGGAGGTTGGTGGGGGGAGTGGAGGTGGTGGTGGTGGGTGGGAGGAGGTTGTGGTGGGGGGGAGGAGGTAGTGGGGGGGAGGAGGTGGGGAGGGGAGGAGGTGGGGGAGGGGAGGAGGTGGGGGGGAGGAGGTGGGGGAGGGGGGAGGTGGGTGGGAGGAGGTGGGGGAGGGGAGAGTAGGTGGTGGTGGTTGGGAGGGGGGAGGAGGTGGTTGGGGGGGGAGGTAGTGGTGGTTGGGGGGGAGTAGGTGGTGGTTGGGGGGGAGGAGGTGGTTGGAGGGGGAGGAGGGGGGAGGAGGAGGTTGGGGGGGAGGAGGAGGTTGGTGTGGGTGGGAGGGGGAGGAGGTGGGGGGAGGAGGTGTTGGTTGGGGAGGAGGTGGTGGTTGGGGGAGAAGGTGGTGGTTGGGGGGGAGGAAGTAGTGGTTCGGGGGGGGAGGAGGAGGTGGTGGTTGGGGGGGAGGAGGTGGTTGGGGGGGAGGAGGTGGTTGGGGGGGAGGAGGTGGTGGTGGTTGGGGGGGGAGGAGGTGGTGGTTGGGGGGGGGAGGAGGAGGTGGTTTGTGGGGGGAGGAGGTGGTTTGGGGGGGGGAGAGGTGATGGTTGGGGGGGGAGAGGAGGTGGGTGGTTTGGGGTGGGCGGAGGAGGTGGTGGTTGGGGGGGAGGAGGTGGTGGTTGGGGGGAGGAGGTGGTGGTTGGGGGGGGAGGAGGTGGTGGTTGGGGGGGGAAGGTGGTGGTTGGGGGGGGAGGAGGTGGTAGTTGGGGGGAGGAGGAGGTGGTAGTTGGGGGGGAGGAGGAGGTGGTAGTTGGGGGGGAGGAGGAGGTGGTGGTTGGGGGGGACGAGGAGGTGGTGGTTGGGGGGGCGGGAGGAGGTGGTGGTGGTTGGTGGGGGGGAGGAGGTGGTGTTTGGTGGGGGGGTGGAGGAGGTTGGAGGGAGGAGGAGGAGGAGGTTGGTGGGGGGAGGAGGTTGGTGGGGGGGGAGGAGGTTGGTGGGGGGAGTGGAGGTGGTGGTGGTGGGTGGGAGGAGGTTGTGGTGGGGGGAGGAGGTAGTGGGGGGGGAGGAGGTGGGGATGGGGAGGGGGAGGAGGTGGGGGGGAGGAGGTGGGGGATGGGAGGAGGTGGGGGGGGAGGAGGTGGGGAGGTGGGTGGGAGGAGGTGGGGGAGGGGAGAGGAGGTGGTGGTGGTGGGGGGAGAGGTGGTGAGGGGGGAGGAGGTGGGGGGGAGGAGGTGGTGGTTGGGGGGAGGAGGAGGTTGGTGGGGGGGGAGGAGGAGGTTGGTGGGGGGGGAGGAGGTTGGTGGGGGGAGGAGGAGGTTGGTGGGGTGGAGGAGGAGGTTGGTGGGGGAGGAGGAGGTTGGTGGGGGGGAGGAGCTTGGTGGGGGGGAGGAGGAGGTTGGTGGGGGGGAGGAGGTTGGTGGGGGAGGAGGAGGTTGGTGGGGGGAGGGGGGGTTGGTGAGGAGGAGGTTGGTGGGGGAGGAGGAGGTTGGTGGGGGGAGGGGGGGTTGGTGAGGGTGAGGAGGAGGTTGGTGGGGGGAAGTGGTGGGGAGGGAGGAGGAGGTGTGGGCGGAGGAGGAGGTGGCGGCAGGAGGTGGGGGGCAGGAGGGGGGGAATGTGGTGGGGGGGGGGGAGGAGGTGGTTTGGGGGGGGATGAGGTGGTTTGGGGGGGGAAGAGGTGATGGTTGGGGGGGAGAGGAGGTGGTGGTTTGGGGTGGGCGGAGGAGGTGGTGGTTGGGGGGGAGGAGGTGGTGGTTGGGGGGGAGGAGGTGGTGGTTGGGGGGAGGAGGAGGTGGTAGTTGGGGGGGAGGAGGAGGTGGTAGTTGGGGGGGAGGAGGAGGTGGTGGTGGGGGGGGGAGGAGGTGGTGGTGGGGGGGGGAGGAGGTGGTGGTGGGGGGGGAGGAGGTGGTAGTTGGGGGGAGGAGGAGGTGGTAGTTGGGGGGGGGAGGAGGAGGTGGTAGTTGGGGGGGAGGAGGAGGTGGTGGTTGGGGGGGACGAGGAGGTGGTGGTTGGGGGGGCGGGAGGAGGTGATGGTTGGGGGGGGGAGGAGGTGGTGGTTGGTGGGGGGAGAGGAGGTGGTGGTTGGTGGGGGGGAGGAGGTGGTGTTTGGTGGGGGGTGGAGGAGGTTGGAGGGAGGAGGAGGAGGAGGAGGTCGGGGGGGAGGTTGAGGTTGGTGGGGGGGAGGAGGTTGGTGGGGGGAGTGGAGGTGGTGGTGGTGGGTGGGAGGAGGTTGTGGTGGGGGGGAGGAGGTAGTGGGGGGGAGGAGGTGGGGATGGGGAGGGGAGGAGGTGGGGGGGAGGAGGTGGGGGAGGGGAGGAGGTGGGGGGAGGAGGTGGGGGAGGGGGAGGTGGGTGGGAGGAGGTGGGGGAGGGGAGAGTAGGTGGTGGTGGTTGGGAGGGGGGAGGAGGTGGTTGGGGGGGGAGGTAGTGGTGGTTGGGGGGGGAGTAGGTGGTGGTTGGGGGGGAGGAGGTGGTTGGAGGGGGAGGAGGAGGTTGGAGGGGGGAGGAGGAGGTTGGGGGGGAGGAGGAGGTTGGTGTGGGTGGGAGGGGGAGGAGGTGGGGGGAGGAGGTGTTGGTTGGGGAGGAGGTGGTGGTTGGGGGAGAAGGTGGTGGTTGGGGGGGAGGAAGTAGTGGTTCGGGGGGGGGAGGAGGAGGTGGTGGTTGGGAGGGGGGAGGAGGTGGTTGGGGGGAGGAGGTGGTTGGGGGGGGAGGAGGTGGTGGTGGTTGGGGGGGGAGGAGGTGGTGGTTGGGGGGGGGAGGAGGAGGTGGTTTGTGGGGGGAGGAGGTGGTTTGGGGGGGGGAAGAGGTGATGGTTGGGGGGGGAGAGGAGGTGGTGGTTTGGGGTGGGCGGAGGAGGTGGTGGTTGGGGGGGAGGAGGTGGTGGTTGGGGGGGGAGGTGGTGGTTGGGGGGGGAGGAGGTGGTGGTTGGGGGGGGAGGAGGTGGTGGTTGGGGGGGGGAGGTGGTGGTTGGGGGGGGAGGAGGTGGTGGTTGGGGGGGGGAGGTGGTGGTTGGGGGGGAGGAGGTGGTAGTTGGGGGGAGGAGGAGGTGGTAGTTGGGGGGGAGGAGGAGGTGGTAGTTGGGGGGAGGAGGAGGTGGTGGTTGGGGGGACGAGGAGGTGGTGGTTGGGGGGGCGGGAGGAGGTGGTGGTTGGTGGGGTGGAGGAGGTGGTGTTTGGTGGGGGGGTGGAGGAGGTTGGAGGGAGGAGGAGGAGGAGGTTGGTGGGGGGAGGAGGTTGGTGGGGGGGGAGGAGGTTGGTGGGGGAGTGGAGGTGGTGGTGGTGGGTGGGAGGAGGTTGTGGTGGGGGGAGGAGGTAGTGGGGGGGAGGAGGTGGGGATGGGGAGGGGAGGAGGTGGGGGGGAGGAGGTGGGGGATGGGAGGAGGTGGGGGGGAGGAGGTGGGGAGGTGGGTGGGAGGAGGTGGGGGAGGGGAGAGGAGGTGGTGGTGGTGGGGGGAGAGGTGGTGAGGGGGGAGGAGGTGGGGGGGAGGAGGTGGTGGTTGGGGGGAGGAGGAGGTTGGGGGGAGGGGAGGAGGAGGTTGGTGGGGGGGAGGAGGAGGTTGGTGGGGGGGAGGAGGAGGTTGGTGGGGGGGAGGAGGTTGGTGGGGGGAGGAGGAGGTTGGTGGGGTGGAGGAGGAGGTTGGTGGGGGGAGGAGCTTGGCGGGGGGAGGAGGAGGTTGGTGGGGGGGGAGGAGGTTGGTGGGGGAGGAGGAGGTTGGTGGGGGAGGGGGGGTTGGTGAGGAGGAGGTTGGTGGGGGAGGAGGAGGTTGGTGGGGGGAGGGGGGGTTGGTGAGGGTGAGGAGGAGGTTGGTGGGGGGGAAGTGGTGGGGAGGGAGGAGGAGGTGTGGGCGGAGGAGGAGGTGGCGGCAGGAGGTGGGGGGCAGGAGGTGGGGGGCAGGAGGGGGGGAATGTGGTGGGGGCAGGAGGAGGTTGGGGGAGGAGAAGGAGGTGGTGGTGGGGGGTGGAGGAGGTGGTGGGGGTGGGGAGGAGGTGGGGGTGGGAGGAGGTTTGGGGGAGGAGGTTTAGGGGGAGGAGGGGGCATGAGGAGGATGGGGGAGGAGGGGGGGTGAAGAGGATGGGGGAGGAGGGGGCGTGAAGAGGTTGGGGGAGGAGGGGCATGAAGAGGTGGGGGGGAGGCGGCGTGTGAAGTGGTAGGGGGGAGGAGAAGGTGTGAAGAGGTTGGGGGAGGAGGGGGTGTGCAGAGGTTGGGGGGAGGAGGGGGTTTGAATAGGTTGGGGGAGGAGGTGGCATGAAGAGGTTGGGGAGGAGGGGGCATGTGGAGGTTGAGGGGAGGAGGGGGCATGAAGAGGTTTGGGGGTGAGGAGGCGAGTGAAGTGGTTGGGGGGAAGGAGAGGGTGTGAAGAGGTTGGGGGAGGAGGGTGCATGAAGAGGTTGGGGAGGAGGGGGCGTGAAGAGGTTGGGGAGAGGAGGGGGCGTGAAGTGGTTGGGGGAGTAAGGGGTGTGAAGAGGTTGGGGGAGTAAGGGGCGTGAAGAGGTTTGGGGAGTAAGGGGCGTGAAGAGGTCGGGGGAGGAGGTGTCGTGAAGAGGTTGGGGGTGGAGGGGGCATGAGGAGGTTGAGGGGAGGAGGGGGCGTGAAGAGGTTGGGGGTGGAGGCGGCGTGAGGAGGTTGAGGGGAGGAGGGGGCATGTGGAGGGTGAGGGGACGAGGGAGCATGAATAGGCATGAAGAGGTTGGCGGGAGGAGGGGGAGTGAAGTGGTTGGGGGGAAGGATGGGGTGTGAAGAGGTTAGGTGGAGGATGGGGCGTGTGGAGGCTGGGGGGGGGAAGGGACGTGAAAAGTATTTTTCTGCGAACAGCTCAAACAGACCATTTAGCACATGAAAAGAAAATAATAGATATTTACAGCGTGGAAAGGAGGAGGTGGTGGGGGGGGGGAAGTGGAGGTGGTGGGGGGGAGTGGAGGTAGTGGGGGGGGGGACTGGAGGTGGAAAGGTGGAGGTGGAGAAAGACTCTTAAATGGCGGGCGGAAACCTTTCAGTTATACACTTTCATATCTGTCTTAAGTCATATAATCACACCCCAATATAATCCTAATTGGTTTGGGTTAGACTCAAACACATTTGATTTGATGGCATGCCGTCCATCTTCAATGTGCAACATTAGCTTTTCTGACTTAGCTGTTATCTGCATTGTGAACAATGGTGCCTTCATGTTGCTATAGTATTCAGTCCTTGTCCTTGACAATTAGCACAAGCAGTGTCAAATTGTCTTGCAACTGTGCTGTTTTAATGTCACACTGACTTTGAAAATATGCATTTGCCAGAACAACGGACCTCAGTAAAAGTGAATTATGCTGTATAAATGGGTATTTAAAACTGGGGCTTAATATTTATGCTTAAACAGCTATCTTTTACCTATACTAGTTGTATTCAAAATACCTGGCTTCTACAATCTCCCTCCTCTCACTTTAAACCTATGCCCTCTAGTTGTAGACTTTGCTACCTTTGGGAAAAGATGTCGACTATCTACCTTATCAATGCTCCTCATTATTTTATAGACCTCTATATGATTCGAATCCGGCTTGGGTCACTGTCTGTGCAGAGTCTGCACATCCTCCCCGTGTGTGCGTGGGTTTCCTCCGGGTGCTCTGGTTTCCTCCCACAGTCCAAAGATGTGCAGGTTAGGTGGATTGGCCATGATAAATTGCCCTTAGTGTCCAAAATTGCCCTTAGTGTTGGGTGGGGTTACTGGGTTATGGGGATAGGGTGGAGGTGTTGACCTTGCGTAGGGTGCTCTTTCCAAGAGCCGGTGCAGACTCGATGGGCCAAATGGCCTCCTTCTGCACTGTAAATTCTATGATAATCTATGATCACCCCTAAGCCTCCTACGCTCCAGGGAAAAAAGGTCCCAGCCTATCCAGCCTCTCCTTATAACTCAGACCAACAAGTCCTGGTACTACCCTCGTAAATATCTCCTGCACTCGTTCTAGTTTAACAGTATACTTCCTGTACTAGGGTGACCAGAACTGAAGACAGTATTCCATGTGTGGTCTTACCAATGTCTTGTACAACTTCAACAAGATGCCCCAACTCATGTATTCAGTATTCTGACCAATCAAACCCAGCATGCTGAATGCCTTCTTCACCACCCTGTCCACCCGTGACTCCACCTTCAAGGAGCTATGAATCTGTATTCCAAGATCTCTATGGTCTGTAACTGTCCCCAACTCCCGACCATTAACTGCCCTGCCCTGGTTTAATCTACCAAAATGCATCACCTCACATTTATCCAAATTAAACTCCATCTGCCATTCATCGGCCCACTGGCCCAATTGATCAAGATCCTGTTGCAATCTTATATAATCTTCTTCACTATCCATTGTGCCAGCAATCTTGTTGTCACATTACTAACTATGCCTCCCACATTCTCATCCAAATCATTAATATATATCACAAATAACAGTGGATCCAGCACTAATCCCTGAGGCACATCGCTGGTCACAGGCCTCCAGTTTGAAAAACAACCCTCCACAACCACCCTTTGGCTTCGGTCGCCAAGCCAATTTTGTATCCAATTGGCTACCTCATCCTGGATTCTGTGAGATTTAACCTTTTGCAACAACCTACCATGCGGCACCTTGTCAAAGGCCTTGCTAAAGTTCATGTAGACAACAAAGAACAAAGAAAGGTACGGCACAGGAACAGGCCCTTTGGCCCACCAAGCCTGCGCCGACCATGCTGCCCGTCTAAACTAGAATCTTCTACACTTCCGGGGTCCGTATTCCTCTATTCCCATCCTATTCATGTATTTGTCTAGATGCCCCTTAAACGTCACGATCGTCCCTGCTTCCACCACCTCCTCCGGCAACAGGTTCAAGGCACCCACTACCCTCTGTGTAAAAAAACTTGCCTCGTACATCTCCTCTAAACCTTGCCCCTTGCACCTTAAACCTATGCCCCCTAGTAATTGACCCCTCTACCCTGGGAAAAAGTCTCTGACTATCCACTCTGTCTCTGCCCCTCATAATCTTGTAGACCTCTATCAGGTCGCACCTCAACCTCCGTCGTTCCAGTGAGAACAAACCGAGTTTATTCAACCGCTCCTCATAGCAACGTTGACCGCACTGCTCTCATCTACCTTCATGGTTACCCTTTCAAAAAACTCAGTCAAATTCTTGAGACATGACTTTCCCCTTACAAAGCCATGCTGACTTTCCCTAATTCGCTCTTGCCTGTCTAAATGCCTGTAGATCCTGTCCCTCAGAATACCTTCTAACAACTTACCCACGACAGAAGTAAGCATAATAATAAACACATAATAGGCAACACCAGGTACACAATGTAAATACATAGATACTGGATCGGGTGAAGCACACAGGAGTTTAGCATTAATCAGGTCAGTACGTAAGAGGGTGGTTTAGGAGTCTGATAACAGCGGGGAAGAAGCTGTTTTGACCTGCCCTGGTAGCCACGTAATGTGGCTAGTCCAATTCAGTTTCTGATCAATGGTAACCCTGTGGCGAGTAACTCATCTCCTGACTCGCCAAAGCCTGTCCACTATCTACAGGGCACAAGTCAAAATCCTGGAACTCCTTCCCTCATAGCAGAGTGGGTGTCTCTACACCAAATGAACTGCAGCAGTTCATGAACGCAGCTCACCACCACCTTCTGAAGGGCAGTTAGGGATGGGCAACAAATGCTGGCCTTACCAGCGAAACCCACATCCCGTAAAAGTTAATTTAAAAGAGTAAATGGCCAACTGTACAGCCCACAAGTGTTTCTCACCCACTTTTACTCATTGTTACTTCATGTCAAGCACGCAGCCTTGAGTTCAACTTTACTGTAGCCAATCACTGAAACTGTTGGTGTACAGACACCTTTGCACAAAAAAAGAGTACTTTCCATTTGTCCTTATCAAGGTGGTACTGCCCAGATCATGCTGAAAGAGGAGGCAGTTAAGACACTTGATGCAACCTCTACCACCCACAACAGATGCATGGGAACACCATCGCCACCACCCTATAATGTAGATCAGTTCATTCATGTAATTTGATCTTGAGTTACTTGTGATTGGCGTTGGAATATTGGACACCAGCAGCTGATGAATAGCTGCTGGCTGCATATGGTGTAACACTATTTTCCCTGGCAGTGATCTTCACACCAGAATTGGCTTTTGAAAATCTGCAAAATGCAGATGTATGAAGTATGGATTTCATGTTGAGAGGAATACCCAAGAGAAATATTCTCTTCCCATCAGTTTCACATCTCATGGGGTAAAGCAAGAGACTCTATTGAAGGTCAACTGCACTCATGGTGAGACTATCTTATTTAAACAACTTCAGGGCCTTGCTATGCCACTTCAGTAGGTATGATAGACAAGTCACATCGGACATGGAACAGGACAGATGCCTACATGCCAGATACACCAAGATTGACTACCTGTTTTGTACCAGCGCATTAGTATTATTGGCCTAGAATGTTCTTCAAGCCGCTGATACCTGATAATGCCTTGAAGAAAAATGCTGTGTGTTAATCATTGTTTTCATGTTTCCGCAGGCACTAACGTTTTTGACAACAATAGAAATTCAACAGTAAGAAAATTAATTTATAAAGCTGCTTTGTATTTTGTGTTGTATATGCTCATTCTTCTGTGCTGTACTTTTTATGGTTCCATACCAGTCGGGAAATGTGATTAAGGATACCTCCAGATGATAAGTTAGTACACATTCACCAGTGTGGTGTCAATTTCTAGAATTTGAGCTCATGAACTTTTGTATAAATTATATAGTTATCACTTCAGCCATTCACAACTATATGTCAATATCAATTCTCTATGTCGTGAATTTTGTAATCTGGAAAAATAATATTATTTTACTGTGTTTTTCGATATATGAACTAATTTCACATCTAATGTCTTATGGAGAAAACAAGGTGACTCCGTTGGAGGTCAACTGCGTTGTTTTTTTTGTCAACCTATCTCCGCCATGATGTTATAGGAACAGTATGAAAGAAAACTCCCAATTAAATTACCCAGATCATTGGCCCAAATATTCCAATCAGGATCAGAACACCTATTTCCGACTCTGATTTTCCTGAGTAATCTTCCAATGGACAATCCTGCAGAACTCAGTCAGTTCAGGAAATCTCAGAAACAACATCAAAAAGAAGGCTTCTTTTCATGGCACTGGCTGCTGTATTCTGGTAAGTAATTTAAATGCTTCGAAGGCTTCTTTGAAAGCTACAGAAAGAAGGTAAAGGGGTAGGATGGGTGAGATGAGATGGTAGGTTGACAGGATGGAAGCTTAGTAGTATGATAGGGTGGGTAGGTTGGCAGGGGACAGCTGTGTGGGATCGTAAGTGGGTAGGGGAGTAGGGATGACAGGGTGGCAGTTGGAAAATGTGGCAGGTTAGTAAGGTGTGGTGGTAAGTAGAGTGGAAAGTGGATGAGGTGCTAAGGTGGCAGGTGGATAGGGTATCAGGAGGCAGAGAGGGGAGGTGGGTTGAGGAGCTAGTGAGGTTAGGTCGGGAAGGAGGCGGGGACGGATTCGGGTTGTAGGATCGGATCAGATCAAGAAGGAATTGGGTCTTGGAGGAATTGTCAGGGATCGGGTGGATGGTCAGTCGGTTGTTGGAGGAGATATCAAGGATTCTGTGTGGATGATTGTTGGGTGGGTGGGGGGTGCTGTTCGGTTGTAGTTACCCAGGATTGAGACTGTCTGTTTACATTTCCTGTGTAATTAAGAAGCCACTGTCCAACGTCTTTGACTCTAATTCAGAGTAGGAGACTTTTTTTGGAGGGTCCCGGGAGGCAGGGGAATTGCCCATCCGAGGTTTAGATTCCCAGACAGCTCCCACTGAGTCAGTGCAATGGAATTTCCAAGGGGTCATATCATCCATGATAAGTCCAGTCTCGAATGAACTGGAGACTGGTAGATCAGGGCCTATGTAGCTTAATCTTTTGTCTGATTTGCCATCCATTTTTTGTTTGTAGAAATTCTATTAAAGAAAAGAAAAAATATGGCAAAATTAAAAGAACATTGAAATAAAATGGATGGGATTATTAAAAATAATAGAACCAAAGTAAATAACAAATGGAAAACTGGGCATGATAGCAAAACTATTTCACAAAAATTGGGACATTGAGAAAAATTCAATGGAATAGACATTAGTTCATGGCATCTGTAAAGAGAAAGCAAACATTGCAAATTAAATTGTACATTAAAGAAGCATGATTATAAAAAACAGAAACAGAAAAAAACCAGACCAAGAATCTGGATCTTTTGTACGTGTTGCATCCACTTTTGACCTTCGTTCCACCTCCATAACATTGCATGCCTTTACCCCTACTTCAGACCATCTTCTATTGAAATCTTTATGCAAATATCTTTGTCACTTCCACATCGCATTACTCTAATACCCTCTGAGCCAGCCTCTTACTTTGTGTAAACTTTAGTTCATTCAAAACTATGTTGCCCATAACCTATATCATTTGTCCCCACTGGCCTCTTCCTTAACCTCCAAATATCAAAATTAAAATTCTCATCCCTTTGATTAAATCCCTCTACTACAGCCACCAAAACTGCAAAGACTCCCCAGCCCCAGGGCAGCACGGTAGCCTTGTGGATAGCACAATTGCTTCACAGCTCCAGGGTCCCAGGTTCGATTCCAGCTTGGGTCACTGTCTGTGCGGAGTCTGCACATCCTCCCCGTGTGTGCGTGGGTTTCCTCCGGGTGCTCCGGTTTCCTCTCACAGTCCAAAGATGTGCAGGTTAGGTGGATTGGCCATGATAAATTGCCCTTAGTGTCCAAAAATTGCCCTTAGTGTTGGGTGGGGTTACTGGGTTATGGGGATAGGGTGGCGGTGTTGACCTTGGGTAGGGTGCTCTTTCCAAGAGCCGGTGCAGACTCGATGGGCCGAATGGCCTCCTTCTGCACTGCACTGTAAATTCTATGTAAATTCTGAACTTCAGCCTCCTCTGCATCCCACATATTCTTTCATACCATCATTGGCCCCGTCTTCTGGAATTCCTTCTTTACATCTTCCAACTTCCTTTTACACCCATCTTAAAACCCACCAGTGCACATGTGATACCATTCTTTGAGCTTGGTGTCAATTATTTTCCTTATACCCTAGAGGCACTTTGGGACTCTTTCCAGTATTACAAGTTCCAAATAAATGCATGTTGTGATGGGATTGAGAAGTTATGTAACTCTTAAAATAATAATACTGTTGTTGCTGGCAGTTTTGGGGGAATTCAGGTGACTCCGCTGCTCTACTAAACAATGTATGGTACCATGCTTTCAAATTTGTACACAGTAAATGGTTGAAGCATGTATGGGCAGCACGGTAACACAGTGATTGGCACTGTTGCTTCACAGTGCCAGGGATACGGGTTTGATTCCCGGCTTGGGTCACTGTCTGCGGAGTCTGCATGTTCTTCCCCTATCTGCTTGGGTTTCCTCCGGGTGCTCCGGTTTCCTCCCACAAGTCCCGAAAGACGTGCTTGTTAGGTGAATTGAACATTCTGAATTCTCCCTCTGTGTACCCGAACAGGTGCTGGAGTGTGGCGACTAGGGGCTGTACACAGTAACTTTATTGCAGTGATAATGTAAGCCTACTTGTGAAACTAATAAAGATTATGGGCAGGATTCTCTCCCCCCCACCCCCCACGACGGGTGGGAGAATCGCCTGGGCGCTGCACGAATTGCGCCCCGACCCCCGTACGCGATTCTCCCCCACCCCCGAAACCAGCGGCGCACGATTTGCGCCGGGACGCTCGGAGAATCAGCGCAAATGGCGAGCGGCGATTCTCCGGCCCGGATGGGCTGAGCGGCCGCTACAACACGACAGGTTCAAGCCGGCGCCGTCCACCCCGGAACGCTGGGGGGGCGGCCTGTGGGGGGGGGGAGGGGGGCTTCTTCACCAGGGAGGGCCTCCGATGGGGTCTGGCCCACGATCGGGGCCCACCGATCCGCGGGCCGGCCTCTTCTCCCCCCCCCCCCCCGGGACTACTTACCGCAGCGGCTGCACATGCGCAGGATTGAGCTGCCCCAACTGCGCATGCGCGCGACCCAAGGTGCCGCGTCTTTTACGCGGCGCCGGGTCTCCGAGGCCCCGCCCCCGCAAATTGCGCCACGCCCCTGCCAGCCCAACGGAGGCCGCAGAATAGGGGTCCGGTTTTTACTCCGGCGTTGGCACTTAGACTTCCCGTTGGGAGAATCCCGCCCTATAGATTATGCCACAAAATTCTGCCTGTAAATATAAAAGGCATTGAGCTGTACATTATAAGTTTACAATATATTTATGGATGAGGAAATCTATTAAATATATCATAACCTCATTGTCTGATAATTTCTTGTCTGTGAGAGGGTAGCTGGGTGGAGTGGATGTGGTGGGCTGCTGGGGTTTAAAATCAAGGCCTATGAACGGAACTTCTCATTACACCTTCCATCTCTTTTTCTTCCTCTAGATGTACCCTCGGGAAAAAAAATACTCATTATATCTGACCGTCAGCTATCACTCTGTATCACTCAAAGTCCAACTCAGAGATGTCAACTCCAGTGCAACTTGCGTGAAATAAGCAAGAGTGCACTTGGTAAATACAATGCACTAGTGAGCAGGAGCATTTGGGAGTTGAACTTGAGGATATATTGCCCCTTGGGTGAAAAGCCTGGAGTTCCAAATCATGTGGATACTACTTGTGTAAGAAGGATGCTTTTTGATCCTCAGCTGAGGGCTATATCAGGCAGTGTGCTACAAATGCTAAGTCAAGTGGAGAAGTTCATTATCTACACATGCAATAATCATCTGGATGTCTTTACTACTCTTGCAGTACATTTAACCATCTGGTAGATCGCAGCAGCAGTCCCTTGACTGAGTAGTTAAGAGCTTGCTTACAGATTGTGGTAGTATGTATTAGGGGTCATGTGGGACTGTGAAGCCGTGATGCTATTGGCTGACAGATCCCGGGTCCTGGTTGGCTGTTGACTCCTGGCTCCGCCCTGAAGGCGGAGTATAAGAACCCGAGCTTCTCCCCGCCGCTCCATTCTGTTGCTGAACTGCTGGGGACAAGTCTCGCTTAATAAAGCCTCATCGACTTCATCTCTACTCGTCTCTCTCGTAAGTCATTGTGCGCAACAATTTATTAAGCGAGCTTAAAAGCCTATGGAGCTCCGGATCGCCCCGGAATGCCTGCGGATCAGCCCCTACGCAGCGAACTCGGCAGCAGTTTTTAAACGCTGGCAAGCTTGTTTTGAAGGCTACCTCCGAACGGCCCCCGGCCACATCACAGAAGACCAGAAAATGCAGATCCTGCATTCGAGGGTAAGCCCGGAAATTTACCCTCTCATAGAAGACGCAGAAGATTTCCCGACGGCGCTCGCAGCACTGAAGAGCATCTACGTTCGCCCCGTGAACCAGGTCTACGCACGCTACCAACTCGCAACGAGACGGCAAAGTCCCGGAGAATCGTTAGAGGAATTCTATGCCGCGCTGCTAATTTTGGGACGGGGCTGCAGCTGCCCGCCGGTGAACGCGATTGAACACACGGACATGCTAATTCGCGATGCATATGTGGCAGGGATGAACTCTCCCCAAATCCGCCAAAGACTTTTAGAAAAAGAGTCGCTAGGACTCTCAGAGGCATGGGCCATTGCAGCTTCCCTAGATGTGGCCTCGCAATACGCCCGCGCCTACGGCCCCGACCGCGCGGCAGCCCCTTGGGCTCCGTGGACACCCGTCACGACAAAACCCCCCCCCCTCCCTCAAGGCTTGCGCGGTTAAAGCGCCAGATCATCCCGGAGGGGCCCGCTGCTATTTCTGCGGGCAAGCGAAACACCCCCGGCAGCGCTGCCCGGCCCGCGCAGCTATTTGCAAAAGCTGCGGCAAGAAGGGCCATTACGCGGCTGTGTGCCGGTCCCGGGGAGTCGCCGCAATCCCCGGAGAAGAACGAGCCCAGCGCATCCCAAACGCTCCCTAACCCCCCCAGCGCCCCATGTGCGACCCCCGGGCGCCGCCATTTTGGGTCCTGGCCACCACGAGGGGAGGATGGGCGCCACCATCTTGTGACTCCCCAGCCACGTGCGATTCATGGGGGCGGCCATTTTGTCCACCCCCGACCACGTGCGATCCATGGGGGCGGCCATTTTGTCCACCCCCGGCCGCGTGCGATTCATGGACGCCGCCATCTTGGATGACAACAAAGGACCCCAGCATCGACGGCTCCACGGGGTCCGAAGAAGACGCCGAGACACTACGACCACGACTGGCTTCGGTGACGCTGGATCAATCACGGCCCCGGACGTTCCAGACGACGACAACAACGTTGCTGATCAACGGACACGAGACATCATGCCTGATCGACTCCGGGAGCACCGAAAGTTTCATTCACCCCGACACGGTAAGACGCTGTTTTCTGACCATCCATCCAAGTACGCAAAACGTTTCCCTAGCTGCAGGATCCCACTCCGTAGAGATCAAAGGGTTCTGCATCGCGAACCTAACTGTGCAAGGGAGGGAGTTTAAGAACTATAGGCTCTACGTCCTCCCCCAACTCTGCGCACCAACATTACTGGGATTAGATTTCCAGTGTAACCTGCAGAGCCTAACATTTCAATTTGGCGGCCCAATACCCCCACTCACTATCTGCGGCCTCGCAACTCTCAAGGTTGAACCGCCGTCCTTGTTTGCAAACCTCACCCCGGATTGCAAACCCGTCGCCACTAGGAGCAGACGGTACAGCGCCCAGGACCGGATATTTATTCGGTCTGAAGTCCAGCGGTTGCTGAAGGAAGGCATAATCCAGGCCAGCAATAGTCCCTGGAGAGCCCAGGTGGTAGTAGTAAAGACCGGGGAAAAGCAAAGGATGGTCATAGACTATAGCCAGACCACCAACAGGTACACACAGCTAGATGCGTACCCTCTCCCCCGCATATCCGACATGGTAAATCGGATTGCCCAGTATAAGGTTTTCTCCACCGTGGACCTCAAGTCCGCCTACCACCAGCTCCCCATCCGCCCAGGTGACCGCAAGTACACAGCCTTCGAGGCAGACGGGCGTCTATACCACTTCCTAAGGGTCCCATTTGGTGTCACGAACGGGGTCTCGGTCTTCCATCGGGAGATGGACCGAATGGTTGACCAGCACGGGTTGCAGGCCACGTTCCCGTATCTCGACAACGTAACCATCTGCGGCCACGATCAGCAGGACCACGACGCCAACCTCCAAAAATTCCTCCAGACCGCTAACGCCTTGAACCTCACATACAACGAGGAAAATTGCATTTTTAGCACAAACCGGCTGGCCATCCTGGGATACGTAGTGCGCAATGGGATAATAGGCCCCGACCCCGAACGCATGCGCCCCCTCATGGAATTTCCCCTCCCCCACTGCTCCAAAGCCCTGAAACGTTGCCTGCGGTTCTTTTCATATTACGCCCAGTGGGTCCCCCAGTATGCAGACAAGGCCCGCCCACTAATACAGACCACTACCTTCCCCCTGTCGACAGAGGCTCGCCAGGCCTTCAGCCGCATCAAAGCGGATATCGCAAAGGCCACGATGCGCGCCATCGACGAGTCCCTCCCCTTCCAGGTCGAGAGCGACACCTCCGACGTAGCTCTGGCAGCCACCCTTAACCAAGCGGGCAGACCCGTGGCCTTTTTCTCCCGAACCCTCCAAGCCTCAGAAATCCGCCACTCCTCAGTGGAAACGGAAGCCCAAGCCATAGTGGAAGCTGTGCGACATTGGAGGCATTACCTGGCCGGCAGGAGATTCACTCTCCTCACCGACCAACGGTCGGTAGCCTTCATGTTCGATAATGCACAGCGGGGCAAAATTAAAAATGACAAGATCTTAAGGTGGAGGATCGAGCTCTCCACCTTTAACTACGAGATCTTGTACCGTCCCGGAAAGCTGAACGAGCCGTCCGATGCCCTATCCCGCGGCACATGTGCCAAAGCACAAATAGACCATCTCCAAGCCCTCCACGAGGACCTCTGCCACCTGGGGGTCACTCGGTTCTACCATTTTATAAAGTCCCGCAACCTCCCCTACTCTGTGGAGGAGGTCCGTACAGTCACCAGGAACTGCCACATCTGCGCGGAGTGCAAACCGCACTTTTTCAGGCCGGATAGAGTGCACCTGATCAAGGCTTCCCGCCCCTTTGAACGCCTCAGTCTGGATTTCAAAGGGCCCCTCCCCTCCACCGACCGCAACACATACTTCCTGAACGTGGTGGACGAGTACTCCCGTTTCCCCTTTGCCATCCCCTGCCCCGACGTGACAGCGGCCACAGTCATTATAGCCCTTGGTACCATATTCACACTGTTCGGTTGCCCCGCATATATCCATAGCGACAGGGGGTCCTCCTTCATGAGTGACGAGCTGCGCCAGTTCCTGCTCAGCAAGGGCATAGCCTCGAGCACGACAACCAGCTACAACCCCCGGGGGAACGGGCAAGTAGAGAGGGAGAACGGCACGGTCTGGAAGACCGTCCTACTGGCCCTACGGTCCAGTGATCTCCCAGTTTCCCGGTGGCAGGAGGTCCTCCCGGACGCTCTCCACTCCATCCGGTCGCTGCTGTGTACCACCACTAACCAAACGCCTCATGAGCGCCTCCTTGTCTTCCCCAGGAAGTCCTCCACCGGAACGTCGCTGCCGACCTGGCTGGCGGCCCCAGGACCCATCTTGCTCCGGAAACATGTGCGGGCGCACAAGTCGGACTCGTTGGTCGAGAGGGTTCACCTCCTCCACGCGAACCCGCAGTACGCCTACGTGGCGTACCCCGACGGCCGACAGGACACGGTCTCCCTGCGAGACCTGGCGCCCGCCGGCAACACGCACACCCCCCCGACACCGATCATCCCCTCCCTGCCACCGGCGCACCCCGCGACCGCCCCCTTCCCGAGAGGATCGGTCCTCCTCCCGTGTCCGCCCAGGAGTGAAACAGGAACAAACACCGAAACGCTCCCGGAGACGACAACGCCGGAACAAGCACCTGCACCACCACCGGGGCTGAGGCGATCGACGGGGAAGACCAGACCGCCCGCTCGACTCGTGGCATCGGCGTGACACCAAGAATGTTGTTGGACTGTAACAAAAATGTTTTCTCTTACTAATATTGTAAATAGTTTCACAAACCTTGTACATAGCCCAGTGTAGGGCTAAAACTGTAATGACATGCCCGAAATGTTCCTCCCAGGACCAGCCTTGTAAACCCCTACCACCATGCGAACCACCACCCCGCCGGGTTCATTTTTTAACAAGGGGTGAATGTGGTAGTATGTATTCGGGGTCATGTGGGACTGTGAAGTCGTGATGCTATTGGCTGACAGATCCCGGGTCCTGGTTGGCTGTTGACTTCTGGCTCCGCCCTGAAGGCAGAGTATAAGAACCCGAGCTTCTCCCCGCCGCTCCATTCTGTTGCTGAACTGCTGGGGACAAGTCTCGCTTAATAAAGTCTCATCGACTTCATCTCTACTCGTCTCTCTCGTAAGTCATTGTGCGCTACACAGATTAGTTGCCATTCCAAGGCAGTGTTCGGAAATGGGAATGCTGCTCCTCAGGATGGCATTACATGGACACATCCATACCAGCCAGCCACCTCAAAAACCCTGGGTGCCTGAAAGGGCATAGAGCCAGTTTGCCTGTATAACCAATTAACAAGTATAGTCAGCAGAATGTCCATTTTGGGGATTTAGCTGCCATGAAGCTCCTGTACTAATACAAAAGCCAGACATTTGATGTAGTCATGTACTGACATTTGGGCCTCAACTAAAAATTAGGAGAAGCATGAAGCCAGGATAAAGAATGTAAACCTCACATTGGTGCCAATGGACAGTGGTAAGAAACAGTAAGTGCATACAGAGATGGGTAAATTTTAACCCGACCTGCTGGGCAGATATGGAGAGGTGAGTAGTTCAAAATGAGCCGCTTTCTTTACCCTCTCAGTTCCCATTTCCTGTGTAATTCTTTTGGGTTTTAAAGGTGAATGAATCTTCCACTGAAAGCAAAAAGGACCCTCAAAAATGTATGCAAACTCCTTCCCCACCACTTATCGCAAAGCTGGTGGGTTGTTTAAGACCACCCAATCTTTCCCTGCCAGCAGCCACTCTGCAGCCTCCTCATGCCCATTCTAAGCAAGAAGTGAACTGGCGGCATTTAAGTGAGACCTGAAGGTCAAAGATATCCAATGGAAAACCTAGTGGGGGCTGGGGTGTTATTTTCTGCCAGAAACACGCTGGGTAAAAACCTGCCCTACAGTATAGATTTTCATTGCAGTTATATGATTTCACTAAAGTATTGTACATGCAGACATTGTTATTTCCAAGGTTTGGGTGTAGTTTTAATGAGATATTTTGAATGGGAATTGGGAGAATTCATGAGTGCAGGCAGTGGTCTCTAGATTATATATTTACAGTGGACAAAGGCGATGCGCATGTGCATTTATGCATTGGCATATGATTATCACAAATAACCATTGCACTCAGCAATGAAATGTCTGGCACATCATTTCAGTCAAAGCACAGGTGACAGAGAATGATCCAGGTTTCCCATGGCCTGGATCTGCTTGAATGGCGGAGCAGGCTCGAAGGACTGAGTTGCATTCTTCTGCTCCTAATTACTATGTTCCTAAGATCCTATTTCCTCAGTGGGATCCACTGCAACCCATTTCCCATTTCCAGGCCATTATCCTGGAATGGTTACAACACAGAAGGAGGTAATTCGCCTGTTCTGTTTGACCCAGATCTCATCTTACTTTAGACCACTGGCCTTCAGTCAATGCTAAGCCTTAACTGAGCCAGAAACTGGGATTTTTTGTTGTAGAGAATCCATATTCCATTCATCTTGTAAAGAGAAATATTTAGTTCTGTTTACATGGCCAGCCAAAAAGTCTCGGAAACTGCAGTTTTCCACTGCATTCTGACCGTTAGAACAGGGCCGGGATGCTCCCTTCTGAGGAAAGTAAGGAATTCTCCAAACTTTCGGGGGCTAGATGGATGCCAGAGGGGTTAGCGCCGCTCCAGTCGGCGCCAAAGGGCCGACGTGATCTCGTGCATGCACAGACTGGCCGGCGTATTTCCGCGCATGCGCGGTTGGTTCTCTTCTCCGCGCTGGCCCCCGGGCAATATGGCGAAGCCCTACAGGGGCCCGGCGCGGAGGAAAGAAGTCCCCCCACGGAACAAACCCACCCACAGATCGGTAGGCCCCGATTGTGGGCCAGGCCACCGTGGAGCCCCCCTACCCCCCGGGGTCGGATCCCCCCGCGCCACCCCGAAGACTGCCCCTGCATACTCACCTGCCAGGTCCCGCGTGCGTGAGGTGAGTAATTCACGCCGGCGGGACTGGCCAAAACTGGACGGCCCATCGGGGCCCGGAGAATTGCCGGCGTGGGGGGGGGGTCGCTACCAACGGCCCCCGACCGGCGTAGCAGGAATCCTGCCGCCATTCTGAAAATGGCGCCAGAGAATAGGGCAGCCGGCGGCGGGGTGGGATTCCCACCTCACACCCCCCCCCCCCCCCCGGGATTCTCCGACCCGGCGGGGGGGGGTGAGAATCCCAGCCCAGGTGTCCAATAAATGTTGGTGCCATTATAGTCTGCAGTTTACCATGCTATAAATAATTTTAAAATAAGTTAATTTATTTTCCTTTTAATATAAGAAATAGTCAAACATTTCAGTGTTTTAAGAATGGTTTCATATATTTCTCTTAAGCCTTCTTGCTTTTTTATCAACATACGATTCATCACAATGTTTGCTTCAATATACCTCCTGTCTGTAGCCCATATTTGTTAATCCCTGCAAAATCTATTTTTAAACTGTTTGTTATTGGTGTCTATCAATAACTGCTTTTCGATCTCCATCATTCTTGCTTTATTTCACCAGACCAAGCCTTGTCCGCCCCCCAGTGGCTCAAATCTCAGATGTGTTATTGCAGTTAATGTGTAAGAATCAGCCTAAAGTAATGAGTGATTGATCAATCACAAGAGTAAGCGAACCAAAATATAATTTGTAGCACAGTTTATCATTGTACGATCACTCTTCACAAGGTAAGGTTTTGCCGGAATACTGGAAAACAGGAGATGCATGTTTCAATGGACGTACCTTTCAGCTCAATCTGTGCCTGCGTTGTGTAATTGATAGCAGTCAAAAATCGCAAATTACATAATGTTCAGAACTTGAATTAATTAAATTAATTAATTATTTAATTCATATTTCTCTTGTTTACATGAAAATGAAAATTGTAAATTTTCCAAATTTGGTACTAATGTGATGGGACCTCTAAGCACTGAGTGTAATGTTGGCACTAACAGACCTGGTCAGTCTTGCAGAATTAGTTGATTTTGTCCTAGTAGATAGATTTCTGGCCTACATTGGGTGTGTCGACAGAGATCACTGTCAGCTGCAGAGAAAGGAAGTGAAGAGCATGCAGCTGGAAAGATTGCAACTGCTTTTAAAGGAAATCTATTTGCACTTGTATAGTAGGAGGAATGGTTGCAGAAAAATGCAAATTGTATTTTGAAGCATGTTTGATGGTACTTGGTTGTGGATGAAGTGCAACAATGAAGAACACCTTCACCAAAGAAATATCCAAGCTGCTTGATTGTGCACACTTTATTATAGCCATTAAAAATTGGCGATTCTTTTGCATAATTTGAAAGAATGATCCCCACAAATCAACTTTGGAGTGCAGCTAATCTACATGATGAATATTTAATTCCTCACACAAAATGGATGCAGGTTGAACATTTGGCTTTTGTAGATAAAAGCTGAGAGAACCTCAAATCTCTTGGACAATTGCAAAGGCTGAGGCTCCGACATTCCTGTCCTCTAGGTCAGCTTGCCTGCCTCACTTGTGCTCACTCCCTCCAGTCCATAACCACTGCCCAAATCAGAAAACCCTATCCTAAGTGGCATGACTGCCTCCCAATGAAATGTATCCAGCTATATATCTTATCAGCTTTAGCACCAGTTTCTCTACTATTTTAAACCTCCGGACTGGAATGGATCTTAACCACTTACCAGATACAGACCAAATAGCTAGCTCATTTCCCTTTAGTAACCTAAGAACCAATTCCTACTACAAAAACCAAAAGGAAAGGAATACATCCTTTCCCTCCTCACCAAACTCCCCTACTCACCAAACGCTCAGGTATGCACTCCGTTCGAAAGCTGCACTCGTTTGAATTGCAGCATTTTCAATCATTTTGGAGCTTATTCTAACTGTGGCCTAGTAATTCAGTATTCAGTAACTGCTTGTTGGGTGCAAAACAACCTAGATGCTCGTCAATACATTTTCAGCAATTTCAGTTTCAAAATTTTAAAACATGAGGCTAGAAATGATAATTGATGACAATATACAAAGCAATATACAATATGCATGCATATGACATCCCACTGTCTTGTTTTAACAAGAAGCTTGATCAATCTCCAATAAATCGATTAATATTGCTGTTAAAAATATAAAATTTTATTTGTTTGGCTCCCTGCACATAGTGGTATACAAGGCAGAATTTCATCTGTTTCCATAGCTAGCTTTTCCTGGAACAGTTGCTAACTTGAGGGGCCCCACTCCGCATCAAACCTATCTGACCAGGCGTCCCACTCGTACAGCCTGCCATTGACATGTGTTTGAAGGATTTCCCAGGTTGTTACTCAACCTGTTGGCCACATTACGAAAACACCTTCCTTGACCTGGGGTGGGACTTGAACCTGGAAACTCTGGTTCAGACACAGTCCCACAAGACTTCCAAAATAATATCATACAATGGTGTTAAATATTCATCTGCTTTAATTCAACAGCTGTAATTTCTAGCTTGGATCAATCGTGTTGTAAATGAGTTTATTTCTTGCACTGAAAAGGGACTTATTATTTCTATTGAATTTTTGTTTGGGGGATAGTTTAAAGCAGGTACTATCAGACCAACTGCAATGGTAAGATTACATGTCATTCGCCCAAATCCCCCAAATGGCCAGCATGGTAGCACAGTGGTTAGCATTATGGCTTCACAGCGCCAGAGTCCCAGGTTCGATTCCCGGCTGGATCACTGTCTGCACGTTCTCCCTTTGGCTGCGTGGGTTTCCACCGGGTGCTCCGGTTTCCTCCTACTAGTCCCGAAAGACGTGCTGGTAGGTAATTTGGACATTCTGAATTTTCTCTCTGTGTACCCGAACAGGCGCTGGAATGTGGCGACTAAGCGCTTTTCACAGTAACTTCATTGCAATGTAAGCCTACTTGGGACAATAAAGATTATTAAATTATTATTAAATCCATATGAGTATCATCCTCCAGGATCTCCAGTTGCAACCTCCTGCTGTCAGTGTTCCTTCTCACCTGCCATCTGGCTTTGTCCTGTTTCCCAGCCTCATATGCTCTCTCTCTCTCTGTTTGTTGCAGATACATATGTGGGCGGCACAGTGGTTTGCATTGCTGCCTCACAGCGCAGGGACCCGAGTTTGATTCCAAGCTCAGGTGATTGTCTGTGTGGAGTTTGCACATTCTCCCTTTGCCTGCGTGGGTTACTGCCAAGTGCTCCGTGTTCCTCCCACAGTCCAAAGATGTGCAGGTTAGGTGGATGGGCCATGCTAAATTGCTCCTAAGTGACTAAAGTTGAGTGGGGTTACGGGGATAAAGCTGGAGATTGGGCCTAGGTAGCATGTTCTTTTGAACGGTTGGTGCAGGCTTAATGGGCTGAATGGCTTCCTTCTGCACTTTAGGGATTCTATGAAATATGGCCACTTTTAAATGAGAAGGTAATGGGAGGATGTCAAATTCAGACAATCAAGGTGATTCGACTTCCGGTGGGGGAATAGAATGGTCGCGGCAGCAGAGCTCCTGAGGGGGGAACACAGTCGCGTCCCGTTCCCCAGGGAGAACTTACGCCGAAGCGCGCAAACTGGCCTGACTGACCCCCCCCCCCGGCACAGCGAGATAAGAGGAGCGGCGGCCCGGAGCAAAGTCGGGGACTGAGCGCTCGGGAGCGGAGCGATCGATGAAGAGGCCCCCCTCTTTTGGTAGCGACCATGAGGCGAGCGGCGAAACAAAGGAGGACTCCCAGCCCGACCTGACCGACCCAGTGAGATAGAGAGAAGGGGAAAGAAATGAAAAGGCGACTAAAGAGGCTCCAGCAGGTCTGCGAAATCCCGGTCTTTTTCAGGTTTAAAAAAAAAATTGAACTTCCCCGAAGTCGGCCCTGCCCCCCTCGCCCTGCCCAAGCATAAAAACTTTTTTTTTATGGAAGGGGGACAAAAACTTTTTGGGGTCTTTTCTTTTTTAAAGAAAAAAGATTTTAAAACGTTTTAAAGGGGAAAAAAGAGGAAAAATGCCAGAAGGGAGGCAAATTAGAGGGAGAACATAAGAACTAGGAACGCGAGTAGGCCATCTGGCCCCTCGAGCCTGCTCCGCCATTCAATGAGATCATGGCTGATCTTTGTGGACTCAGCTCCACTTTCCGGCCCTTACACCATATCCCCGAATCCCTTTATTCTTTAGAAAGGTATCTATCTTTTTCTGAAAAACATTTAAAGAAGGAGCCTCAACTGCTTCACTGGGCAAGGAATTCCAGAGATTCACAACCCTTTGGGTGAAGAAGTTCCTCCGAAACTCGGTCCTACATCTACTTCCCCTTATTTTGAGGCTGTGCCCCCTAGTTCTGCTTTCCCCGACCAGTGGAAACAACCTGCCCGCATCTATCCTATCTATTCCCTTCATAATTTTATATGTCTCAATAAGATCCCCCCCACATCCTTCTAAACTCCAATGAGTACAGTCCCACTCAACCCCTCGTCATAATCTAATCCCCTCAACTCTGGGATCAACCTAGTGAATCTCCTCTGCACTCCCTCCAGTGCCAACATGTCCTTTCTCAGGTAAGGAGACCAAAACTGAACACAATACTCCAGATGTGGCCTCACCAACACCTTATACAATTGCAGCATAACCTCCCTAGTCTTGAACTCCATCCCTCTAGCAATGAAAGACAAAACTCGATTAGCCTTCTTAATCACCTGTTGCACCTGCACACCAACTTTTTGCGACTCGTGCACCAGCACACTCAGGTCCCTCTGCACAGCAGCATGTTTTAACATCTTACCGTTTAAATAATAATCCATTCTGCTGTTATTCCTCCCAAAATGGATAGCCTCACACTTGGCAACATTGAATTCCATCTGCCAGACCCTAGCCCATTCACCTAACCTATCCAAATCCTTCTGCAGACTTCCGGTATCCTCTGCGCTTTTTGCTTTACCACTCATCTTAGTGTCGTCTGCAAACTTTGCCACATTGCACTTGGTCCCCAACTCCAAATCATCTATGTAAATTGTGAACAACTGCGGGCCCAACACTGATCCTTGAGGGACCCCACTAGTTACAGGTTGCCAACCAGAGAAACACCCATTTATCCCCACTCTCTGCTTTCTGTTAGTTAACCAATCCTCTACCCATGCTACCACTTTACCCTCAATGCCATGCATCTTTAGTTTATGCAGCAACCTTTTGTGTGGCACCTTGTCAAAAGCTTTCTGGAAATCCAGATATACCACATCCATTGGCTCCCCGTTATCTTCTGCACTGGTAACGTCCTCAAAAAATTCTACCAAATTAGTCAGACACGACCTACCCTTTATGAACCCATGCTGCGTCTGCCCAATGGGACAATTTCCCTCCAGGTGCCCCGCTATTTCCTCCTTAATGATAGATTCCAGCATTTTCCCTACAACCGAAGTTAAGCTTACCGGCCTATAATTACCCGCTTTCTGCCGACCTCCTTTTTTAAACAGTGGTGTCACGTTTGCTACTTTCCAATTCTCTGGGACCGCACCAGAGTCTAGTGAATTTTGATAAATTATCACTAGTGCGTTTACAATTTCCCTAGCCATCTCTTTTAACACTCTAGGATGCATCCCATCAGGGCCAGGAGACTTGTCTACCTTTAGCCCTTCACCAGGCGTGCACGGTCCGGCCGGTAGAAGTGTGGCTTGCACTCTGCACAGACCTGGCAGTCCCTGGTGATTGTCCGTACTTCCTCGACGGAGTAGGGCAGATTGCGAGCCTTGACAAAATGGTACAACCGTGTGAATCCCGGGTGACAAAGGCTGTGGTGCAGGGCCCGGAGTCGGTCTACTTGTGAGCTGGCACAAGTACCTCGGGAAGGGCGTCTGGGGGCTCGTTGAGTTTTCCGGGGCGATACAAAATCTCGTAATTAAAGGTGGAGAGCTCGATCCTCCACCTCAAGATTTTATCGTTTTTGATCTTGCCCCGCTGTGTGTTATTGAACATGAAGGCTACCGACCGTTGGTCAGTGAGGAGGGTGAATCTCCTGCCAGCCAGGTAATGCCTCCAATGCCGCACAGCCTCAACAATAGCTTGGGACTCTTTTTCGACAGATGAGTGCCGAATTTCTGAGGCATGATTTGTGCGGGAGAAGAATGTCACGGGTCTGCCTGCCTGATTGAGGGTGGCGGCTAGGGCGACGTCTGATGCGTCGCTCTCTACTTGAAAGGGCAGTGTCTCGTCTTCTGCGTGCATCACAGCCTTGGCGATATCGTCTCTGATATGGGCGAAGGCCTGTTGTGCCTCGGCCGCCAGGGGTAAGTGTGGGGACTGTATGAGTGGGCGGGCCTTGGCCGCATAGTTTGGGACCCACTGGGCGTTGTATGAGAAGAACCCCAGGCAGCGTTTGAGGGCCTTGGGGCAGTGGGGAAAGGGAGGCTCCATGAGGGGGCGCATGCGATTGGGATCGGGTCCCAGAACTCCGTTCTGGACCACATAGCCAAGTATGGCTAAGTGGGTCGTGCTAAACACACACTTCTCCTTGTTCTAGGTGAGGTTGAGGAGAGTAGCAGCGTGGAGAAATTTGGCAAGGTTGGCATCGTGGTCCTGCTGGTCATGGCCGCAGATGGTGACATTGTCTAGGTACGGGAAGGTGGCCCGCAAACCGTACCGGTCGACTATTCAGTCCATCTCCCTTTGGAAGACCGAGACCCCATTAGTGACGCCGAAGGGAACCCTGAGGAAGTGATAGAGATGACCGTCCGCCTCGAAAGCAGTGTATGGACGGTCCGATTTATGAATGGGGAGCTGGTGGTAGTCGGATTTGAGGTATGCCGTTGAGAAGACCCGGTACTGTGCAATCTGATTGACCATATCAGATATGCGTGGGTGGGGGTACGCGTCGAGCTGCGTGTACCTATTGATGGTCTGGCTGTAGTCCACGACCATTCTATTTTTCTCCCCAGTTTTAACGACTACCACTTAGACTCTCCAGAGGCTGTTGCTGGC
Source organism: Scyliorhinus torazame (assembly GCF_047496885.1). Taxonomy (NCBI): domain Eukaryota; kingdom Metazoa; phylum Chordata; class Chondrichthyes; order Carcharhiniformes; family Scyliorhinidae; genus Scyliorhinus; species Scyliorhinus torazame. Next base: position 236,050,268 of record NC_092710.1, read on the forward strand.
CTCGATGATGCCTTCCCAAAGCAGCCGCTGGACCTTGGACCTGATGAAGGTCCTGTTCTGGGTGCTGCACCGTCTGCTCCAGGTGGCGATGGGTTTGCAATCCGGGGTTAGATTTGCAAAGAGAAAAGGCAGATCAACCTTTAGGGTCGCAAGGCCGCACACAGTGAGGGGTGGTAGGGACCCACCAAATTTGAGGGATAGGCTCTGGAGAATGCACTGGAAGTCCAGGCCTAGTAGTAGAGCAGCGCAGAGGTTCGGGAGGACGTAGAGGCGGAAGCCGCTGAATTCTACGCCATGGACCGTGGGTGTGATCGTACAGTACGCCCGGATCGTGACGGAATGGGATCCGGAGGCCAGGGAGATTCTTTGGTTGGCGGGGTGTATCGCGAGGGTGCAGCGCCTTACCGTATCCGGGTGTATGAAGCTTTCGGTGCTCCCGGAGTCCAGCAGACAAGAGGTCACGTGGCCGTTGATTTTCATGCTGGTCGATGCGGTGGCCAGGTTGCACGGACGAGACTGATCGATCGTCACTGAGGCGAGTCATGGTCGGTCGTCGCTGGCGTTGGATGATGGGGAGCCTGGGGCGCCCAGGTCCTGGAATGCTGTCGGTGTCCATGCCCAGTGGGGGAGACAAGATGGCGGTGCCTGAAGGTCCTGCGGGGGACAAAATGGCGGCACCCATGCGCCGCACGTTGCGGGGGTTGGACAAGTTGGCGGCGCCCATGGGCCGCACGTGGACTGAGGGGGGGAAGATGGCGGTGCCCACTGGCAGCGCGTGGTCCGGGGAGATGAAGATGGCGGGGCCCATTGTGTGTAGACTAGGGGGGTGGGGCGATAGCGACGACTGCGGCGAAGTGCCCTTTTTGCCGCAAGCCTTGCAAAGGGCCGCGCGGGCCGGGCAGCGTTGGCGAGGGTGCTTCTGCTGGCCGCAGAGGTAACATCAGGGTCCCCTGGGGTGCACGGGCTGGCGCGTGGCGCAGGCATACTGGCTGGATAAGGCCCCCGCTGGGGCGGCCGTCTGTGGGGTCCACGATGCGTAGGAGGGGTGGGCCGCATGGCTTGGGGGGGGGTAGGCCTGACTGTTGCGCGAGGTGACCGTCATAGAGAGCGCTAGCTTTTTTGTCTCAGCTAGATTGAGCGTGGCCCCTTCTAACAGTCTTTGGCGTATGAGGTCCGACCCAATCCCCGTAACGAACGCATCCCGCATAAGGAGTTCGAGGTTCGAATGTTCAGCGGCTGTAACGGCCTGACAGTCACAGTCCCGGACGAGTGGGATTCGGGCCCGCCAGATGTCTTCTATGGACTCACCAGGGAGTTGAGAGTGAGTAGCGAGTACGTGCCTGGCGAAGAGCGTGTTCGTCTTCTGTGCGTAGTTTTCTTTGAGAACGCCATGGCGTCGGCGTAGTTCGGGGCGTCCTGGATCAGCGGAAACACGTTGGAGCTCAACCTTGAGTACAGGATCTGTATGTCCTGCGCCTCCGGAACAGGGGTGGTTGCTGAGTTGATGTACGCCTCGAAGCAAGCTAGCCAGTGATTGAAGTCCTTTTTGGCATCGCTTGATTGCGGATCCAGATGCAGGCGATCTGGCTTGATACGAAGGTCCATATTTTAGAAAATCTTATAGCAATAAATTGATGCACGATCAATTGAACAAAGACTAGAGTTGGATACAACTGAGGCTTTATTGCTCTAAGATGTGTGGCCTCCCACAGCAGCTGGCAAAATGACTGCTGAATGGAGGACACGCATATTTATACTCCGCCTACTGGGCGGAGCCAGCAGGCAGGGACTACCGGCGAACCTGTAGTACAGGTCCTACCTTACATCACCTAATATCGGTGCAACAGTGGTTTACCACAGAGAGTATTGTGGATAGCATGTGTAGAGAGGTGGTCACACTGCAGGTTCAGACTCTGCAGGTAGGAACAGAATGGGTGACCACCAGGCAGAACAAGAGAGCTAGGCAGGCAGTGCAGGAATCTCCTGTGGCCATTCCCCTGCAAACAGATATACCATTTTGGGTACTGTTGAGGGGAATGACTGCTCAAGGGAAAGCAGTGGCAGCCAAATTCGTTACATCACGGTTGGTTCTGCTGCAGAGGGGAGGTAGAAAAAATGTGACAATGCAATAGTTGTAGGATATTTGATTGGCAGGGGAATAGATAGATGTTTCTGTGGCCGCAAATGAGACTCCAGGGGCGTCATTCTCCGACCCCCCGCCGGATCGGAGAATGGCCGTTGGCCGCCGTGAATCCCGCCCCCGCCCACGCCGAAGTCTCCGGTACCGGAGATGGGGCGGGAATCGGGCCGTGCCGGCTGGCGGGACCCCCCGCTCAATTCTCCGGCCCGGATGGGCCGAAGTCCCGCCCAGAAATTGCCTGTCCCGCCAGCGTAAATTAAACCTGGTATTTACCGGCGGGACCAGGCGGCGTGGGCGGGCTCTGGGGTCCTGGGGGGGGCGCGGGGCGATCTGACCCCGGGGGGTGCCCACGGTGGCCTGGCCCGCGATTGGGGCCCACCGATCCGCGGGCGGGCCTGTGCCGTGGGGGCACTCTTTCTCTTCCGCCTCCGCCACGGCCTCCACCATGGCGGAGGCGGAAGTGACTCTCCCCACTGCGCATGCGCCGGGAAACTGTCAGCGGCCGCCGCATTTCCGCGCCAGCTGGCGGGGCAACAAACGCCATTTCCGCCAGCTGGCGGTGCGGAAATCCCTCCGGCATCGGCCTAGCCCCTCAATGTTGGGGCTTGGCCCCCAAAGATGCAGAGCATTCCGCACCTTTGGGGCGGCGCGATGCCCGTCTGATTGGTGCCGATTTGGGCGCCAGTCGGCGGACATCGCGCCGTTTCAGGAGAATTTCGCCCCAGGATGGTATGTTTGCCTCCCTGGTGCGAGGGTCAAGGATGTCTCGGAGCGGTTACAGGACATTCTGGAGGGGGAGGGTGAACAGCCAGTGGTCGTGTTGCACATTGGCACCAACGACATAGATTAAAAAAGGGACGAGGTCTTGAAAGCAGAAGAAAGGGAGTTAGGAAGAAAGCTGAGAAGTCGGACCTCAAAAGTAGTGATCTCAAGATTACTACCAGTGACGTGTGCTAGTCAAAGTAGAAATAGTAGGATGTATCGGATCAATATGTGGCTGAAGATATGCTGTAAGGGAGAGGTTTTAGATTCTTGGGGCATTGGCACCAGTTCTGGGAGAAGTGGGACCTATACAAACGTGATTGTATAGGTCCCACCTGGGCAGGACCAGCACTGATGTACTTGCTAGAGTGGTTGGGGAGAGTTTAAACTAATATAGAAGGGGCAATATAGAACCTACGTAAGGATTCAGAGCATAGAATCAAGAACAAGAAAAAAAACAAAAAGGAGAAAAAGAAAAGTGATAGGCAGAGAAATCAAGGGACTGTATCAGATAATGACACTGCTTAAAACAAATAAAAGTAGGGACGGAACACGGAACGTTAAAAGAACTAGCCTTAAATGCTTGGAGCATTCAAAATAAAATGGATTAATTAGTTGTGCAGATAGATGTAAAGGGATATAATACAGTTGTAATTACAGAGACACGGAGCTGGATTCTCCGTTCTATTGGCGTTTCACGACGGAAAAATCGTTGTGAAACAGCCACCAATTCTCCGTTCCGGGGGTGGGGGGGGGGGGGGATAGCAACCAGGCAACGTAGAGCTCCCAGCTCTAGCTGCTGATACGGCCTGGAGCATTGCTGGGTCCGTGGCTGCGCATGCACACGTGCTTCATGACGGATGCCGCTCGTGGACCCGGCCCGCAAAATAGTCCTCCCATTCGGCCGGCTCGCGTGTCCCGGACCGCCCGACCACAGTGTCCCCAACCCCGAATATGTCCACCCCTGCCCGCAGATCGACCCTCCACAAACTGTGGCGGCGCTGGTCTGAGTCCGCATTCACCACGGCGAGTTCCCGACGGGTGAGACCAAACGTGTCCCACGCCGTCGGGAACTCCGACTGTCGGGGGCGGAGCATCAGGGAGCGTGTCTCAGCCAACGTACAGAGGCCGTGGATATGACTAACGCCGCTTTTCAGGGGATGGAGCATCGCAAAAGTGGTGTCACCCCCGAATTCAGCGCCATTGGGGATTCTCCGCCCCGTCACCGAACGCGATTTCGCATTCGGGGATCGGTGAATCCAGCCCGTGGCTCCAGGGTGACCAAAAATAGGAAATAAACATTGAGGGCTATTCAGTTTTTAGGAAGAATAGACAGAAAGGAAAATGTGTTGCATTGTTGATTAAAGAAGATATTGATACAGTATTGAGGAAAGATATTAGTACTGATAATGTGGAACCTGTCTGGGTTGAGCTAAGAAACATCAATGGGGCAAAAACATTCATAGGGGTGATATACAGACCAAACTACAGTCGTAATGTTGGGAATAGCATTAGACAGGAAATCAGAGATGCATGTGATAAAGAAACATCCATGATTATAGGTGACTTTAATCTGCATATAGATTGGGTGACTCAAATTAGTCACAGTGCAATAGAAGAGGAATTTCTGGACTGTCTACGGGGTTGTTTACTGGACCAGTATGTTGAGCAACCAACAAGGGAACAGGCCATCTTGGACTGGGTGTTGTTCAATGAGGAAGGATTAGTTGGCAATCTAGTTGTGAGAGAACCCATGGGGATGAGTGACCATACCATGATAGAAGACTTTATCAAATTAATCGTGAGGTAGTCAATTCTGAGACCAGAGACCTGAACCTCAATAAAGGTAACCATGATGGTATGAGGCATGAGCTGGCTATGACGGACTGGGAAACATTACTGAAAGGAAGGACAGCGGACAGGCAATGGCAGGCATTCAAGGAATGAATAGGTGAACTCCAAAAGTTATTTATTCCTATTTGGCGCAAGAGTAGAAAGGGAACTGTGGCCAAACCATGGCTAACGAGGGAAATTAGAGATAGTATTAGATTCAACGAAGAGACATGTAATTAGCAAGAAAAAGTAATAGACCCTTTGGATTGGGAACAGTTTAAAATTCAGCAAAGGCAGACCAAGGGATTGATTAAGAAGGGGAAAATACAATTTTGAAGTAAACTAGCGGGGAACATAAAATCTAACTAAAAGTTTCTATAGCTATGAAAAGAGAAAAAGATTGATTAAAACTAATGTCGGCCCTTTACAGTCAGAAACGGGAGAATTCATAACAGGGAACAAAGAAATGGCTGAGGAACTAAATTCTTGTTTGCTTCTGTGTTCATCAAGGAAAATATGATTAATGTACTGGAAGTTCTGAGAAACACAAGTTTTAGTGAGGAGCTGAAGGAAATTTGTATTAGTAAAGAAATAGTTTTGGGGGAATTAATGGGATTGAAGGCGGACAAATTTCCAGGGCCTGGTAATCTTGATCCCAGAGTACTTAAGGAAGTGGCCCGAGAAATAGTAGATCTATTGGTGGTAATTTTCCAAAATGCTTTGGACTCTGGAATGGTTCCTACAGATTGGAGAGTGAATTATAGACCAGTGAGCCTAACGTCGATAGTAGGGAAGTTGCTCAAGACCATTATCAAGGATTTTGTAGCACAGCATTTGGAAAGCAATGGTGTAATCAGACAAAGTCAGCATGGATTTACAAAAGGATAATCATGCTTGACAAATCTCCTTGAATTCTTTGAAAACTAATAGAATCATAGAAACTGTGCAGAAGGAGGCCATTCGAGTCTGCAACGACCTTTTGAATGAGCATTCTACTCACGCACACTTTCCCCATCCACCCTGCCTTATCCCTGTAACCCATAACTTGGGTTCCTGGCACTGTGAGGCAGTAGTGCTAACTACTGTTGAGTTGCCCAGGGAGAACCGGTGGATGTGGTTTATTTAGACTTTCAGAAGACGTTCGACAATACTCACAAAGCATATTAATATGTAAAGTTAAAGTGCATGAGATTGCAGGTAGTGTCTTGAGATGGATAGAAAGCTGGTTAGGAAACAAAAAGTTGGAATAAATGGGTCTTTTTGTGATTGGCAGGCAGTGACTAGTGGGGTACCACAGGATCTGTGCTAGGACCCCAATTGTTCAGATTATATATTAAGGATTTGGATGAGGGAACTAAATTTATTGGGCTGGATTCTCAAATTCTGGGGCTATGTCCCCCACGCTGGCCTAGGAACGGTGGGGATTAACGCCAGAAAAACTGACGCGAAATGGCCACCGATTCCCCGTTTTACTGGGGTCAGGCAGAACAGCAGCGTAGAGCACCCAGCTTTCACTGCTGATAGGGCCTGGGGAATTGCCGGGTCCATGGCCGCGCATGCGCACGGCGGTGGCCTGCAGCGGCCACGCCGTGCTACGTGGCGGTGGCTGCTCGTGGACCTAGCCCGCGAAATAGTCCCCCCTCCCTTTGGCCGGCACGCATGCCCAGGACCCCCCCCCCCCCACAGCACCCCCAATCCCGAATAATGTCTCCCCTGCCAGCAGATCAACCCTCCCCGACTGGCGACGATGGACTGAGTCCGCAGCCGCCACGTCGAGTTCCTGGCGGGTGAGACCACACGTGTCCCACGTCCCACGAGATGCTCGCAGAACAATATTCTTCACTATACCTGGACATTGGCGCCGATTCTCTGGTCTTCGGGGGAATCGGCGGCCCGGCATCGGAGCGGCGTCGCGGGATTTGCCCCCCCCCACCCCCGGCGATTCCCCGTCCTGGCGTGGGATTGGAGAAACCCGACTAGGATCTACAGGCATTTAAACAGGCAAGGGTTAATTAGAGAAAGTCAGCATGGCTTTGCTTTTTTTTTATTAAACATTTTATTGTGGTGTTTTTGGTATTGTAACAACAACAAAATAAACAGTGTACATGAAGCTATAAACATAGTGCAAAAGCCGTCTCCCTTCCTTACAGGTCCCACCTTTATTAACCCCCTACTCTAAGCTAAACTACACCCCCCCCCCCCCCGCCTTTCTGCTGACGATTAATTTCCCGCGAAGAAGTCGACGAACGGTTGCCACCTCCAGGTGAACCCTAACAGTGACCCTCTCAAGGCGAACTTGATTTTCTTCAAACAGAGAAAGCTAGCCATGTCCGATAGCCAGGTCTCCAACTTTGGGGCTTTGAGTCCTTCCAAGCTAATAGTATCCGGCTCCAGGCTACCAGGGAAGCAAAGGCTAGAACGTCTGCCTCTTTCTCCTCCTGGATTCCCGAGTCTTCTGACACCCCAAAAATCACCACCTCTGGACTCAGTGCCACCCTTGTTTTTAACACCATGGGCATGACATCTGCAAACCCCTGCCAAAATCCCCTAAGCTTCGGACATGTCCAGAACATGTGGACATGGTCGCTGGTCCTCCCGCACATTTTGCACACTTGTCTTCCACCCCAAAGAATCTGGCTCATCCGGGCCACTGTCATGTGAGCCCGATGAACGACCTTGAATTGAATCAGGCTGAGCCTGGCACATGTTGCGGACGGGTTGACTCTACTCAACGTGTCCGCCCATAGGCCATCCTCTATCTCTCCTCCCAGCTCCTCCTCCCACTTGTGCTTCAGTTCCTCGGTCTGCATCTCCTCTGACCCCATAAGTTCCTTGTAAATGTCAGAGACGCTCCCTTCTCCTACCCACCCTCTAGAAACTACCCTGTCCTGATCCCCCTTAGCGGTAGGAGCAGGAAGGTTGACACCCTTTTATATAGAAAGTCCCGCACCTGCAGATACCTGAATTTGTTTCCCCTCGCCAACCCAAACTTTTCCTCCAACGCCCTCATACTCGGAAAGCTCCCCTCTTTAAACATATCCGCCATCCCCTCAATCCCTGCTCTTCGCCATATCCGGAACCCCCCATCCATACTTCCCGGGGCAAACCGGTGATTATTACAGATGGGGGACCAGACCGATGCTCACTCTGCTCCCACATGTCTCCTCCATTGCCCCCAGACTCTCAGGGCCGCCACCACCACGGGGCTGGTGGAGTACCGTGCCGGCGGGAACGGCAGAGGCGCAGTTACTAATGCCCCCAGACTGGTACCCTTGCATGAAGCCGTCCCCATACGCTCCCATGCCGACCCCTCCCCCACCACCCACTTCCTGATCATGGCTATATTCGCCACCCAGTAATAGTTGCTAAAATTTGGCAGCTCCAGCCCGCCCTCCCCCTGACTCCACTCAAGCATCACCTTCCTTACTCGCGGGATCTTACCCGCCCAAACAAAGCCAGTGATCACTTTGTTGACCCGTTTAAAAAAGGACCGCAGAATAAAGATGGGGAGACACTGAAATACAAACAGGAATCTCGGGAGGACCGTCATCTTCACCGTCTACACTCTCCCAGCCAGTGACAATGGAAGCGCGTCCCATCTCCGTAAATCGTCCTTCATTTGGTCTACTAGTCGGGCCAGATTTAATTTATGCAGCCGGTCCCATTCCCGCACCACTTGAATTCCTAGGTACCTAAAGCTTTCCCCTCCTAATCTAAACGGCAGCTCCCCCAATCGCCTCTCCTGTCCCCTCGCCTGGACCGCAAACATCTCACTTTTCCCCATATTTAGCTTATACCCCGAAAAACGGCCAAATTCCCCAAGAATCCTCATGATTTCTTCCATCCCCTCAATTGGGTCCGATACATACAGAAGCAGGTCGTCTGCATAGAGCGAGACTCTGTACTCCACGCCCCCCCCCCCACCGGACCAGCCCCTTGAGGCTCTTAGAGCAATTGCCAATGGCTCTATAGCTAACGCGTACAACAGTGGGGAGAGGGGGCATCCCTGTCTCGTCCCCCGGTGCAGTCTAAAATAGTCTGATGTTGTCCTATTCGTCCGTACGCTTGACATAGCAACCTGACCCAGTCAATTAAGCCCCGCCCAAATCCGAACCGTCCCAGTACCTCCCACAGATAATCCCATTCTACCTTTCTACCTGATCAAAAGCCTTTTCTGCATCCATTGCGATCACTACCTCCACCTTCCTACCTTCCGGGGGCATCATGATCACGTTTAACAACCTTCTTACATTGGCCACCAACTGCCTACCCTGAACAAACCCCGTCTGGTCCTCCCCAATAACGTCCGGAACACAATCCTCAATCCTGGAGGACAAAATTTTGGCCAGCAATTTAGCATCCACATTCAACAGGGATATCAGCCTGTAGGACCCACACAGCTCCGGGTTCTTGTCCCACTTCAGAATCAGCAAAATCGTGGCCTGTGACATCATCGGGGGCAGCACCCCTCTTTCCCTTGCCTCATTGAACATCCTCATCAACACCGGCCCCAATATCCCAGAAAACGTTTTATAAAACTCCACTGGGTACCCATCCGGCCCCAGGGCGTTACCCGACTGCATGGCCTTCAGACCCTCCACTATCTCTTCAGGGCCCCCAGCACGTCCACCTTTGGGAAATTCAGTCCCTCCAAGAAGTGCCCCATCCCTTCCGGCCCCGTAGGGGGTTCCGACCTGTACAGCTTACTGTAGAAATCCCTAAACACCTTATTCACCCCTGCTGAATCTCCAACCAGGTTCTCATCTCCGTCATTTACTTTCCCTATCTCCCTGGCTGCCTCCCACTTTCTAAGCTCCTGTGCAAGCATTCTGCTGGCCTTCTCTCCATGCTCATATATCGCCCCCCTCGCCTTTCTCAGCTGCTCCACTGCCCTCCCTGTGGTTAACAAGCCGAACTCCACCTGTAGCCTCCGCCGTTCCCTTAAAAGCCCTGCCTCTGGGGTCTCCGCCAACCTCCTATCGATCTGTAGTATCTCCTTTACCAGTATTTCCATCTCTGCCCTGTCCACCTTCTCTCTATGGGCCCGTATCAAGATCAGCTCCCCTCTGACCACCGCCTCCCAGACTACCGCTGCTGAAATTTCTCCCGTGTCATTGACTACCTGCAGGTAGTTCTGAATATATTTCCTCAGCCGCTCACACACCACAGCCAAAAGTCCCACATCTATCCTCCATTGCGGGCGCTGGTTACTGTCTTTACTAACCTGCAGGTCAACTCAGTGCAGAGCATGGTCTCAGATTGTGATCGCCGAATACCCCGTGTCCACCACCCCTGCCAGTAAGGCCCTGCTCAAATTAAAGAAATCAATCCGGGAGTACACTTTATGCACGTGTGAGTAGAAGGAGAACTCCTTCACACTCGGCTGCTCAAATCTCCATGGATCCACCTTCCCCATCTGCTCCATGAACCCTTTTAGTTCCCTTGCCATTGCAGGCACCCTGCCCGTTTTCGAGCTTGACCGGTCCAAGCCAGGGTCCATAATTGTGTTGAAGTCCCCTCCGATGACCAACCTGTGCGAGTCCAGGTCCGGTATCTTCCCCAGCATCCTCATTATAAACTCCACATCATCCCAATTTGGTGCATACACATTTACTAATACCACCTGCCCCCTCCAGTTTCCCACTGACCATAATGTACCGACCTACCACATCTGAGACTATTCTTCCCGCCTCAAATACCACCACTTATTGATCAGGATCGCGACCCCTCTAGTCTTTGAGTCTAGTCCCGAGTGAAAGACCTGACTGACCCAGCCTTTCCTCAATCTAATCTGGTCAGTCACTCTAAGGTGCGTCTCCTGCAACATTACCACGCCTGCCTTCAGTCCCCTAAGATGCACGAACACACGTGCCCTCTTGACCGGCCCATTTAACCCTCGAACATTCCAGGTGATCAGCCTAGTTGGGGGGCTCATTCCCTCCTCCCCCCCCCCCTTCACTGATCAGCCATCCCCTTTTTTGGGCCCGCCTCCAGCCCATGCTCCGCACGCGCCTCCACCGGTCCGCCCCCAGGCAGCCTCCGCCTCCAACCTCCTCTCTGTCCGTTTGCCCAAGTCCCTCCCTCATTAACAAAACATTTACCCCCCCTCACCCCAGTAACAACACTCTGTAACCCAACCCCTTTAATAAACCAAACATATGCACCCCCCCAAACAAACTCAAACATCAAACAATCCCCACACAATTGCCTGACAGAAAAACACCAAGATCTAAACAAGCACACCTCTATCCCCCAACAGTGCAAATGAAAACCTTAACTCACTCAGCTCTACCGCTGGTCCCAAATCAATGCAAAAGGCATTACAAACAACTTTTTTTTGACGAAGAACAGAAAAAAA